>NC_057813.1:163565218-163865218 GCF_018294505.1 Triticum aestivum
CTGTGGTGCCTACACTGACTGGAGAGGAAATTAATGATGATGATCAAGGTACTTCCGATCAAGTTGCTACTGAACTTCATAGGTCCACAAGGACACGTTCCACACCAGAGTGGTATGGCAACCCTGTCCTGGAAATCATGTTGTTAGACAATGGTGAACCTTCGAACTATGAAGAAGCGACGACGGGCCCAGATTCCAACAAATGGCTTGAAGCCATGCAATCCGAGATAGGATCCATGTATGAAAACAAAGTATGGACTTTGACAGACTTTCCCGATGATCGGCGAGCGATAGAAAACAAATGGATCTTTAAGAAGAAGACGGACACGGATGGTAATGTTACCATCTATAAAGCTCGACTTGTCGCTAAGGGTTATCGGCAAGTTCAAGGGGTTGACTACGATGAGACTTTCTCTCCCGTAGCGAAGCTGAAGTCCGTCCGAATCATGTTAGCAATTGCCGCATACTATGATTATGAGATATGGCAGATGGACGTCAAAACAGCATTCCTTAACGGCTATCTTAAGGAAGAACTGTATATGATGCAGCCGGAAGGTTTTGTCGACCCTAAGAATGCTAACAAGGTATGCAAGCTCCAGCAATCCATTTATGGGCTGGTGCAGGCATCTCGGAGTTGGAACATTCGCTTTGATGAGATGATCAAAGCGTTTGGGTTTATGCAGACTTATGGAGAAGCCTGCATTTACAAGAAAGTGAGTGGGAGCTCTGTAGCATTTCTCATATTATATGTAGATGACATACTTTTGATGGGAAATGATATAGAACTTTTGGACAACATTAAGGCCTACTTGAATAAGTGTTTTTCAATGAAGGACCTTGGAGAAGCTGCTTACATATTGGGCATCAAGATCTATAGGGATAGATCGAGACGCCTCATAGGTCTTTCATAAAGCACATACCTTGATAAGATATTGAAGAAGTTCAATATGGATTAGTCCAAGAAAGGGTTCTTGCCTGTATTGCAAGGTGTGAGATTGAGCTCGACTCAATGCCCGACCACGGCAGAAGATATAGAAGAGATGAGTGTCATACCCTTTGCCTCAGCCATTGGGTCTATTGTGTATGCCATGCTGTGTACCAGACCTGGTGTAAGCCTTGCCGTAAGTTTGGTAGGAAAGTACCAAAGTAATCCCGACAAGGAACACTGGACAGCGGTCAAGAATATCCCGAAGCACCTGAAAAGGACTAAGGATATGTTACTCATTTATGGAGGTGACGAAGAGCTCGTCGTAAAGGGTTACATCGATGCTAGCTTCGACACAGATCTGGATGACTCTGAGTCACAAACCGAATACATGTATATGTTGAATAGTGGAGTAGTAAGCTGGTGCAACTGCAAGCAGAGCGTCGTGGCGGGATCTACATGTGAAGCGGAGTACATGGCAGCCTCGGAGGCAGCGCATGAAGCAATATGGATGAAGGACTTCATCACCGACCTAGGAGTCATACCCAATGCGTCGGGGCCGATCACTCTCTTCTGTGACAACACTGGAGCTATTGCCCTTGCTAAGGAGCCCAGGTTTCACAAGAAGACCAGGCACATCAAGCGTCGTTTCAACTCCATCCGTGAAAATGTTCAAGATGGAGACATAGATATTTGCAAAGTGCATACGGTTCTGAATGTCGCAGATCCGTTGACTAAACCTCTTCCGCGAGCAAAACATGATCAACACTAGAACTCTATGGGTGTTCGATTCATCACAATGTAACTAGATTATTGACTCTAGTGCAAGTGGGAGACTGTTGGAAATATGCCCTAGAGGCAATAATAAAAGTTTATTATTATATTTCATTGTTCATGGTAATCGTCTATTATTCATGCTATAGTTGTATTATCCGGAAATTGTAATACATGTGTGAATACATAGACCACAACATGTCCCTAGTAAGCCTCTAGTTGACTAGCTCGTTGATCAACTGATAGTCATGGTTTCCTGACTATGGACATTGGATGTCATTGATAACAGGATCACATCATTAGGAGAATGATGTAATGGACAAGACCCAATCCTAAGCATAGCACAAGATCGTGTAGTTCGTTTGCTAGAGCTTTTCCAATGTCAAGTATCTTTTCCTTAGACCATGAGATCGTGTATCTCCCGGACACCGTAGGAGTGCTTTGGGTGTACTAAACGTCACAACGTAACTGGGCGACTATAAAGGTATACTACGGGTATCTCCGAAAGTGTCTGTTGGGTTGACACGGATCGGGACTGGGATTTGTCACTCTGTATGACGGAGAGGTGTCTCTGGGCCCACTCGGTAATGCATCATCATAATGAGCTCAAAGTGACCAAGTGTTTGGTCACGGGATCATGCATTACGGTACGAGTAAAGTGACTTACCGGTAACAAGATTGAATGAGGTATTGGGATACCGACGATCGAATCTCGGGCAAGTAATGTACCGATTGACAAAGGGAATTATATACAGGGTTGCTTGAATCCTCGACATTATGGCTCATCCGATGAAGATCATCAAGGAGCATGTGGGAGCCAACATGGGTATCCAGATTCCGCTGTTGGTTATTGACCGGAGAGCCGTCTCGGTCATGTCTGCGTGTCTCCCGAACCCATAGGATCTACACACTTAAGGTTCGGTGACGCTAGGGTTGTAGAGATATGAGTATGCAGTAAACCGAAAGTTGTTCGGAGTCCCGGATGAGATCCCTAACGTCACGAGGAGTTCCGGAATGGCCCGGAGGTAAAGAATTATATATAGGAAGTCATGTTTCGGCTATCGGGAAAGTTTCGGGGGTCACCGGTATTGTACCGGGACCACCGGAAAGGGTCCCGGGGGTCCACTACGTGGGGCCACCTATCCCGAAGGGCCCCATGGGCTGAAGTGGGAGGGGAACCGGCCCCTGGTGCGCCGGTGCGCCCCCCCTTGGGCCCCCCTGCGCCTAGGGTTGGGAAACCCTAGGGGTGGGGGCGCCTCCACCTGGCTTGGGGGGCAAGCCACCCCCCTGGCCGCTGCCCCCCTTGGAGATCCCATCGCCTAGGGCCAGAGCCCCCCCTAGGGGGCCTATATAAAGAGGGGGGAGGGAGGGCAGCCGCACCAATGCTCTTGGCGCCTCCCTCTCCCCCTGCTACACCTCTCCCTCTCGCAGAAGCTTGGCGAAGCCCTGCCGAGATCGCTGCTGCATCCACCACCACGCCGTCGTGCTGCTGTATCTCCATCAACATATCCTTCCCCCTTGCTGGATCAAGAAGGAGGAGACGTCTTCCCCAACCGTACTTGTGTTGAATGCGGAGGTGCTGTCCGTTTAGCACTAGGATCATCGGTGATTTGGATCACGACGAGTACGACTCCCTCAACCCCGTTCTCTTGAACGCTTCCGCTCACGATCTACAAGGGTATGTAGATGCACTCCTCTCTCTCGTTGCTAGATGAACTCATAGATTGATCTTGGTGAAACGTAGGAATTTTTTTATTTTCTGCAACGTTCCCCAACAATTCAGGTGATGCTCATCCGCCGAGCTCTCCCTTGCCAACGACAGCCTCTTAAAATGTTGGAGTTTAATCCGGAGGGGCCATGGACCCTGCAACACTTCTTTGGCATGATGCAGAAAGGGATCCGGAAGCTGCTCTTTAAGAAGCAGAAGTCATGGCCACGGACGTCCGATGACACCGCCCGCGACTACAACAATCTGACATCACCAGTAAGTATCATATTTCCGAACACTACTTAGCTTGTCGATCTTTAGGGAGGGGTCCTAGAAGTTCCATCTGCTGAACAGGACTGGATAAAGAAGGCCGAGCGGATTAAGTGTCCGGCCCCGCTCCCTGAAAACCCAGATGATCCTCTGTTAAGGAAGATGCTGGTCCCGGCGTCCTACCAGGCACCAGCAAAGAAGGACAAGAAGAAGAAGACCAAGGAGGCCAAAGGCGACCTCCATCCCAAAGATATTTCGAGCACCATGTCCGGAGGAACCAAAGCTCCTTCCTCTCGTGAGGAAGACGAAGACGAGGAGGAGGAGGAGGAGGAAGAGGAAGTAGAGAACCCTCCTCCCAAAGGGAAAAAGAGAGCGACCTCCATAAATCCGGAGGAGGGGGTGTCTGAGAGGGGAATGATATCCCTCTCTGATGACTCGAATTTGGGCACCGAGGCCATTCCCAAGCACCGCCCCCGCACCAAGCCCCTTGCCGAATCGTGAGTACCTTTAGATGCCTTGTATACATCTAATCTTTTTTATAGATTATAAGAACAATATCCAATTTCATATTCCAGTCCGGCTCGCGGCATAACTCAAGAATCATCGTCATCAGGGAATCTTTCACCGGAGAAGATGGAGAGCGAGACGCCTCCACAACCTTCCCCGCCTCCTAGGGTGGACGATCCCGAGGTGACATCCCTAAGGATTTCTCCGGGCTCCAGAGAAGTGCGGGAGAGGACCAATGCGACACTGGAGGCTGCCGAGAACATGGGGGGTGCAACCCCCATGGAGACCGGCCATGGGGGTCCTGGTTCATCCAACCCTCAGCCGGATACTGTTCTGGAGACCCAAACGGTTCCAGAATCGGATCGATAGCCCCCTATGCAGGAGGGGGAGAGGGAGACCTCTACGAATGTAGAGGCACCGAACAAGCTGATGGATGCACTGCAAGGTGCATCCGTCTTGGAGGAGCACCATACCTTAATGGGTACGATGGTTGAAAAGTTCAGTCCGCTAAGAGCGGACTGGATGAAGGCCTTCACAAGCATACTAACAGGCTTCGGGGTATGCGATGTAATGTCGCTTAGCCGCTTCCCATAAAAAATCCGCCTATATATAGATAGTAGCCCCTGAGACTCTGTTTGGCCAATGAAGGAGGGCGAGCAGAGGGTCTATAGGTATCCGCAGTAAATAAGATACTTGGCCTTTTTGATAAAAATCAGGCTTCACTGTTAGCCGCGACCGCTCAGGCCGCCGAAGTTTCCGAACTGAAGCGGAAACATCAGCTGGTCGATGAGGACAATATCCGGATTAACAAGCGGCTCGACGAAGCACAAGGTATGTTTCAAGTGCTCCATGTTCTATTGAATTAGTTTTTAAATGCTTAAGTGAAGCTCATGCGCTGCTATATGCATAATTGCAGATGGCGCTTCTGAGTCTAAGACCCTCAGGAGTGACCTTGCCCGCGCGAAGGAGCAGGCAAGGGTGAGCGATGTGGCTGCTGAGAAAGAGGCTGCCGATTTGATAGATGAACATGCCACCCGACGCCAGTTTGAGGAGCGCGTATGCAAGATTGAGCAGGAGCTCAAGAACGTAACTCGCAAGTGCGAGCTCCTTGAGGAGGGGAATAAAGCGAAGGCGGCCGAACTTGCCAAGGCCCTTCATGACACCCAATAGGCGAGGTCTGAATCCCCCACGACTCACGAGGAGCTCCGACAGGCTGGACGGATAGCGGCTGGTAAGCCCTTTCTTTTACAGTTTAAGTTTGGCGATCAGAGGTATGCCTTACTTAATCGACTATGGAGTTCTCCAGACTCCTTTGCGGATCTACCGAAGAGCACCGCTGATGTAGCAGAATTCTATCGGGCCCAGGAGGGGCATGTGATGGAGAAGCTGTTCTGGTCGCAATATGCAAAGCAGGAGCATTCGATGCTGCTGAACGACTAGATGGCACAGTGGGCCGAGTTGCACAAGATGTCCAGAGCGGCCATGAAGGAGGTTATACTCTGGCTATGGCTGACTGAACCTATTCCGAGCAGGTATTTTGGCCTAGTGTGGCGACTCATCAATGTCGTGCCCTGAATTGATGCCATCAAACAGTCGGTGTGCATAGAAGGTGCATAGAGGGCCTTCGCCCGTGTCAAGGTACACTAGGTCAAGATGAAAGCCGCCGTTGTCGCGGTGGAGGGTCCCCCCGAAGGCAAGGACCACCGCACGCCGGAGCGTTATTTAAACGACGTCCTCGAGGGTGCTTGCTTGATAGAGGGTCAATGCTCAAAGGACATTATATTTGAATGAATGTATCCGAACGGCCCGGTCGTGTGTATTATAGATATTAACGCTTTGTAATATATTTGTGCCAGTATCTGAAGTTGCTTGCCTCCTGTGCGGCCATTTTTGTATGCTTGAGAGTTTTCCAATCGTCGGCTTCGACCCCCATGTAGGTGCTACGGGGGTGTTCGGAATAGCACATGAGCACTCTTGACCCAACGTCTCAGTCCATGATGGAGGTGTCAGTGCGGTGAACCAGGTAAGCGGACTATACGGCTTTACCGCTCTCACTTAGCCACAGGAGTTTGACAATGGGGCTATAAAATAGCCCCTATTACGTATGTGACTATCCGAATGCGGATGCATTACATATATGACTGGAAAACCAGTCCTTCGTTTAATACAGAAAAATTGCTAAAGATTTAGTAAGTCACCGAGCGGCTGACCAGCTCTCGCCTCATCATGACAGTCAGTTTTTGGCTTTCTCTACTGAGGTGCTTGACCGGACGAACCAGAAACACAATCGCAGTACTTCTCCCTTTACTGCCCTAGCCGAACACATGGAATGTAACGTAGCAAACACAGGAGCCGGGCAACCCAACTATTGACAAAAGACATGATTCGGAGCCGATGCATATAATGCCAAGCTCAGGACATCAAAGTGTGCTATAAAGCTGTTCGGGCTTTCGTTTAGCGGCGCGTACGTGGCCGTATAGAGCCCATGGTAATGGGTGTCGAGGTATATGAGACAACTGGAGAGACGGAGTACAATTTTATGAATAAAGTTGATACCGAAAAATTGTCCCTACTAGGATCTGATTGATACGTCAAGACGTGATCTTACAGAGGGTATCATAAGTACCAAAATCATTTTACATGCCGGGGTCTAATAATAAGGAGAAAAGCTCAGTAAAGGTCCTTTAAATAAGGTTTGGTCCAAAGAGTCCTTCAGATGTCCTGCCGCACGTCTGCGCCGCTTTCGCCTTGTAGAGAGGGGTTCCTTAAAGGGAATGGTCTTCTCTTTCCCACAGGAAACCAGGATCGAAGTGAGTCCTTAAAAGTCCGTAGGGTATATGGGCTCGAATGTGCCTGTAGTAGAAAAGTAAGAGAAGAGTGGAAGGTCATACAAGGTCGAGCCGTACTGTAGACCTGCCTGTGTTGTGCCTGCGTTGATGCCCAAGGTATTTTGAGTGCGTAATGATGCATGCGCGATACAAAGTCCGTGGGTGTGCGCGGCGATCAACGGAGGAGAAGCTGCTTGTCTAGATCTGGATGTACCAAGTCGCTAGCTTGCGGGACTGACCGGACTCTTTTAACAAAGTCTGGCAGCTTGATGGCCAACGAGGTGTGCGGCTTGAGTGGACCACTCTGTACTTTGGCTGCGAGAGCCGCGGTGTGCTCCTCAGTGCGGAGGGAGCATTCCGTGTTTCCATTGACTATTATGACGCCGCGTGGACAGGGCATCTTGAGCTTTAAATAAGCATAGTGCGGCACCGCGTTGAATCGAGCAAAAGCGGTCCGTCCGAGTAGTGCGTGATAGCCACTTCGGAAGGGTACGATATCGAAGATCAAGTCTTCACTACAGAAGTTGTCAGGCGAGCCGAAGACAACTTCCAATGTTATTGAGCCCGAGCAACGGGCCTCTACGCCAGGTATTACTCCTTTAAAGGTAGTTTTAGTGGGCTTGATTCTTGACGGATCAATACCCATTTTGCCGACGGTGTCCTGATAGAGCAGGTTAAGGCTATTGCCCCCGTCCATGAGGACTCGTGTGAGATGGAATCCGTCGATGATTGGGTCGAGGACCAAAGCTTCCAACCCTCCGTGATGGATACTGGTCGGGTGGTCCTTTCGATCGAAGGTGATCAGACAAGCCGACCATGGGTTGAATTTTGGGGCGACCGGCTCTATGGCGTAGATGTCCCTTAATGTGTGCTTGCGCTCTCGTTTGGGGATGTGGGTGACATAGATCATACTTACTGTTTTGACCTCGGGGGAAATTGCTTCTGCCCCCTGTGTTTGGTGGGCGAGGCTCTTCAACGTCGTCCTCGCTGGGCGGCCTTTTCCCCTTATGTTCGGTGTTGACATTGCTGGCCTGTTTAAAGACCCAACAGTTTCTGTTAGTGTGATTGGCAGGTTAATCAGGGGTGCCATGAATCTGGCAAGGCCGATCAAGTATTCTGTCCAAACTAGATGGACCATCTTCGTTTCCTTTGAATGGCATCTTCCGTTGACCGGATTTTGAGCCACTGAGGCGTCCACCACCGTGTCATCGGTATTGTTTCGACGCTTGTGCTTTTCACGTCGTGGTTTGCCATTGCCATCCCTGGGTTCAGAGGTGCCTGAGTCGCTGGTGTTATTGCTTCTACGAGCTAGCCAGCTATCTTCTCCCATGCAAAAGCGGGTCATAAGTGCGGTAAGGGCTGCTGACGGTGTCCTGGACTAGGGGGTACTCAACGCGTCGTCTCCCGATCAGTTGGATTGGGCCGAGGACCCCCATGGCCGTATACTCATGGGCCAGTCCGGACAGCTGCCGCATACAAGGAAGAATCCACAAGACTTGGCGATCAAGACAAGGACTCCTCCCCCACCGACGTATTCGGCTAGGACTCTTGTTATCCTGGGCCTCTAGTGCATTATATAAACCGGGGCCAGGCTAGTCGATAGATATACAACAACAATCATACCATAGGCTAGCTTCTAGGGTTTAGCCTCTTTGATCTCGTGGTAGATCTACTCTTGTACCACCCATATCATCAATATTAATCAAGCAGGAGTAGGGTTTTTCCTCCATCGAGAGGGCCCGAACCTGGGTAAACATTGTGTCCCTTGCCTCCTGTTACCATTGATCCTAAGACGCACTGCTTGGGACCCCCTACCCGAGATCCGCCGGTTTTGACACCGACATTGGTGCTTTCATTGAGAGTTCCGCTGTGTGATCGGCGAAAGGATCAATGGCTCGCCTGCAGGTCAACTGCGACGTCGACTTCTTCATCACTAGCTCAACTGGTCACCTTGCTTTGACCGAGGACTGCGCCCCTGTTGGAAATATGCCCTAGAGGCAATAATAAATTAGTTATTATTATATTTCCTTGTTCATGATAATCGTTTATTATCCATGCTATAATTGTATTGATAGGAAACTCAGATACATGTGTGGATACATAGACAACGACATGTCCCTAGTAAGCCTCTAGTTGACTAGCTCGTTGATCAATAGATGGTTACCATTTCCTGACCATGGACATTGGATGTCATTGATAACGGGATCACATCATTAGGAGAATGATGTGATGGACAAGACCCAATCCTAAGCCTAGCACAAAGATCGTAGTTCGTATGCTAAAGCTTTTTTAATGTCAAGTATCATTTCCTTAGACCATGAGATTGTGCAACTCCCGGATACCGTAGGAATGCTTTGGGTGTACCAAACGTCACAACGTAACTGGGTGGCTATAAAGGTACACTACAGGTATCTCCGAAAGTGTCTGTTGGGTTGGCACGAATCGAGACTGGGATTTGTCACTCCGTGTAAACGGAGAGGTATCTCTGGGCCCACTTGGTAGGACATCATCATAATGTGCACAATGTGACCAAGGGGTTGATCACGGGATGATGTGTTACGAAACGAGTAAAGAGACTTGCCGGTAACGAGATTGAACAAGGTATCAGGATACCGACGATCGAATCTTGGGCAAGTACAATACCGCTAGACAAAGGGAATTGTATACGGGATCGATTGAGTCCTTGACATCATGGTTCATCCGATGAGATCATCGTGGAACATGTGGGAGCCAACATGGGTATCCAGATCCCGCTGTTGGTTATTGACCAGAGAACGTCTCGGTCATGTCTACATGTCTCCCAAACCCGTAGGGTCTACACACTTAAGGTTCGATGACGCTAGGGTTATAAAGGAAGTTTGTATGTGGTTATCGAATGTTGTTCGGAGTCCCGGATGAGATCCCGGACGTCACGAGGAGTTCCGGAATGGTCTGGAGGTAAAGATTTATATATGGAAAGTTGTTGTTCGGGTTCCGGAAAAAGTTCGGGTTTTTTCGGTATTGTACCGGGAAGCTTCCAGAAGGTTCCGGAGGATTCCGGAGGGGTCCGGAGGTCCGGAAATTGTTCCACCACGTCCAATACAGTAGCATGGGCTGTAGGGGGCGCCCTAGCCTTAATGGGCCAGGGGCACCAGCCCCCCAAGGCCCATGCGCATGGGAAGGGGAAAACCCTTAGGGGGAGGGCCTCCACTTGACTTGGGAGGCACTCCTCCCCCCCTTGGCCGCCGCCCCCTCCTCGGATTGGATCTGAGGGGGCCGGGCCCCCTCTCCCTTGCCCCTATATATATGTGGGGGGTGGGAGGGCAGCCGCACACACAAAGTTCTGGCGCAGCTCTCCCCCTCTCCCAAGTCCTCCTCCTCTCCCGCGGTGCTTGGCGAAGCCCTGCAGGATTGCCACGCTCCTCCACCATCACCACGCCGTCGTGTTGCTGCTGGACGGAGTCTTCCTCAACCTCTCCCTCTCTCCTTGCTGGATCAAGGCGTGGGAGACGTCACCGGGCTGTACGTGTGTTGAACGTGGAGGTGACGTCTGTTCGGCACTAGGATCTCCGGTGATTTGGATCACGACGAGTACGACTCCTTCAACCCCGTTCTCTTGAACGCTTCCGCTTAGCGATCTACAAGGGTATGTAGATGCACTTTCCTTCCCCTCGTTGCTGGTTTCTCCATAGATAGATCTTGGTGACACGTAGGAAAATTTTGAATTTCTGCTACGTTCCCCAACAGTGGCATCATGAGCTAGGTCTATTGCGTAGATTCTTTGCACGAGTAGAACACAAAGTAGTTGTGGGCGTTGATTTTGTTCAATATGCTTACCGTTACTAGTCCAATCTTGTTTCGACGGTATTGTGGGATGAAGCGGCCCGGACTGACCTTACACGTACTCTTACGTGAGACAGGTTCCACCGACTGACATGCACTTGGTGCATAAGGTGGCTAGCGGGTGCCAGTCTCTCCCACTTTAGTCGGAACGGATTCGATGAAAAGGGTCCTTATGAAGTTTAAATAGCAATTGGCAAATCACTTGTGGTTTTGCGTAGGTAAGAAACGTTCTTGCTAGAAACCCATAGCAGCCACGTAAAACATGCAAACAACAATTAGAGGATGTCTAACTTGTTTTTGCAGGGTATGCTATGTGATGTGATATGGCCAAGAAGAATGTGATGAATGATATGTGATGTACGAGATTGATCATGTTCTTGTAATAGGATTCACGACTTGCATGTCGATGAGTATGACAACCGGCAGGAGCCATAGGAGTTGTCTTTATTTATTGTATGACCTGCGTGTTATTGAACAACGCCATGTAATTACTTTACTTTATTGCTAACCGGTAGCCATAGTAGTAGAAGTAATAAGTTGGCGAGACAACTTCATGGAGACACGATGATGGAGATCATGATGATGGAGATCATGGTGTCATGCCAGTGGCGATGATGATCATGGATCCCCGAAGATGGAGATCAAAAGGAGCAATATGATATTGGCCATATCATGTCACTATTTGATTGCATGTGATGTTTATCATGTTTATGCATCTTATTTGCTTAGAACGATGGTAGTAAATAAGATGATCCCTCATTAAAATTTCAAGAAAGTGTTCCCCCTAACTATGCACCGTTGCGAAAGTTCGTCGTTTCGAAGCACCACGTGATGATCGGGTGTGATAGATTCTTACGTTCACATACAACGGGTGTAAGCCAGATTTACACACGCGAAACACTTAGGTTAACTTGACGAGCCTAACATGTACAGACATGGCCTCGGAACACAAGAGAGCGAAAGGTCGAGCGTGAGTCGTATAGTAGATACGACCAACATGAAGATGTTCACCGATGATGACTAGTCTGTCTCACGTGATGATCGGACACGGCCTAGTTGACTCGGATCATGTAATCACTTAGATGACTAGAGGGATGTCTATTTGAGTGGGAGTTCATAAGATGAACTTAATTATCCTGAACATAGTCAAAAGAACTTTGCAAATTATGTCGCAAGCTCGCACTTTACTTCCAC
Organism: Triticum aestivum; assembly: GCF_018294505.1. NCBI lineage: Eukaryota > Viridiplantae > Streptophyta > Magnoliopsida > Poales > Poaceae > Triticum > Triticum aestivum. The sequence continues at coordinate 163,577,247 of NC_057813.1, forward strand.
TGTTTAGATATGTTCCTAGAGAAAATATAGTTGAAAGTTGACAGTAGAGATTATGCGGAAAGTAGAAAGCTTATGTCCTTAATGCACCGCTCAGTGTGCTGAACCCCAAACGTCGTTTGTGGATGTTGCGAACATCGGACATACACGTTTTGATAACTACGTGATAGTTCAGTAATGATAAACGGTTTAGAGTTGAGGCACCGAAGACGATTTTGGAACGTCGCGAAACATATGAGATGTTTCAAGGGCTGAAATTGGGATTTCAGGCTCGTGCCCACGTCAAGAGGTGTAAGACCTCCGACGAGTCTCTTAGCCTAAAAACTAAGGGAGAAAAGCTCAATCGTTGAGCTTGTACTCAGATTGTCTGAGTACAACAATCACTTGAATCGAGTGGGAGTTGATCTTCCAGATGAGATAGTGATGTTTCTCCAAAGTCATTGCCACCAAGCTACTAGAGCTTCGTGATGAACTATAACATATCAGGGATAGATATGATGATCCTCGAGATATTTGCGATGTTTGACACCGCGAAAGTAGAAATCAAGAAGGATCATCAATTGTTGATGGTTAGTGAAACCACTAGTTTCAAGAAGGGCAAGGGCAAGAAGGGATGCTTCATGAAACGGCAAAACAGCTGCTGCTCTAGTGAAGAAACCCAAGGTTGAACCCAAACCCGAGACTAAGTGCTTCTGTAATAAGGGGAACAACCACTGGAGCAGAATTACCCTAGATACTTGGTAGATGAGAAGGCTCGCAAGGTCGATAGAAGTATATTGGATATACATTATGTTAATGTGTACTTTACTAGTACCCCTAGTAGCACCAGGGTATTAGATACCGGTTCGGTTGCTAAGTGTTAGTAACTTGAAATAAAAGGCTACGGAATAAACGGATACTAGCTAAAGGTGAGCTGACGATATGTGTTGGAAGTGTTTCCAAGTTTGATGTGATCAAACATCGCACGCTCCCTCTACCATCAAGATTAGTATTAAACCTGAATAATTGTCTTTTGGTGTTTTCGTTGAGCATAGACATGATTGGATTATGTCTATCGCAATACGGTTATTCATTTAAGGAGAATAATGGTTACTCTATTTATTTGAATAATACCTTCAATGGTCTTGCACCTAAAGGAATGGTTTATTGAATCTCGATCGTAGTGATACACATTTTCATGCCAAAAGATATAAGATAGTAATGATAGTACCACTTACTTGTGGCACTGCCATGTAAGTCATATTGGTATAAAACGCATGAAGAAGCTCCATGTTGATGGATCTTTGGACTCACTCGTTTTGAAAAGTTTGAGACATGCGAACCATGTCTATTGGTGTATACGCATGAAGAAACTCCATGCAGATGGATCGTTTGGACTCACTTGATTTTGAATCACTTGAGATATGCAAATCATACCACATGGGCAAAATGACTGAAAAGCCTCGTTTTCCGTAAGATGGAACAAGATAGCAACTTGTTGGAAGTAACACATTTTGATGTGTGCAGTTCAATGAGTGCTGAGGCATGCAGTGAGTATTGTTATGTTCTTACTTCACAGATGATTCAAGTAGATGTTGAGTATATTTACTTGATGAAACACAAGTCTGAATTATTGAATGGTTCAAGTAATTTCAGAGTGAAGTTGAAGATCATCGTGACAAGAGGATAAAATGTCTATGATATGATCATAGAGATGACTATCTGAGTTACAAGCTTTGGCACGCAACAAAGACATTGTGGAAATTGTTTCACAATTAATATCACCTGGAACACCATAGTGTGATGGTGTGTCCGAACATCATAGTTGCACCCTATTGGATATGGTGTGTACCATGATGTACCTTATCGAATTACCACTATCATTTATGGGTTAGGCATTAGAGACAACCGCACTCACTTTAATAGGGTACCACGTAATTCCATTGAGACGACACCGTTTGGAGAAACCTAAGTTGTCGTTCCTTAAAAGTTTGGGGCTGCAACGCTTATGCGAAAAAGTTTCAGGTTGATAAGCTCGAACCCAAAGCGAATAAAATGCATCGTCATAGGACACCCAAAACAGTTGGGTATACCTCCTAATTCAGATCCGAAAGCAATAGGGATTGTTTCTTGAATCGGGTCCTTTTTTGAGGAAAGGGTTGTCTCGAAAATGGAGTGGCAGGATGGTGGAGACTTGATGAGGTTATTGAACCGTCACTTCAACAAGTGTGTAGCAGGGAACAGGAAGTTGTTCCTGTGGCGCCTACACCAATTGAAGTAGAAGCTTATGATAGTGATCATGAAGTTTTGGATCAAGTCACTACCGTACCTCGTAGGGTGACAAGGATGTGTACTACTTCGGAGTGGTACAGTAATCCTGTCTTGAAGGTCATGTTGCTAGACAACAATGAACCTACGAGCTATGGAGAAGCGATGGTGGGCCCAAATTCCGACAAATGGTTAGAAGCCATGAAATCCAAGATAGGATCCATGTATTAGAACAAAGCATGGACTTTGGTGGACTTGCCCGATGATCAGCAAGCCATTGAGATAAATGGATCTTTAAGAAGAAGACGGACGTGGACAGTAATCTGACCGTCTATGAAGCTCGACTTGTGGCGAAGAGTTTTTCACAAATTCAAGGAGTTGACTACGATGAGATTTTCTCATCCGTAGCGATGCTTAAGTCCGTCGGAATCATGTTAGCATTAGCTGCATTTATGAAATCTGGCAAATGGATGTCAAAACAAGTTTTTCCTTACCAGTTTTCGTAAGGAAAGGTTGTATGTGATACAATCAGAAAGGTTTTGTCGATCCTAAGGATGCTAAAAGGTATGCTAGCTCCAGCGATCCTTCTAAGGACTGGAGTAAGCATCTCGGAGTTGGAATGTACGCTTTGATGAGATGATCAAAGATTTTGGATTTATACAAAGTTTATGAGAAACTTGTATTTCCAAAGAAGTGAGTGGGAGCACTATAGAATTTCTGATGAGTATATGTTGTTGACATATTGATGATCAGAAATGATGTAGAATTTCTAGAAAGCATATAGGGTTATTTGAAAGGTGTTTTTCAATAGAAAACCTGGATTAAGCTACTTGAACATTGAGCATCAAGATCTATGAGGATAGATCAAAACGCTTAATGATACTTTCAAATGAGCACGTACCTTGACATGATCTTGAAAGTTTTCAAGATGGATCAGTCAAAGAAGGAGTTCTTGCCTGAGTCGTAAGGTACGAAGTTAAGACTTAAAGCTCGACCACGGCAGAAAAGAGAGAAATGACGAAGGTCGTCCCCTATGCTTTAGACGTAGGCTCTATAGTATGCTATGCTAAGTACCACACCTGATGTGTGCCTTACCACATGTCTGGCAAGAGGGTACAAAGGTGATCAAGGAATGGATCACCAGATAGCGGTCAAAATTATCCTTAGAGGAATAAGGATTTGTTTATCGATTATGGAGGTGATAAAGAGTTCGGCGTAAAGGGTTACGACGATGCAAGATTTAACACCTATCCGAATGACTCTGAGTAGCAAACCGGATACGTATAGTGGAGCAACCATTTGGAAAAGCTCCAAGTGGAGCATGGAAGCAGCATTTACAATATGACCTAGAGATTTGCAAAGTACATACGGATCTGAATGTTGCAGATCCGTTGACTAAAACCTCTCTCACAAGCAAAACATGATCAAACCCCAGAACTCATTGAGTCTTAATCACATGATGATGTGAACTAGTTTAGTGACACTAGTAAACTCTTTGGATGTTGGTCACATGGCGATGTGACCTGTGAGTGTTAATCACATGGCGATGTGAACTAGATTATTGACTCTAGTGCAAGTGGGAGACTGTTGGAAATATGCCCTAGAGGCAATAATAAATTAGTTATTATTATATTTCCTTGTTCATGATAATCGTTTATTATCCATCCTATAATTGTATTGATAGGAAACTCAGATACATGTGTGGATACATAGACAACACCATGTCCCTAGTAAGCCTCTAGTTGACTAGCTCGTTGATCAATAGATGGTTACGGTTTCCTGACCATGGACATTGGATGTCGTTGATAACGGGATCACATCATTAGGAGAATGATGTGATGGACAAGACCCAATCCTAAGCCTAGCACAAAGATCGTAGTTCATATGCTAAAGCTTTTTTAATGTCAAGTATCATTTCCTTAGACCATGAGATTGTGCAACTCCCGGATACCGTAGGAATGCTTTGGGTGTACCAAACGTCACAACGTAACTGGGTGGCTATAAAGGTACACTACAGGTATCTCCAAAAGTGTCTGTTGGGTTGGCACGAATCGAGACTGGGATTTGTCACTTCGTGTAAACGGAGAGGTATCTCTGGGCCCACTCGGTAGGACATCATCATAATGTGCACAATGTGACCAAGGGGTTGATCATGGGATGATGTGTTACGAAACGAGTAAAGAGACTTGCCGGTAACGAGATTGAACAAGGTATCAGGATACCGACGATCGAATCTCGGGCAAGTACAATACCGCTAGACAAAGGGAATTGTATACGGGATCGATTGAGTCCTTGACATCGTGGTTCATCCGATGAGATCATCGTGGAACATGTGTGAGCCAACATGGGTATCCAGATCCCACTGTTGGTTACTGACAGGAGAACGTCTCGGTCATGTCTACATGTCTCCCGAACCCGTAGGGTCTACACACTTAAGGTTCGATCTAGGGTTATAAAGGAAGTTTGTATGTGGTTACCGAATGTTGTTCGGAGTCCCGGATGAGATCCCGGATGTCACGAGGAGTTCTGGAATGGTCCGGAGGTAAAGATTTATATATGGAAAGTTGTTGTTCGGGTTCCAGAAAAAGTTCGGGTTTTTTCGGTATTGTATCGGGAAGCTTCCAGAAGGTTCCGGAGGATTCCGGAGGAGTCCGGAGGTCCAGAAATTGTTCCACCACGTCCAATACAGTAGCATGGGCTGTAGGGGGCGCCCTAGCCTTAATGGGCCAGGGGCACCAGCCCCCCCAAGGCCCATGCACATGGGAAGGGGAAAACCCTAAGGGGGAGGGCCTCCACTTGACTTGGGAGGCACTCCTCCCCCCCTTGGCCGCCGCCTCCTCCTCGGATTGGATCTGAGGGGGCCGCCCCCCTCTCCCTTGCCCCTATATATATGTGGGGGGTGGCAGGGCAGCCGCACACACGAAGTTCTGGCGCAGCCCTCCCCCTCTCCCAAGTCCTCCTCCTCTCCCGCGGTGCTTGGCGAAGCCCTGCAGGATTGCCACGCTCCTCCACCACCACCACGCCATCGTGTTGCTGCTGGACGGAGTCTTCCTCAACCTCTCCCTCTCTCCTTGCTGGATCAAGGCGTGGGAGACGTCACCGGGCTGTACGTGTGTTGAACGCGGAGGTGCCGTCTGTTCGGCACTAGGATCTCCGGTGATTTGGATCACGACGAGTACGACTCCTTCAACCCCGTTCTCTTGAACGCTTCCGCTTAGCGATCTACAAGGGTATGTAGATGCACTCTCCTTCCCCTTGTTGCTTGTTTCTCCATAGATAGATCTTGGTGACATGTAGGAAAATTTTGAATTTTTGCTACGTTCCCCAACAGCCCCACCTCCGATCGTCATGTTCGGATGAAGACCTTCATCAACACCAACTCCAATCTCTATCAAGATCATGGAGGAGTCATCCATGGAGCTCGGGGGCTCAACGTCAACATTGCCCTCAGGCGACCGTGCTGTTTTTCTGGACAGCAAACTTGTATCCGCTGCCACCGCCTCCTCGAGTGTCGCTTAAATGATTACTTCGGTGGAATTATGCGGAATTAAGTCTATAACAACCCTGCAAAAATTTCTTCGAGTTCCGATGAAGGAATCTCCGGCAATCTCCGATATACCGGAGCCCTGTTGAATCTGGACGAGAATCCGGACGAGTTTAGGGCGTGGTATCCCACATCTAGCTCGGATGTCCTTTGGAGGATCCAACCGTTGATTTGCTGTGGAATTCCCATATCTACCACCTGCCAAAAATTCAGCTCGATCCGACTGTCCAAACTCCAGGAAACTTCCGATTAGTGCATCACTTTTTGAATCTGTTTTCTGCGCGAGAATGAATCCGATCCGAATTCATCTTATTTATGAACAGGATCTCGGACATCCCTTTTGAAGGAAGTTTTCGTATGGGGTGTTGTGTTTTATTCTCAAACACATCCCAGTAGTATTAAAAGTATTCTTGCAATACGAACTTCACCGTCGCGCTGGTGTCAAACCAGCCTGACAACATCACTCCACGGCGGCCGACCTGCGTTAGACACGTCATCGCTTTGTTGAGCCGAGCTCAATCTCTTCGGATCATCATCTCGGCCAGCCGAACAATTGTTCAGCATCGCGAAGGATAAATCGTCACCAATATCGCCGCCCCACGGATTACATGGAGCAGGCACACCTGCATCACCACATGGTCACTTCATCAAGCCGGCATCGACCACGTCACGACCTGCATCGCTGGACCGGGGGCTTCATCATTTCTTCATCAACATACTCCAGAGAGTTCGGCGCCGCTGGTCGACCAGCTCCGTCACGTTAGCTGGACCGAGGGCTTTGCCTCGGCGAGCCAACCTTTGCCAGCATCGCCACGCCGTTGCTTTATCGCCCATCAGGCGATAGGTGTGCGGATCGAGTACCAATTTTGGGAATCACCTTTCTTCGGATTGCTACAACAAATAAGCCAGATGCTATTAATCCTAGTATTTTTTGCTTGTTAGGGTTCATGTAGCGACCAGACCTCAAACAGTCTGATCTCTGTGCTCAGTGTCATCCCTGGATCAGTAATGCTGACACCACACAGTACTTGGAGGATTTATAACAAAGTAGCAATCACACACTTATTACATCGAATGTCTCAAAAGAGAACTTATTGAAATAAGTATGGCTTAAGGCCATTTAAAATCGATAACAGCGGAAGACTTGGAAGATAAGCGAGTCCATCAACTCCAACGGCATCACTGAGTATAGAACCACGACCTAAAAGCACCTTACTCGTCGTCTGAAAAGTCTGCAACATGAAACGTTGCAGCCCGAAAACGGGCCAGCACATGGAATATGCTGGCAATGTAACACATAGAGGATAACAATGGATTAAGCTATACTACATGCATATTTGGCTGGTGGAAAAGCTCTATGGTTACAGTTTTGCATAAAGCCAATTTTTCCCTACTGCAAAGGAATAAATTTATTTAACTATCATGGTGGTTGTTAAACATTGAGAATGGTTGACAGCATTTGCAATTCCAATTAAAAGTACTCAATAAACCCAACAATATTAAAATTAGGGTAACATGATGAGATTCACATGATATCCAGGTACTAGATACTCAAAACGTCCATAACCGGGGACACGGCTAACCATGATTAGTTTATACACTCTGCAGAGGTTTGCGCACTTTTCCCCACAAGACTCGATCGCCTCCGTTTGATTCCTCGCACTACATGTTGTTTGAGAAACGGATGACCGAGACATAGTCTTTCGGAAGCACTAGCACCTTACATGTGGGTAGACCGGTACACCTACTTTCCCCTACATCTGCTAGTCTACTCGTAAGAGTTCGCACAACTTAATCAACTATGCCAGAGCCCATAATGGCTTGTGGCTGCACACGGAAGTTTCTAGTTTCAATAATCTCATGATCCCTTTGAGCCTGGGTGGCGGTCCGAAGAAATACAGGCAAGTCCTGATAGAAACCAGGTGCCTCACTCCACCCAGATGTGTGTTTAAGTTGCCACCTTAAATAAACCATTAATTTAACAATCTCACATCTATCATGGATACACTCACCCAATCCACGTCTACTAGCATAGCATGGCATAATAAGCAAACGTAGAAGTAACTCCCAGGGATTTGAAAATAAAACAGGTAATAGGTACTACCTCATCTACTTCCCATCCCACAATTTAATTAGATCCTAATTATGCAATTGTTTGAGGATTGGTCTAATGCATAAAAACTGGGTATGAGAAAAGGTATGATCAAAGTGTTACTTGCCTTGCTGATGATCCGCGAAACCTAGAGACTCGAAGTAACAGGCGGCGCACTCCGGGTATTCTATCACAGACAAACAAACAAACATACAATAAGTACTCATCTAATACACATGTAAAACTCGAATAAAAGATCTAACCTGAAAAGTTCAACTTAAGAACTCCGGTTTGCAAAAAGAACCAAATCAAACAAAGCAACGAAAGTCAAACGGCGAAAGGAAACAGCTTCATTTTACAAATCTGGATCTAAGTCAAATTTTACAGAGGCAAAAACTTGTTTAAGTTGATTATTCGGAAAGAGGGTTTCGAGACGAAACTCCAGGCGCTTGAATCGCCTGATTCCGATAAATGAGCGAAAAGTTATACTAAACGAAAATCGGATCAGGAATCGCGATCAGAAAAATCACGGATTAAATCCGAGAAAAGAAAAACGACGAACAGGTTGACGAGCGAACGTTCGTTGACTAAATAGATCTGACGAGTACGTTCGTTAAAACGAACGAACGAGTGAACGCTCGCTAATTAAACTAAACCGAAAAATAAATAAAAACCAATCTAACAAAAAACCGAAAAAAATCCAAAGAAAACTGCTCGGTTTTTATAAAAAAAACTGGCACGGAAGTCGAGACGGCGGCGAACCTTGGTGAGCGGGCGGGCGGCGGGGTCGGCGGGGTCCGGCGGCGGCTCGGCGGGCGGGGCGGCGGGGCGGCTGGCGGCTGCTGGCTGCGGCGGCGGCTGGCGGCGGCGGCGGATCGGGGCTGGGGCGGCGGCTAGGGTTTGGGGCGGCTGGGCCTCCCCGGCTTATAAAGCCCCGCGGGCCGGGAGTCCTAGGCGGACACGGCCCGTAGGTCGGTTACGCGTTTTTTTTAAATAATTCTGCGCAGAAGAAAAATAAAAATAAAAATACTAAACGGACTCCAAAAATCCCGAAATAAATTTTTCCCGGCTTCTAAAATCAAGCCGGACAAGAAGAACATTTATTTGGGGCCTAAATGCAATTTTGAAAAACGCGCATTTTTCCTAAATCCAAATAAAAGGGCGAAAAACTCCAAAATAAATCTTATTTGATTTTTTTATTAAATCTTTGTTATTTCTTTATTTTGGGAATGTCATTTTATTCCCTCTCTGAATTTTTGATAGTAGAAATAATTGAAGATAAAATAAATAAAATCAATGATCCTATTTTCAAAATTTGAGAAAAACTAAAATAAGAAAATATCGAAATCCCCAACTCTCTCCGTGGGTCCTTGAGTTGCATAGAATTTCTAGGATCGAGCCAACAATGCAACAAAAATATGATATGCAATGTTGATCTATGTATAACATTCCAAATTGAAAATTTGGGATGTTACAGTTCATTTCCCAATGAATTATTACTCTGGTTTGTCCGTCATATGTACTAGATACTCAAAACGTCCATAACCGGGGACATGGCTAACCATGATTAGTTTATACACTCTGCAGAGGTTTGCGCACTTTTCCCCACAAGACTCGATCGCCTCCGTTTGATTCCTCGCACTACATGTTGTTTGAGAAACGGATGACCGAGACATAGTCTTTCGGAAGCACTAGCACCTTACATGTGGGTAGACCGGTACACCTACTTTCCCCTACATCTGCTAGTCTACCCGTAAGAGTTCGCACAACTTAATCAACTCTGCCAGAGCCCATAATGGCTTGTGGCTGCACACGGAAGTTTCTAGTTTGAATAATCTCATGATCCCTTTGAGCCTGGGTGGCGATCTGAAGAAATACAGGCAAGTCCTAATAGAAACCAGGTGCCTCAATCCACCCAGATGTGTGTTTAAGTTGCCACCTTAAATAAACCATTAATTTAACAATCTCACATCTGTCATGGATAGACTCACCCAATCCACGTCTACTAGCATAGCATGGCATAATAAGCAAACGTAGAAGTAACTCCCAGGGGTTTGAAAATAAAACAGGTAATAGGTACTACCTCATCTACTATCCCACAATTTAATTAGATCCTAATCATGCAATTGTTTGAGGATTGGTCTAATGCATAAAAACTGGGTATGAGAAAAGTTATGATCAAAGTGTTACTTGCCTTGCTGATCATCCGTGAAACCTAGAGACTCGAAGTAACAGGCGGCGCACTCCGGGTATTCTATCGCAGACAAACAAACAAACAAACATACAATAAGTACTCATCTAATGCCCAAGTAAAACTCGAATAAAAGATCTAACCTGAAAAGTTCAACTTAAGAACTCCGGTTTGCAAAAAGAATCAAATCAAACAAAGCAACGAAAGTCAAACGGCGAAAGAAAACAGCTTCGTTTTACTAATCTGGATGTAAGTCAAATTTGACAGAAGCAAAAACTTGTTTAAGTTGATTATTCAGAAAGAGGGTTTCGAGACGAAACTCCAGGCGCTTGAATCGCCTGATTCCGATAAATGAGCAAAAAGTTATACTAAAACGAAAATCGGATCAGGAATCGCGATCAGAAAAATCGCGGATTAAATCCGAGAAAAAGAAAAACAATGAACGGACTGACGAACGAACGTTCGTTGAATAAACAGATCTGACGAGTACGTTCATTAAAACGAATGAACGAGTGAACGCTCGCTAATTAAACTAAACCAAAAAATAAATAAAAACCGATCTAACAAAAAACCGAAAAAAAATCCGAAGAAAAACCGCTCGGTTTTTATAAAAAAACCGGCACGGAAGTCAAGGCGGCGGCGAACCTCGGCGAGTGTGCGGGCGGCGGGGTCGGCGGGGTCCGGCGACGGCGGCGGGGTCCGGCGGCGGCTCGGCGGGCGGGCGGCTGCTGGCGGCGGCGGATCGGGGCTAGGGCGGCGGCTAGGGTTTGGGGCGGCTGGGCCTCCCCGGCTTATAAAGCCCCGCGGGCCGGGAGTCCTAGGCGGACAGGGCCCGTAGGTCGGTTATGCGTTTTTTTAAATAATTCCGCGCAGAAGAAAAATAAAAAGAAATACTAAACGGACTCCAAAAATCCCGAAATAAATTTTCCCCGGCTTCTAAAATCAAGCCGGATAAGAAGAACATTTATTTGGGGCCTAAATGCAATTTTGGAAAACGCGCATTTTTCCTAAATCCAAATAAAAGGGCGAAAAACTCCAAAATAAATCTTATTTGATTTTTTTATTAAATCTTCATTATTTCTTTATTTTGGGAAAGTCATTTTATTCTCTCTCTGGATTTTTGGTAGTAGAAATAATTGAAGATAAAATAAATAAAATCAATGATCCTATTTTCAAAATTTGAGAAAAACTCAAATAAGAAAATATCGAAATCCCCAACTCTCTCTGTGGGTCCTTGAGTTGCATAGAATTTCTAGGATTGAGCCAACAATGCAACAAAAATATGATATGCAATGATGATCTATGTATAACATTCGAAAATGAAAATTTGGGATGTTACAAACCTACCCCCCTTAAGATGAATCTCGCCCTCGAGATTCGGGTTGGCTAGCAAATAGGTGAGGGTGGTCCTTGAGCAGATCTTCCTATCACTCCCAGGTGGCTTCCTCCTCGGTGTGGTGGCTCCACTGAACTTTGCAAAACTTGATAACCTTACTGCGGGTAACTCGACTGGCATAATCTAGAATTCTAACTGGTTTCTCTTCATAAGTCAAATCATCCTTCAACTAAATTGCTTCCAGTGGCACTGTATCTCTCAGTGGTATATGAGCCATCTCTGCATGATACATCTTCAACTGAGAAACATGAAACACATCGTGAACTCCTGACAATCCCTCAGGTAATTCCAACTTGTACGCTACTTCTCCCATGCGTTCCAAAACTTTGTATGCCCCCACAAAACGTGGCGCTAACTTTCCTTTAACTCCAAAACGCTTAACTCCTCGAAGTGGAGATACTCGAAGATAAACTCTGTCTCCGACTTCGTATTCTGTCTCCTTGCATTTTGAATCTGCATAACTCTTCTGTCTTGACTGAGCTACCTTGAGCCTGTCACGGATCAATTTTACCTTCTGTTCAGACTCCTTAATCAAATCCGGTCCAAACAACTGGCGGTCTCCCACCTCATCCCACAACAACGGGGTTCTGCACCTCCTTCCGTACAAGGCTTCGAAAGGGGCCATCTTCAAACTAGATTGATAACTGTTGTTGTAAGAAAACTCCGCGTATGGCAAGTTGTCATCCCAACTTGATCCATAATCCAAAACACAAGCTCTAAGCATATCCTCCAAAATCTGATTGACTCTCTCGGTCTGTCCATCTGTCTGTGGATGGAATGCTGTGCTAAACTCCAGCCTGGTTCCCAATGTTTCGTGCAACTGCTTCCAGAACTTTGAGGTGAATTGGGTTCCTCTATCTGATACGATACTCCTCGGAACTCCATGCAAACATACAATCCTTGTCATGTATATCTTAGCCAATTTGGCATCGCTGTAGGTAGTCTTTACTGGGATGAAATGAGCTACCTTTGTCAAACGATCGACTACAACCCAAATTGAGTCATAGCCTGAATGAGTCCTGGGCAATCCCATCATGAAATCCATGCCTAGTTTGTCCCACTTCCATTTGGGTATAGGCAATGGCTGCAACAATCCGGCTGGCTTCTGGTGTTCTGCTTTCACCCTCTGACATACATCACAAACTGCTACATACTCTGCAATATCCTTCTTCATTCCGGTCCACCAGAAAGTTTCCTTCAAATCCAAATACATCTTGGTATTTCCGGGGTGAATCGAATATGGTGAATCATGTGCCTCTTGCAGAATCAACTTCCTGATCTCTGGGTCATTGGGCACATAAACACGGTCCTCAAATCGTAGGGTATCGTACTCATCCTCACGAAATCCCTTAGCCTTCCCTTCGCTCATTTTCTCCTTTATAGAGGCAACTTCCTTATCTGTCTTTTGAGCTTCTCTGATTTTATCCATCAACATAGACTGAATCTCCATTGCTGCTACATAGCCTCTCGGAACTATTTCCAAACATAGATCATGAAGATCCTCGGCTAACTCCTTGGGTATTCCTCCCATCATTAGTGTATTGACGTGGCTCTTACGGCTCAACGCGTCTGCTACAACATTAGCCTTCCCGGGGTGATAATGCAATCTCATATCATAATCCTTAATAAGCTCCAACCATCTCCTCTGCCTGAGATTTAACTCCTTCTACGTGAAGATGTACTTCAAACTCTTGTGATCCGTGTACACCTCACAATGATTCCCAATGAGAAAATGTCTCCATGTTTTCAGTGCGTGCACTACGGCTGCTAACTCCAAATCATGAGTAGCATAATTAAACTCATGAGGCTTAAGCTGTCGTGAAGCATACGAAACAACTCTTCCCTCCTGCATAAGCACTGCTCCAAGTCCTCGACGTGAAGCGTCGCAATACACTTCATAATACTTAGTCTGATCTAGCAGAATTAATACTGGTGAGGTAACCAAACGTTTCTTCAATTCCTGGAAACTAGCCTCACACTCCTCAGTCCAAATGAACTTAGTATCCTTCTTCAACAACTCTGTCATAGGCTTCGCAATCTTCGAGAAATTTTCAATAAATCTCTGGTAGTATCCTGCGAGTCCAAGGAAACTCCGGATTTCTCCAACTATTGTTGGTGCTTCCTAGTTTGTCACAGTGACAACTTTAGTGGGCTCTACTGCGATACCTTCTCCGGATATAACATGTCTGAGAAATCCAACTTCTTTCAACCAAAACTCACACTTGCTGAACTTGGCGTATAGCTGATGTTCTCTCAGCTTCTCGAGTACCATACGCAAGTGTTCCTTATGTTCCTCTTCATTCTTCGAGTAAACCAAAATATCATCAATGAACACCACGACGAACTTATCCAAAAACTCCATAAACACCTTGTTCATCATGTTCATAAAATAGGCTGGGGCGTTAGTCAGACCAAATGACATAATGGTATACTCATACAGCCCATACCTGGTGGTAAAAGCCGTCTTCAGTATATCTTGCTCCTGAATCTTCAACTGATGGTATCCTGATCACAAATCGATCTTGGAAAACACCTTAGCTCCTTGCAACCAATCAAACAAATCATTGATCATTGGTAGTGGGTACTTGTTCTTGATTGTTACTTCATTCAATCCGTGATAATCAACAACCATTCTTAACGATCCATCCTTCTTCTCCACCAGAAGTACTGGCGATCCCCAAGGCGAAGAACTTGGGCGAATAAAACCTTTGTCCAACAGCTCCTTAATCTGCTTCTTAATTTCCTCCAAATCTTGGGCTGGCATCCTATACGGTCTCTTGGATATCGGCCCCGTGCCTGGTAGTAGTTCAATTAAGAACTCAATGTCTCTATCCGGTGGCATGCCTGGCAACTCTTCTGGAAATACATCGGGGAAATCCTTTACCACTGGTACTTCCTCCTGCACAACTCCTAATAAGGAATTTACATGTGCTCTCCTCGGCTCATGCCGTGATACATACTTGATTCTTATTCCTTCTGGTGTCGTAAGCAAAATTGCCTTGCTGGCGCAATCAATGTTTCCTCCATACATCGACAGCCAATCCATACCAAGAATTACTTCCAAACCTTGGGATTCCAATATAATTAAATCCGTTGGGAAAACATGCCTTCCTATTCTTAATGGCACCTGAAAGCATCCTTGACTGACCATAAACTCAGCTCCCGATGAACTTACTAGCATGGGTGTCTTAAGAGTCTTAGTGGGCAGGCTAAACTTATCCACAAATCCCATTGATATGTATGAATGCGATGCACCAGTATCGAAAAGAACAACTGCAGTAAATGCCTTAACCAAAAACTTACCTATTACTGCGTCTGGCTGAGCTTCAACCTCCTCCACGGTAACGTGGTTCACTTGCCCCCTGTCGAAAGGGTTCGGCTTCTTTCCTGAGCTTCCATTGCCATTTCCATTTTGGGCTTCCGGGCAGTCATTTGCATAATGCCCCGTCTTATGGCACTTATAACAAGTGATATGACTTAGGTCTACCTTGGATGGTGTGGACGGGTTGGTGCGGCTTTGTCTATTGCTTCCTCCATTCCCATTTCCATTCTTTGTGCCATTATGATTGTGCGAGCTGCCTCCTCCATGAGTATGCTGAAAGTGTCCTCCTGACTTTGGGGTAAAGCATGGCTTCTGCTGAGCTCCAGAATTGTTCTTCCCCTGTGCATACTTTCTCTTACGGTTGTCAATCTGCTGCTGCTTCCCTTCAATCATAAGAGCACGATCTACTAACTCCTGGTAGTTATTGAAAGTGGCTACCATCAACTGCATGCTCATCTCATCATTCAGTCCTTGTAGAAACTTCTCCTGCTTAGCTGCATCCGTAGCAACGTCATCTGGGGCATAACGTGCTAGCTTACTAAAATCATCCACATACTGGCCAACTGTCCGTCCTCCTTGTCGTAAGTTGCGAAACTCACGCTTCTTCATGGCCATAGATCTTGCTGAAACATGGGCAGTATGAAAAGCTTCCTGAAACTGATTCCATGTGACAGTGTCTACAGGGTAAGTGGCTGTAAAATTCTCCCACCATGCTGCTACGGGTCCGTCAAGCTGATGTGCGGCAAACTTCACCTTTTCTCCATCCGTGCATCCTACAGTGGTCAACTCCCTCCCTATCTTACGGAGCCAATCATCTGCTACTATTGGCTCGGTGCTACTGGAAAACACCAGCGGATTCAACCTTAAGAAACGTGCCAGATGGTCAACAGGTGGTGGTGGTGGTGGGTTGTTTTTGTTGTTGCCTTGGTTCTGTACCAATGTTTGAATCAAGGTATTCTGCTGCTGAATCAACTGAGTGATCTCTGGCGGAAAGACAAACTCGGGGTCGCGTCTCGGAGGCATCTGAGGGTTTAAAGGGGAGAGTTAAGAATAGAATGAGGTCTAGTGAGATAACACTACCCATATGCACATGAGACAAAACACACAATATCATTCCAATCAATTCAAACAAGGGCATACAACGGTCTAACTATCGTTACAAAAGTGCTTGGACTAAAACTAATTAAATGGTGGTAAATTCTACTACTGTTATGGTGGTCAACTAGAAAAACTGCTCCGATGCAGATTCCATGATATCTGCTCCAGCTTCATCAACATAGTCATCATCGCTGTCGTCGGGATCTGAGTCGGTGTCGTCGATGATGATATAATTATCTGGGCAAGTAGGTTCATCCTCTTCTCCTCTAGGTGCTGATCCTCCCATGAATACTCCAATCTTCTCCTTAAGGTCGCCGTTTTGTCTTACTAGTTTCTTCCATATAGTCTTTACGTGTAGCCTTGAGTTCTTCTTCTAGCTCCTTGATCTTGGTCATAGCCTTCTGCAGATCCTCCATATCTGCGCACATCTGATTTTCCTGGCGTCGTATGTGTTGGTTTAACTCTTGAATATAAGCTGCGATTGATTTGTCCCTCCTGGTAGTGATCATCTCCCAATGCTCATCTTGGCGCCCACAAATCTGGTAGATAGTATTCTTGAGATCGTTGTAGCAAACTTCTCCAATTCGTCCCATGGCAATGTGAGCTGCCATGCTCTTTCCTAGGCTCCATGTTGGTGCATCAAAGGTAAATTATATTGGTTCCGTGACTGGTGCAAATGTGGCGTTTGAAAGTCCCAGTGAAGTTTGGTACTCCTATGTTCAGGTAACTAGTGGCTTCCTTCAAGTGACATCCAAAAGGTGAATTCTCATCTGGTTGTGCGAACTTGATCCTTGCATATGCCATCCTAAAGAATAGAAAAGATGAGGAGTCAGAAATGGGAAGAAAGAGTAGTGATCTAAGGCTTAAGCTTAGTGGTTGTGTGCTACAGTCAGCATGTGCTCTGATACCACCTTGTAGCGACCAGACCTCAAACAGTCTGATCTCTGTGCTCAGTGTCATCCCTGGATCAGTAATGCTGACACCACACAATACTTGGAGGATTTATAACAGAGTAGCAATCACACACTTATTACATCAAATGTCTCAAAAGAGAACTTATTGAAATAAGTATGGCTTAAGGCCATCTAAACTCGATAACAGCGGAAGACTTGGAAGATAAGCGAGTCCATCAACTCCAATGGCATCACTGAGTATAGAACCACGACCTAAAAGCACCTTACTCATCGTCTGAAAAGTCTGCAACATGAAACGTTGCATCCCAAAAACGGGTCAGCACATGGAATATGCTGGCAATGTAACACATAGAGGATAACAATGGATTAAGCTTACATGCATATTTGGCTGGTGGAAAAGCTCTATGGTTACAGTTTTGCATAAAGCCAATTTTTCCCTACTGCAAAGGAATAAATTTATTTAACTATCATGGTGGTTGTTAAACATTGAGAATGGTTGACAGCATTCGCAATTCCAATTAAAAGTACTCAATAAACCCAACAATATTAAAATTAGGGTAACATGATGAGATTCACATGATATCCAGGTACTAGATACTCAAAACGTCCATAACCGGGGACACGGCTAACCATGATTAGTTTATACACTCTGCAGAGGTTTGCGCACTTTTCCCCACAAGACTCGATCGCCTCCGTTTGATTCCTCGCACTACATGTTGTTTGAGAAACGGATGACCGAGACATAGTCTTTCGGAAGCACTAGCACCTTACATGTGGGTAGACCGGTACACCTACTTTCCCCTACATCTGCTAGTCTACCCGTAAGAGTTCGCACAACTTAATCAACTATGCCAGAGCCCATAATGGCTTGTGGCTGCACACGGAAGTTTCTAGTTTCAATAATCTCATGATCCCTTTGAGCCTGGGTGGCGGTCCGAAGAAATACAGGCAAGTCCTGATAGAAACCAGGTGCCTCACTCCACCCAGATGTGTGTTTAAGTTGCCACCTTAAATAAACCATTAATTTAACAATCTCACATCTATCATGGATACACTCACCCAATCCACGTCTACTAGCATAGCATGGCATAATAAGCAAACGTAGAAGTAACTCCCAGGGATTTGAAAATAAAACAGGTAATAGGTACTACCTCATCTACTTCCCATCCCACAATTTAATTAGATCCTAATTATGCAATTGTTTGAGGATTGGTCTAATGCATAAAAACTGGGTATGAGAAAAGGTATGATCAAAGTGTTACTTGCCTTGCTGATAATCCGCGAAACCTAGAGACTCGAAGTAACAGGCGGCGCACTCCGGGTATTCTATCACAGACAAACAAACAAACATACAATAAGTACTCATCTAATACACATGTAAAACTCGAATAAAAGATCTAACCTGAAAAGTTCAACTTAAGAACTCCGGTTTGCAAAAAGAACCAAATCAAACAAAGCAACGAAAGTCAAACGGCGAAAGAAAACAGCTTCATTTTACAAATCTGGATCTAAGTCAAATTTTACAGAAGCAAAAACTTGTTTAAGTTGATTATTCGGAAAGAGGGTTTCGAGACGAAACTCCAGGCGCTTGAATCGCCTGATTCCGATAAATGAGCGAAAAGTTATACTAAAACGAAAATCGGATCAGGAATCGCGATCAGAAAAATCACGGATTAAATCCGAGAAAAAGAAAAACGACGAACAGGTTGACGAGCGAACGTTCGTTGACTAAATAGATCTGACGAGTACGTTCGTTAAAACGAACGAACGAGCGAACGCTCGCTAATTAAACTAAACCGAAAAATAAATAAAAACCAATCTAACGAAAAACCGAAAAAAATCCAAAGAAAAACTGCTCGGTTTTTATAAAAAAAACTGGCACGGAAGTCGAGGCGGCGGCGAACCTTGGTGAGCGGGCGGGCGGCGGGGTCGGCGGGGTCCGGCGGCGGCTCGGCGGGCGGGGCGGCTGGCGGCTGCTGGCTGCGGCGGCGGCTGGCGGCGGCGGCGGATCGGGGCTGGGGCGGCGGCTAGGGTTTGGGGCGGCTGGGCCTCCCCGGCTTATAAAGCCCCGCGGGCCGGGAGTCCTAGGCGGACACGGCCCGTAGGTCGGTTACGCGTTTTTTTTAAATAATTCCGCGCAGAAGAAAAATAAAAAAAAAATACTAAACGGACTCCAAAAATCCCGAAATAAATTTTTCCCGGCTTCTAAAATCAAGCCGGACAAGAAGAACATTTATTTGGGGCCTAAATGCAATTTTGAAAAACGCGCATTTTTCCTAAATCCAAATAAAAGGGCGAAAAACTCCAAAATAAATCTTATTTGATTTTTTTATTAAATCTTTGTTATTTCTTTATTTTGGGAATGTCATTTTATTCCCTCTCTGAATTTTTGATAGTAGAAATAATTGAAGATAAAATAAATAAAATCAATGATCCTATTTTCAAAATTTGAGAAAAACTAAAATAAGAAAATATCGAAATCCCCAACTCTCTCCGTGGGTCCTTGAGTTGCATAGAATTTCTAGGATCGAGCCAACAATGCAACAAAAATATGATATGCAATGTTGATCTATGTATAACATTCCAAATTGAAAATTTGGGATGTTACAGTTCATTTTTCCAATGAATTATTACTCTGGTTTGTCCGTCATATGTACGCAGGTCTATCAAATGGTGGCCACATTAACGACGGTCGCATGGTGGTTCGGTCTGTTTCCGTACATAGTCCGACGCACGCCGCATCCGGAACTCGAACCGACCTATGAATTCAGGCCTTGCCATGCCTTTACCGCATCACGCCGCCGCCCTGCATCGACATTGACTTCGGCGCCAGGCCATATTTCTTTTATTAATCACTTTGCATAAATTATTTATTATGCAACGAATTATTATTATTATTATTATTACTATTATCTCTGGTTTGCACTATTTTTTGTGCACAAGAAAATGTTCCAGCCAGACTATATCCTTTGGCGTCACCTCGGCTGGACGGGGGGCTTCGTCAACACTTCATTACCCCATGCCAGGGACTTCGACATCACCCTGCCGTCCTGCATTGACCGTGCTATGTCACCACTTCGGAGTGCCGAGCTCTTTGCTCCGCCACCTCGGGACCGGCTCGGGGATGGAACCTTGTCCCGCATCAAGCTCGGACCGCGTCATCAATACCAAACACATTAACCAGCTAAGTTGTCTTCATGCTCAAAGTTTTAAATTTTTAACTTGTGTTCGGCTCGGCCAAGCATTATACTTTTTTGAAAAAAAGTTGCTTGTAAAAATTTCCTTGTCCAAACTTTGTTTGTGACGCACAAATTCAAATACCCCGTTTACTTGGGGGCTTCCTGCATGAAGCTTTTTCCTCTTGCATATGGTTATACTTGTACGGCTTCGTTCCTTGTTCGTGTATTACGCCACAATATGCACCATATTGACTTAAGCGATTTGCAAGCTGGGTTGCCTGGCTCCTGTGCTTACCCCTACGTTCCCGATTGTTCGGCTAGGGAGTAAAGGGAGCACCTCTGCGATTGTCACGATCGGGTCACCCGAGCCGGACCTCAGACTGGGTGAAGCCTAAAGCTAGCGCTCTTATTGTTTTCAATCATGGTCGGCACACAACGGAACTCATGAGTACAAAAAATCTATTGCACAAGTCTCATAATAACAATGAGCACCGAGGAAAGGTATCGGTGGGGGTACTATTTTCTTCGAAGATGCTTCTTACTCTTCGCAGTAATATAGCATAAGTTCCCTGAGCGCGCTTTGTCTATTACAGCCTTATGGCCTGATTGCCTGGTTATTGGAAACACCGTCAATATTCTCGACAGATGGAGTACATAACACTTTTTGGTCCTTAACCGAAGAGGGAGACGCCGACGGTCGATTAAGACGCGTTTAAAGTTCGGTTGAACATAGATATGATATAAGTACTTCGGTACATGCAATCATTCTTTTACCCAAGTCACTTGGGGGCTCTTAAATTTATATGAGCCGTTTTATGATAAGTGTTTTTCTTCTTAGTCGTTGAAAAGTTTTTATTATTATTTATCACTCCTTTTTTCGACACAAGTGTGCGGTCACTAGCCGGGGAGCCTAATTTCTCTCTCAAAGCCGCTAGAGTTTAGTTTGCTAAACTGGCCTAGTAAGAAGTACTCCGCCTTCAGGATAGGAGGTTGAAGCCGTAGGCTGACCCGCTTGAAGTTTTGAGATAGGATGTGTCATGTTAAAGCATGGCAGAAGCACCTTTTTTTTCTTCTAAAAGTCCAATTTTCAGATTGGCACCGAACACTTGATCTCGTTTGGACATTAACCTTTTGAATAAATTTTTTGGCTTTTTGAGCCCATGGCACTTTTAAGCTATTTGTGTGTTTCAGCACAAGTCTCGCAGTGCAACGCCGGACACCTTTAGAGATTCGGCAAAAACATTCTCGGATATTGCTATATATGCATCGGTTTCGAACTGTGTCTTCGGTCAATAGTTGGGTTGACCGGCTCCTGCGCTTGCCTACTATGTTCCGCTTTGTTCGGCTAGGTGTGCAAAGGGAGAACCACTGCGATTGTGCTTCCAGCTCACATGGTTAAGCACCTCAGTGGAGAAAGCCAAAAACTGACTATCAC
Source organism: Triticum aestivum (assembly GCF_018294505.1). Classification (NCBI taxonomy): domain Eukaryota; kingdom Viridiplantae; phylum Streptophyta; class Magnoliopsida; order Poales; family Poaceae; genus Triticum; species Triticum aestivum. The sequence goes on from NC_057813.1 coordinate 163,598,662, forward strand.
AATAAGCGTAAACTGGTCGGCGATCCGATGACGGTGTTAAACGACGGGCCATTCATAACAATGGCCGAAGTGTTTACGGCTTGACCTCGACTGTCGCCGAACACTACGGGGGGCTATTAACTGGCCTCCCAACCTAAATCCTCGATATTTTGCTCTTACATTGGAGCTGAGGTTTCATGATCATGCTTAGCATGACAACCCAAAGAAAGGAACCGATAGCGGGACTATTTTCTTTGGAAGGCATTTCTTCTATTAAACACTAATATAACATGTCTCTCCGCGTACCTTTGTTTATAAAATCGTATGGCCAGATTGCCTTGTTTGTTGTAAATCTTTGCCCTCATAAAGGCTTTATAAAGTAGGACAAACACTCCTCGGCTATTGGCCGAGGAGGTGGAAGCCGATGGTCGGTCAACAAAGTTTTGTACAATGCGGATCCGAGCATTAATGACGTAAAGTACTTGGATACATAGAGTCATTACACATAGTTTGTGATTTTACTATGAATATCGATCCTTAATTCGGCCTCCCGTGCCCGCATTAAGGCTCGGGGGCTACTGGGCTTCGGGCTTATTATTTACAAATATTAAAGGGGCACATCGATCCCCTGATCTGGTGTTGCCACCCAACCAGTGTCTCGGGGGCTACTGAATTGCCTGTTCTATGCAGAAAATTTTAAGTGCAATACAGTTTCTGAGGAGATTTTGATCCTCAGGTTGGTCGGCCGCACCCAACCTGAGTCTCGAGGACTGAGCACGCCGCTTTTTGTGTCCCGAAGTATTTTGCCGAGCTAGGACTTGATCCTCAGACTGATTTTGCAAATCAACCTGAGTCTCAGCGGCTATGGGGATCAGCGGTCTTATGTCATCCTTCATGTGCATCTCGGGTTTTAGACCGATACCCACCTTGAGGGATACTGGCTATGTATCTCGGCAGAGAATAAATTGCACCAATCAAAAATATTGACAAAAATCAGCCCACATTCGGGGAGGTGCACCACCTCGGAAGCAGTCCGACATAAAGCTCGGGCGCTAGTGGCTGGCTCCATAGAGGGCATTTCCAGCATTAAGCTCGGCTAAACTCCTTCAAACTTCTTTGAACCAAGGTGATTTACGACACCTCGGATACAGTCCTGCGTTGGAGCTCGGATACATAGTCCGGCGTTGGAGCTCGGATACAGTCCGGCATTGGAGCTCGGATACAGTCCGGTGTTGGAGCTCGGATACATAGTCCGGTGTTGGAGCTCGGATACATTCCGGTGTTAGAGCCAGGAAGCAGTCCGACATTGGTGCTCAGCTGCAAGAGATACCTTGAATGCAGTCCGGCGTTAGAGCTCAGACGCAAGAGGACACTGCCTCCCGAGAACAACTCCAAACCCGAGGTGTGGCATAAAAATAACGAGGCATTGATAAAGGCCAGAAACTTAAAGGGGCTCCTTGGATACCCGACGTGTAAACTCGTCGAATGCATTTCGGCGATCCTCAAGATAGAAGATGAGAAGATTTGTTGAACCAGTTTTCAAGACCGGCAACCGAAGATGAAGAATAGTTCGGAAGAATCGAGGAGCGTCCCTAACTTGAAGACCCGTTCAGGGGGCTACTGACGGTGTCCTGGACTAGGGGGTACTCAACGCGTCGTCTCCTGATCAGTTGGATTGGGCCGAGGACCCCCATGGCCGTATGCTCATGGGCTAGTCCGGACAGCTGCCACATACAAGGAAGAATCCAGAAGACTTGGCGATCAAGACAAGGACTCCTCCCCCACCGACGTATTCGACTAGGACTCTTGTTATCCTGGGCCTCTGGTGCATTATATAAACCGGGGCCAGGCTAGTCGATAGGTATACAACAACAATCATACCATAGGCTAGCTTCTAGGGTTTAGCCTCTTTGATCTTGTGGTAGATCTACTCTTGTACCACCCATATCATCAATATTAATCAAGCAGGAGTAGGGTTTTACCTCCATCGAGAGGGCCTGAACCCGGGTAAACATTGTGTCCCTTGCCTCATGTTACCATTGATCCTAAGATGCACTGCTTGGGACCCCCTACCCGAGATCCGCCGGTTTTGACACCGACAGCTGCCATGGACTTCAGTTTCTCTTAGCCGAGGTGTCAGACGAGGTGTTTGAAGGCCACGAGGGCTTCGGCGTCCGGACAATCCACAATCTGGTTCTTTTTAATTAAGAACCAGGTCCAGAGCTTCCGGGCTGATTCGCCGGATTGCTGGATTATGTGACTAAGGTCATCGGCGTCCGGGGGCCAAACATAGGTACCTTGGAATTTGTCTCTGAAGGCGTCCTCCAAGTCTCCCCAGCTTCCAGTAGAGTTTTCTGGGAGGCTATTTGATACGTCTCCAACGTATCTATAATTTTTGATTGTTCCATGCTATTATATTACCTGTTTTGGATGTTTATGGGCTTTACTTTACACTTCTATATCATTTTTGGGACTAACCTACTAACCGGAGGCCCAACCCGTATTGCTGTTTTTTTGCCTATTTCAGTGTTTCGAATAAAAGGAATATCAAACGGAGTCCAAACGGAATGAAACCTTCGGGAGCGTGATTTATGGAACAAACGTGATCCAGAGGACTTGGAGTGCAAGTCAAGAAGCAGTCGAGGCGGCCATGAGGGTGGAGGGCGCGCCCCCCTACTAGGCATGCCCCCCTATCTCGTGGGCCCCTCGGGCATCCACTGACCTACTTCTTCCTCCTATATATACCCACGTACCCCAGGAACATCAGAACAGACCACGAAAACCTAATTCCACCGCCGCAACCTTCTGTATGGCTTCTTCTCTCTCTTTTTGGATCTAGATGGCTTCTTCTCTCTCTTTGGATCTCAATACCATGTTCTCCTTGATCTTCTTAGAGATCTATTCCATGTAACTCTTTTTGCGGTGTGTTTGTCGAGATCCGATGAATTGTGGGTTTATGATCAAGTTTATCTATGAGAAATATTTGTATCTCCTCTGAGTTCTTTTATGTGTGATTAAGTTATCTTTGCAAGTCTCTTCGAATTATCAGTTTGGTTTGGCCTACTAGATTGATCTTTCTTGCAATGGGAGAAGTGCTTAGCTTTTGGTTCAATCTTGCGGTGTCCTTTCCCAGTGACAGCAGGGGTAGCAAGGCACGTATTGTATTGTTGCCATCGAGGATAAAAAGATGGGGTTTATATCATATTGCATGAGTTAATCCCTCTACATCATGTCATCTTTCTTAATGCGTTACTCTGTTCTTTATGAACTTAATACTCTAGATGCATGTTGGATAGCGGTCGATGTGTGGAGTAATAGTAGTAGATGCAGGCAGGAGTCGGTCTACTTGTCACGGACGTGATGCCTATATACATGATCATGCCTAGATAATCTCATAATTATTCGCTTTTCTATCAATTGCTCGACAGTAATTTGTTCACTCACCGTAATACTTATGCTATCTTGAGAGAAGCCACTAGTGAAACCTATGGCCCGTGGGTCTATCTTTTATCATATAAGCTTTCAATCTACTTTTATTTGCATCTTTACTTTTCCAATCTATATCATAAAAATACCAAAAATATATTTATCTTATCATATTATCTCTATCAGATCTCACTTTCGCAAGTGGCCTTAAAGGGATTGACAACCCCTTTATTGCTTTGGTTGCGAGTTCTTGTTTGTTTGTGTAGGTGTGTGGGACTTTTGAGGAGCCTCCTACTGGATTGATACCTTGGTTCTCAAAAACTGAGGGAAATACTTACGCTACTATTGCTACATCACCCTTTCCTCTTCAGGCCTCGTTTGTTTCGCGTGGATTGGGGGGGTTTCGAGCGGATATTCCTCGCGTGGCCCAGAATCCTCGCAAATACCCATTGGCCCATTTGGTACCCGGGGTTTCGATGGCCCAACCCACACGATTCCCCATCGATCCATCAGTTTCCACGCGCTTCAGAACCCTCGAGCCCCCCGTCGAGGATTTGCTCGCCCGACTCACGCCGCCGCCCGACTCCTCCCAAGACGCTGCCGCCAACTCCTCCCCAAGACGTCGCACCACCTCGACGCCTCGATGCTGGCGATCTCCTCTGGCATACTGGACTTCTCCCCGGTGGTTAGTAATCACAACCCCCCCTCCCCTCCATGGCTGCCACCTCCCGCACGCCCTCCGTCCGCCTCGTCCTCACCGGCAAGCACGCCAAGAACGATGTCTCCTACCCCCAGCTCCACATGTACACTAACCCTACCCAGCTAGCTTGCCAAGAACGCCGTCCTCTTCTACCCTAACCCTAGCCGTCGAGATTGTCGTAAATTTGTGTGTTGAGGATAAATTGGCAGATTGTAAATCAACCTTTTCATTGTTGATTGTAATGGAAGTGTGGTGTAGATTAGATGTTGATATGTCCTGTGACCATGGATCAAATTAGATGTTGGAACTGTTGTCTGTATGTGCTGTGACCATGGAGCAAATTTAATTGTAAACCAACTTTTCCTAGATGCTTGATGGTCATGGTTCTGTAAGCTTTGCAGTGAGGGGCTCGTCCCCTTCGATTTTAGCAAGCTTACAGCATTGGTACCATGTGAAGCCCCCCTTTATTATCTGTTATCATGCTCTTTCACTGAACCTATGTATTAGTACTATCTAAGTAAGATGGATCTTTTTCAGTTATCTCTCTTGGTGAGCAGTGCTGGAGTTTGTGATTTGCAGCTTTCTGATATGCCTGGTGCTTGCTTCTCTTTTGTATGGGATGGTTGAATTTAACCGAAAGTTATCTGTTGTTGGATAATCTGCTGTATGTTGCATTTCCAGTGTGTAATTGACAACTTGCAGTTGTTTAGCTGCATTTTGGAGTTACTATTGTTCTATGTAATTCATTGGTCAAGTTTGACCGCTTGTTCTTTGCACTACTGCTGCTAAAGTTAGAAGTTACCTGTTCTCTGGGAGACTATTGAATTCTCTTATTTCCAATTCTCTCAGAATTGTTTTGAATGGTTGAATAAGAGCCAAGTATGTGCTTTCTCGGGTGTCAGCCAGCCTAAACTTATCTTTGCTTGACTGTTTTGCTAATAGATTGATCTATTGGTGCAGTGGTATGTTCTGTTTGAAATGGAAACTTATACTGTGCAGAATATTCTTCTGTTCGTTTTCTTGGTTGTTAGTAAAACATGGCGTCTTCCACTAGTTCTTTCAGAAGTAGGTTGCGGATTACAGGTTGGCCAGTTAGAAATTGCTTGAGTGGGCCAATAAGGAAATATTTTTGGATCCCACAAGTCAATGTTGTATAGCAGAGAATGTTGATGCTTAGTGATCAGCCCAACACCTCACCTTATAAAATGGTGGTCAGTTTCCTCTCGTCTCTGAACTACTAGGAAATATTTTTGAACCATTTGTTTTTACCATGGAAATCATTAAGTTAGCTTCCCTGACATTAGGTTTGTTAGTTCATCTTGGTTTGGTCTGTTATGCAACCTTTGCTCTAAATTGTGAATGCGGTCATATGCAAATCACTGCAGCCAACGACACTGAACTTGTTTGGCAATAAAGAAACAGTGATGATGTTTCTAACAAGTTTCCTTGTTTATCTATAATAGTACTAGAAATCATCTGTTCATGAGTGTCAGTTGGATATACAACCCATCAGGAGACGCAATCCAGATTGTTAGCTTCCCTGACATCTCCATACATTGTAGCACCACATAACATCTTCATACAATCAAAATCCTTGGTCTGATTATAAATACAGAGATCTTGTGGTATCTCACCAGCCACCAGGTGACCTGACTAGTCCATCCATCTTCGGCCCATCAAGTTGCATCTTGCGTGTCACATCAGATTCTTCTTGCTTTTGTGTTTATTACTATTTGATTTAATCTAAAAGTAGTTCTGTACCTCTTGATGTAGCTCTAACAAGGCCATGAAATAATTCATACTATTTCTTCATTGTAACTTTCCCTTTGCAAACAGTCTACAACCTCTGAAGTTGAACAGATCTTGCCTTTGTTCTCTTTTTAATTTTGTATTTTGTGCTCTTTATATTCCTTGGAATATACCTGATCGTTGTTGTTTATGCAAGGGAAAAGTCTGTTTGTTTGCTGAGACGAATTTTGGTTTCCTCCAGGTCCCACTGAACCAGGTTGAGAAGTGGAACAAGCAAAGGGAGAAGAAGACGTTTGCAGGGTCCCTCGAAATCGTCTATTTGAGAGTCTCCTCGGTTGCTTTTGTGTGTGCGCTACTGCTGACTTGTAGTTGGAATTTATGCTCCTGTCATGTACTCTCTTCCAACAGTCGCTGCGGAACATCAAGTGATGCTTTTCTCTATGTTGCATAAATAGTTCAGCATGCTTATGTATTCTCAGCATGCTTGAATGTACGCATGTCTTGCCTGGGACTTGTGAATTCCAAGAACCTATGAGACATTTTGGTTCTAAGTCATGCTGATGTGAGAGAATATGCTGATGTTATGTGTATGTGATGATATATTGATTCCAAGTCAATAGAATTATGTTGTTCGTGTGAAGAACAGTTGCAATATTAGATCTTTAACTATTTTACACCATTTTAATTCAACATGGCAATCCCTTCCTATCAAACGTTGTTTTGTACAGAGGGAGATTTGAAGGATGTGTGGCTAGAGGGGGATTTGAGGTTTAAGGGGATTCGGTGGAAGAGGGGGATTCACCAAATCCCCTGGAATCCTCTCCTCCCAAAACCTCCACAATCCCTTGCTGTCAAACAAGGCCTCAAGGAAAACCAACGCAAGCTCAAGACGTAGCACTATTCAGCCAATGTCGTGCTAGTCCCTTAAGTTTTAGGGGGAGGTACTTGATGGCGTGTAGGTCATCACCGCGGGCCATGTGGATATGGAGAAGAAAGTCTTCAATCCATACTGCGGGATCTATTGTGCCATCATATAATTCAATGTTCACGGGTTTAAACCCTTCTGGGAACTGGTGCTCCATTACTTCGTTGGTGAAGCATAGGGGGTGTGCGGCTCCTCTGTATCGGGCGACGTCATGACGCAGTTCAGATGGAGTCTGTATGCAGTTTCTAGCCCGGGTGAGGTTGTGTTTATCGCGCCAGGCCTGATGCCCGTCTTCTTGTGCTGGTGCATGTCCCCTTGATCCATAAATTGATCTAGTATGACCGGCTCTATTGTCTAGGTCCTGTCGCAGGTCGTGTGTGCGCCCTGCAGCCGCTGTTTCTCTGCCTCTAGGGCAAGGTGGCGCCGGTTGGTGTTCGGCTTGGGTTGCCGCTCTTTCCTTGCCATGAGGTGGTCGGTAAGGACCGTTAGCCGCATTACGCGCTATCGGTATAGGCCCTGAGACCTCATCTTCGAATTGGGAGAGCAACCTGCACTTTGGGTAACTCTTAGTTGGGCGCTCGAGGCCGTATTCCTCAGCTACCAGGACATTAGTCCATCTGTCATTGAGTAAATCCTGATCGGCTTGAAGTTGTTGCCGCTTCTTTTTTAGGCTTATTGTTGTGCCTATTAGCTGACGCTTAAAGCGCTCTTGTTCGAGGGGGTCCTCTGGTACGATAAAGTCTTCGTCACCCAGGCTCTCATCCTCTTCGGAGGTCGGCAGGTAGTTACTATCCTCCGAACCCTCGTTCTTGATAGGATCATCAGGGTTGACTTGCCCCTCTTACCAATCATCCTACTCGGATGTTGGCTCTACAGGGGCGTCTTGGTCTTCGGTATTATCCGGGGGGTTATTGTCTCTGGTGCCGGTATTGCTTTCTTTTTCGTGATGCAATTTTGATCGGCGCCGCTGACGTCGATGCTTCAGAGGTGCTTCAGCAGGCTCATCTTCTAGATTTTTCCCATCGTTAGTGTCATTTTCTTTGGGTGTGTCCACCATGTATACATCATATGAGGAAGTGGCTGTCCAGCGTCTGGTAAACAGCAGGTTCTGGCTTTGCTCTTCTTCGGCATCGTCGTCCATATCGGTGATGTCTTCGGAGGCGTAATCTAGCATGTCGATTAAGTCATCGACAGTGGCTATAAAGTGGGTGGTGGGTGGGATATAAAATCCCCCGCCCTCAGCCCCAAGTGTGGGCTGTGCGTACTTTGGCAGCGATCCTTCTGTAATGGCGAGGGATCGTATTAAGTCCAGGGCCTTGTTTAGGAGTGAGGTTTGGACAGGGGAGCTAAAGTCCGTGGAGCGGGGCGGGACAGGAGTTCCCAAGCCGAGCTCACGTAACACGGACCTCGAGAGTTCGGATCCGGTGTTCAAGGAGGAGACCGACTTCGTGTTGATGAATGGAGCCGGGTATAACTCTGGGTCTGCCGGTGAAACGATCCCCTCTGTATCTCCGGTGTTGAACTTTATGGCCGAGGAGAGTCCGGCGGGCTCTAAACTCCCATCTTCGGACTCAGCGAGGTGTTCCGGTTCTAGGACCGGAGCTGCTGTTGAGGCCGTGAACCCTTGGAAGATCAAGTCTCCTCGGATATCAGTGACGTAGTCTAGGTTTCCAAAACTGATCTCATGACCAGGGGCGTAGCTGTCGATCTGCTCCAGATGGCCAATCGAATTGGCACACAATACGAAGCCACCGAATATGAAGATTTGGCCGGGGAGAAAAGTCTCCCTCTGGGCGGTATTGATGTGGATGGTTGATGGGGCCATCGAGCCTTCTGGTGACGACACAGAGGAACTCTCAATGAAAGCACTAATGTCGGTGTCAAAACCGGCAGATCTCGGGTAGGGGGTCCCGAACTGTGCGTCTAAGGATCGAAGGTAACAAGGAGGCAGGGGACATGATGTTTACCCAGGTTCGGGCCCTCTTAATGGAGGTAATACCCTACTTCCTGCTTGATTGACTTTGATGAGTATAGGAGTTACAAGAGTTGATCTACCTCGAGATCGTAATGGCTAAACCCTAGATGTCTAGCCTGTATGATTGTGATTGCCCCTATGGACTAAACCCTCCGGTTTATATAGACAGCGGAGGGACCTAGGGTTGTACAGAGTCAGTTTACAAAGAAAGGAAGATGCATGATCTGAACACCAAGCTTGCCATCCACGCAAAGGAGAGTCCCATCTGGACACGGGGGAAGGTCTTTGATCTCATATCTTCACGACCCATTAGTCATAGCCCGGACGCCCGAGGATCCCCTAGTCTAGGACTCCCTCACTAATCCTGATACTAAAGATAAGAATACGCCCGTTGTTGGCATGCATGTTGTCTCAGTTAAAATAGGAGATCATTGCTATCATGATTTATGTGATTTGGGTGCTAGTGTGAGTGCTTTTCCATTTACCCTATATCAAGAAATTATAAATGATATCGCACTTGTTGAGATAGAGGACATTGATGTTACTATTAAGCTTGCGAATAGAGATACTATTTCACCACTTGGGATTGTTAGAGATGTTGAAGTCTTGTGTGGAAAGGTCAAATACCCCACTGATTTTCTAGGTGTTGGTTCTCCACAAGATGATTTTTGTCCCATTATATTTGGTAGACCTTTCCTGAATACAGTTAATGCTAAAATTGATATGCATATGAATGAAATAAAGGAAATAGATAAGATATTCTTTGATCAAGCATCTATCCCGAAACATAATTTGCCTGTTGAAACTCTTGGAGGTCCACCTCCTCCTAAGGGTGATCCTATGTTTGAATCGAAACAATTACCTGACACGTTGAAATATGCTTATCTTGATGAAAAGAAATCTATCCTGTTATTATTAGTGCTAACCTTTCAGAGCATGAAGAAAAGAGATTACTTAAAACTATGAGGAAGCACCGTGCTGCTATTGGATATACTCTTGATGATCTTAAGGGCATCAGCCCCACTCTATGTCAGCACAAGATTAATATGGTGCATGATGCTAAGGCCAATGTTGATCATCAACGACGATTGAATCCTAAAATAAAGGATGTGGTAAGAACTGGAATATTAACGCTTCTGGAGGCAGTTATAATCTATCACATAGCTTATAGTAGATGGGTAAGTCATGTTCATTGTGTCCCCAAGAAAGGAGCCATCATAGTTGTTCCTAATGATAAAAGTGAACTTATCCCACAAAGAGTATAACTGGCTATAGGATGGTAATTGATTTTATAAAATTGAAGAAAGCTACTAGAAAAGGTCATTACCCCTTGCCTTGTATTGATCAAATGTTAGAAACATTGTATAAGAATACACACTTTTGTTTCCTTAATGGATATTCTGTTTATTTTTTCAAATACGTGTGTCAAAAGAAGATCAAGAAAGACCACTTTTACTTATCCTTTTGGAACGTATGCTTATAGAAGTATGCATTTTGGTTTATGCAATGCACCTGCTACCTTTCAAAGATGTATGACTGCTTTCTCTGATTTTTGTGAAAAGCTTATTGAGGTATTCATGGATGATTTTTCTATTTACGGGACTTCTTTTGATGATTGCTTAATCAGCCGTGGTCGAGTTGTGTAGAGATGTGAAGAAACTAATCTTGTCTTGAATTGGGAGAAGTGCCACTTTATGGTAAATGGAGGTATTGTCCTTGGGCATAAAATCTCTGGAAGAGGTATTGAAGTAGATAAAGCTAAAGTGGATGCAATTGAGAAAATGTCGTGCCCTAAAGATATAAAAGGTATAAGAAGTTTTATTGGTCATGCTGGTTTCTGTAGAAGGTTTATTAAAGACTGCTAGAAAATTTATAGGTCTCTTACTAATATTTTGCAAAAACATGTTCTATTTGTTTTTTATGATGATTGCGTAGAAGCCTTTGAAATACCTAAGAATGCCTTAACCTCTGAACCTATTGTACAACCACCTGACTGGAACTTGGCTTTTGAAATTATGTGTGATGCTAGTGACTATGCTGTTGGTGATGTTCTAGGACAAAGAGTTGGTAAGAAATTGAATGTTATCCATTATGCTAGTAAAACTCTAGAGGGTGCTCAAAGAAATTATGCTACTACTGAGAAAGAATTTTTGGCATTTGTGTTTGCATGTGATAAATTCAGATTTTTTAATGTTGATTCTAAAGTAATTGTTCACACTAATTGCATTGCTATTAAATATCTTATGGAAAAGAAAGATGCTAAACCTAGGTTGATTAGGTGGATTCTTTTGCTACAGGAATTTGACTTGCATATTATTGATAAAAATGGAGCTGAGAATCGCGTAGCTAATAATTTGTCTAGAATAAAAAATGTTCTTGATGACCTAGTACACATTGATGATAGTTTTCTTGGTCAACAATTAGTGATTATAAATGCTTCTCATAATACTCCTTGGTATGCAGACTATGCTAATTACATTGTTGCTAAATATATACAACCTAGTTTCACGTACCGACAAAATAAAAAGTTATTTATTGCACTTTGAGGGATAATCATATGATCCAACTACGTTAGCATTGTTGAGAGATTGCACTAGTGAAAGTATGCACCCTAGGCCTCATTTTCCATCATTGTAATACCGTTTGTGCTCTGTTTTACTATTTACTACCTTGCTGTTTTTTATTGTTCGCACAACAAAAACTCATATCTACTATCCATACTACACTTTTATCACCATCTCTTTGCCGAACTAGTGCACCTATACAATTTGCCATTGTATTGGGTGTGTTGGGGACACAAGGGATTTCTTGTATTGGATTGTAGGGTTGCTCGAGAGAGACTATCTGCATCCTACGCCTCCCACGGGTTGATAAACCTTAGGTCATCCACTTGAGGGAAAATTTCTACTGTCCTACAAAACTCTGCGCTTGGAGCCCGACACGAGTCTACAAGAATAAAGTTGCATAGTAGACATCAAGCTCTTTTCTAGCGCCGTTGCCGGGGAGGTGAGTGCTTGAAGGTATATCTTTAGATCTTGCAATTGAATCTTTTTGTTTCTTGTTTTATCACTAGTTTGGTTTATAAAAATAAAACTACAAAAAAAATGGAATTGAGGTTGCATCATATTATTCATCTTTATAATGTCTTTCGTGAAAATGATGGAAAGGAAAATTGTGCCAAAGTGTTAGAAGAAGAATGCATTAAAATGTTTGGCACTAAATATCTAAATGATGAGCATGATTGCAATGTTGTTAGTATGAATTCTTTGAATATCCATAGTACTAATGATGATTGCATTAGTCATGATAACGATGTCTCCTATAATAATGTCAATATTTGTAGAGTAAATTGGGAGTGCGTACATACACCAAAAAGGGAAGATAGATTTTTTAAAAAGCATAAATATTTAGAAACTAAAAAGTTGCAAGAGAGGCTAGATGATTGTGCTGAAAGATTTAATTTTTCTCGCCATCCTTGTGAACTTTGCAATGAACGTGGTCATTTAAATCTCCAATGCTATTTGTTTCATGATCAAATCGTGTCCAAAAATTGTGATAACTTGATTACCCTTGAGCATCATAAAGAGCTTAGTCTTGTTTTGGGATATGATGAAATGAAACTTATAACTAAGGGTATTCCAAAATTTAATCTCAATAGATTTCTTGATTTTGATCTAGAGAAAATTTATATGTTTTGTGCAGTAATTTGCATTGAGAATCCTTATATTGCCAACTATCCAAAGACAAGAAAACAAATAGAATATGAAGAGAGTACTAATGAAAGGGAAAATATTTCCCAATACCCTCCTAGTGTTTCTTATGATGAATCAGGTGACGAGGAGGAGCTTCCTATCCAATCAATCTCTTCAACAAGATGCTCGAAAAAATTAATTAAACCCACACATGAGGTGGTGAAGAAGAAAAAGAAAAGAAGAAAAAGTAGAGGTAAAAAGGTAACTCTCCCAAGTAATATTGCTCCTATCACCGTTGTGCCTCATGAAGTGAATTAAATATGCTGATGGAGGATGATGATATTGAGTATGATTTTGTGATGCCTAATACTTGTTGTAATGATTATGCTTGGGAAGACAATGATGTATTTTATGATCTTGAAAATCTTTTTGGCATTTGCTTGGAAGAATATGATAATAATGTTTGCTATACTATTGGTGCCATTCATACTATTGATAAGAATGATTATGATGATATGCAAAACCACAATCTTGGGGATGCTATGTTTGATGAGTATGAAATGTTTGAAGATTTGTTTGCTGAAAATAATGCTTGTCCTAAGCTTGGGGATGCTTTGCGTAATGAATATGATCCTTTGGTTCCTTCTACTTTCGATAAGAAAATTTATTATGATGATAGCATGCCCCTTATTTGTGATGATTACAATGATGAAAGTGGGTTTGGAAGAGTGTCAACTCTAGGTAGTAGTGATCCCACTATTTTGGAGGGTGTTGAATCTTATTACAATGTTGATGAAAGTGGATTTGGAGAGGTCATGACTTTATTTAGTGATACATCCACTATTTTGGAAGAGGTTTCAATTGACTATGATGAGAACAAAGTTCCTACTTATGATGATTATTATGATGACATGTATGCCATAAAGAGTGATAAATATTCTATGTTTTTGGATCATGAAAAGAATGCTTTATGTGATGGTTATATGGATGAATCTATGCATGATGCTACTGAAAATTATTATGAGAGAGGAACTTATGATTCATGATGCTCTTGTTATGTTTGATCTTTATCTTTTATGCGAGCATCATTGAACGTATCATGCCTAGCTAAAAGGCTTAAAGAAAAGCGCTTGTTGGGAGACAACATAACACTTTTACTTACTGTTTTTGTGTGTTCACATGATTAGGCTACTGTAGTAATCATGTTTTATTGCTTTTGTTTTAATAAAGTGCCAAGTAAAGCCTTTGGGATAGTGTGGATGATAGTTGACTTGATTCTGTGCAAAAACAGAAACTTTGGCGCTCAGTACAGAAATTATGAAAATTCACTTGGATGTCATTTTGATATGATTTTTTAACAGGTGATCTATATACAAAGTCCCTACGTTTTCCTATTTTTTCAGAATTTTTGGAGTTACAAAAGTATGGTTGGAGTACAGATTACTTCAAACTGTTCTATTTTTGACAGACTCTGTTTTCAATACATAGTTTGCTTGTTCCTAGTTTCTATGGCTTATATTGCTCAATATAAATTGTGGAAATGATAGTCTACAGTAGTCATTGTGTGAGAACAATTATGAATCTTGTCTTCGACAGTACCAAAGTGAATGGTTTGCTCTTTATCATACTAACCTATCTCACAAAGTTCCGTTAAGTTTTGTGTGCTCAAAGTTTTCAAGTTTTTGGTGAGATATCGATATGAGGAGAATAAGGAGTGAAAAGACCCTAAGATTGGGGATGACCAAGTCACCCCAAGGTAATATTCAAGGATGATCCAAGCAACTAAGCTTGGGGATGCCCCGGAAGGCATCCCCTCTTTAGTCTTCAACATTATCGGTAACCTCACTTGGAGCTATGTTTTCATTCGTCACATGATATGAGTTTTACTTGGAGCGTCATTTTATTTTGTTAGGATTTGCTTTTTGTTATTTAAAATAATGTTTTGCATCTTTCTTTTCAATAAAAGTGGCAAGGATAGACTTTACCTTGCTTATTGTGCAAGTCTGCATGTTGCTGTTTCAAAATAGAAAGTTTATCGTTGTTGCAAAAATTCCCGAGAAAAGTCAGAATGTGATAAAATGTTGAAACTTTTTGCATAATAAGATCTGATAAATTTTCTACAGTGTGGTAAATTCTCACACTTTTTGGAGTTAGGGAAGTATGATGAATCTTGCATTCTTTACAGACTGTACTATTTTGGCAGATTTCTGTTATGTTTGCATTGTTTGCATATGTTTGCTTGTTTAATGATTCTATTTGAGGAAGAGTATTAAATATGCAGAGGCATTTAGTAGGCATTGTTAAATAATAATTTTAGTGTTTTTCTACAGTAGAGAATGATAAGGTTTTGCATTGATTTATACTAACTTATCTCACGAGTTCTTCTTGAGTTTTGTGTGGATGAAGTTTTTGAGATTTAGGGAAACCATGATACAAGAGGAATTAAGGAGACACAAAATATCAAGTTTGGGGATTCCCAAGGCATCCCAAGTTAATATTCAAAGAAGTCTAAAGCATCTAAGCTTGGGGATGTCCCGGTAGGCATCCCACCTTTCTTCTTCAACAATTATCGGTTAGCATCGGTTGAGCCTAAGTTTTTGCTTCTTCACATGAGTTGTGCTATTCTTGGAATATAATTTTGTTTTGTTTGGTTTTTCTTTATGTTTGGTAAAATATTTAGATCTGAAAGTTTTAAATAAAAGTGAGTCCACAATTAGCTGCCTATTTACTTAACTACTCGCTTGATCTTCACTTATATCTTTTTGGAGTAGCTTGTCATTTACTCTTGTGCTCCACTTATATCCTATGAGTAAATTGTTGAAGGAATTGAGTATCATGAAGTTCAAATTGTATGCTCATATCATGCCTAGTGGTAGCTTCACATTGGGTTTATAAAATGAAATCTTTTGAAGCTTGACAATCACAATATTTGTCATACAAGCAATTCATGAATGATTAGTAGAAGGAAGAGAACTTTCACATGCAAATACACTATCTTGGAAATCTTTTGTGATTGTGAGTCCCCATCAAAATATTATATGTAAAAATTGTTGACGTTGGACAAGGAAGACAACGTGATGATTTTTGTTTGTTCATATTCACATAGAAGTTATATTGTCATAGATCCGTCAACATGTGGTGCTTGCCCCCTATCTTTGCTAGCCAAAAATTCCTCACCAAGTAGAGATACTACTTGTGCATCCAAAAACCCTTAAACCCAAATCTTGTCTTGAGAGTCCACCATACGTACCTATGGATTGAGCAAGATCCTTCAAGTAAGTTGTCATCGGTGCAATAAGGCAATACCAATTGCTTCTAAAAGTGTTAGATCATTTAGTGCAAGAGAAAATTGAGCACTGTACGAACTTGTGATGGCGAAGAATAAAAGCAACAGACTGCATAATAAAGGTTGCTATCAGTAGGGGCAATATAAGTATAACTTCATGTTTTTTGCACTAAGGGGTTGAGCATACAAACAAATAAGCGCATGGAAACCTTTGCTTCCCTCTGCGAAGGGCCTATCTTTTACTTTTCAGTATTTACTTTTATGCAAAGAGTCAGAGTTTTTCTCTCTATTCATTTTTATTTTTCTCTTTTGACAAGCATCATGTGGTGAGGAAAGATCTAGGCACATATATCCAGTTGGATGTGGGTAGCATGAGTTATTATTGTTGGCATGACCCTTGAGGTGAATACATTGGGAGGCGAAATTATAAGCCCCTATCTTTCTATGTGTCCGGTTGAAACTGCTCATGTGTATGCGGTGAGTGTTAGCAATCATAGAAGACTATATGATGGTTGAGTATGTGGAGCTCTTACTTAGACTCTGTTGAATAAGTTTAATTGCCATTGCTTGGTGACTGAGATCATAGGTTGTTGAGTTTCAAGAGAATTCATTGTTTGAACCTTAACATGTGAATTGGTTGCTACTTGGTCGAGAGAAGTTTTATAAGAAAGAATTGTTGTTATGATGCTAGGAAAAGTGATTGAAATTGTCATTGATCAAACTTGTGCACTTTGCTAGCATTCACACTTCATACATTATTTATTTTATCATTTACCTACTCGAGGACAAGTAGGAACAATTAAGCTTGGGGATGCTGATACTTCTCCAACGTATCTAAAATTTATGAAGTATTCATGCCATGTTTACAATAATTTTATATGGTTTTGGTATGATTTGCATGGAACTAACCTGGATTGACGCTGTTTTCAGCAGAACTACCTTGGTGTTGTTTTTTTTTGTGCAAAAATGGAAGTTCTCCAAACACCGCGAAACTTTTTGTGGAGTTTTATGGACCAGAAGACTACCAATGGGCCAGAGCAGCACCTGGGGGGTGCCCCAAGTGGGGCACAACCCACCAGGGCACGCCTGGGCCCCCAGGCGCGTCCCGGTGGGTTGTGCCCACCTCGGTGGCCTCCTGCACCCCCTATTCACCCTATAAATTCTCAAATATTCCAGAAACCCTCACGGAGACCCTAGATCGGAAGTTCCACCGCCTCAAGCCTCTGTAGCCACTGAAAACCAATCGGGAGCCCGTTCTGGCACCTGCCGGAGGGGGAGATCATCACTGGTGGCCATCTTCATCATCCCGGCGGCCACCACGATGAGGAGGGAGTAGTCCACCCTCGGGGCTGAGGGTTTGTACCTGTTGCTATGTGTTTAATCTCTCTCTCTCTCTCTCTCGCACGATCTCAAGATGTCATGATCTTGATATATCATGGGCTTTGTTAACATAGATGGATCATATGATGTTTCTACCCTCTCTACTCTTGTTGTGATGGATTGAATCTTTACCCTTTGAAGTTTTGTCATTTCGTATTGAATGTTCAGATTTGAGAACACATGATGTATGTATTGCATATGAATACCCATGGTGACAATAGGGTATTAGTTTGATTCACTTGATATATGTTATGGCACTCAACTTGCGGATTCCCGAGGTGACTTTGGGGTAATCTATGCATAGTGCGTTGATGCACGTTTTTATTATCTTTTCTTTGATAGAAACTTTGGGGTCCCCTTGTAGTTCTTTGTGTGGATTAATTATTATGATCATGAAGTTATTTGATTCATATCATAGAATTAACTCACGGGTACTTGTGGTGACATTGGAGTATCTAGGTGACATTAGAGTTGGCTGATGTGTGTCATATGGTGTTATTTTAGTACGAACTCTTGGTTAGATTGATCAGAAAGAATAGCTTTGTGTTATTTTAGTATGTACTCTAGGGTAGATTGACCACAAAGAATAGCTTTGAGGTGGTTTCGTACCCTACAAACAATTTCTATCTTTTGTTCTCCGCTAATAGGAGCTCGGCAGTGATTCTTTATTGCACTTTGAGGGATAATCATTGTTGAGAGATTGCACTAGTGAAAGTATGCACCCTAGGCCTCATTTTCCATCATTGCAATACCGTTTGTGCTCTATTTTACTATTTACTACCTTGCTGTTTTTTATTGTTCGCACTACAAAAACTCATATCTACTATCCATACTACACTTTCATCACCATCTCTTTGCCGAACTAGTGCACCTATATAATTTGCCATTGTATTGGGTGTGTTGGGGACACAAGAAATTTCTTGTATTTTATTGCAGGGTTGCTCGAGAGAGACTATCTTCATCGTGCACCTCCCACGGATTGATAAACCTTAGGTCATCCACTTCAGGGAAAATTGCTTCCATCCTACAAAACTCTACGCTTGGATGCCCAACACGAGTCTACAAGAATAAAGTTGCGTAGTAGACATCAAGTACTCCACTGTGATAGATGCTATAACAAAACAACTTGATGATATTAGTAGAGAAGTTCGCAATCTCCAATCTAAGTATGCTTTTGGTGAAAGTTTTCTAGGGAAAATATCCGATGCACAAGCTACTTTAGTAAATCAAATGGCCGCCAAACCAATCTTGTTAGAAGATAAAAGTGATTAAGATCTTAAAATGATTGGTATTTCTTCTATTGATTCTTTGTTCAGTAAAATTAAGATTGATGAAAAAGGGACTGGAGAAGAGTCAACTTTAGCTAGAAGGCGTCCCGATAATTCGGAGGGTGAAAATCTTGTTGAGAAAATTGATAAAAGTGGGTTTGAAGAGGTCAAAACTTTAACTAGTGATGTGCGCACTCTTTTGGATTACAAAGACTTTAATTATGATAGTTGCTCTTTGCTTGATTGTATTTCTTTGTTGCAATCCATGATAAAGTCACCCCATGCTTATGAACAAAATAAAGCTTTTACTAAACATATTGTTGATGCTATGATGAAAGCTTTTGAAGAAAAGTTGGAATTAGAAGTTTCAATTCCTAGAAAATTACATGATGAATGGGAACCTACTATCAAAGTCAAGATTAAAAATTATGAGTGTTTTTCTTTATGTGACTTGGGTGCTCGCGTTTCTAGAATTCCGAAATCATTATGTGATGTGCTTGGTCTTACCGATATTGAAGAATGCTCTTTAAACTTGCACTCGGCGGATTCTACTACTAAAAAGCCTATGGGAAGAATTAATAATGTTCTTATTCTTGCAAATAGGAATTGTGTGCCCATAGATTTTATTGTTCTTGATATTGATTGCAATCTGTCTTGTCCAGTTATTCTTGGTAGACCGTTTTTACGTACTATTGGTGCCGTGATTGATATGAAATAAGGCAATATTAAATTTCAATTTACAATAAGGAAGGGTATGAACACTTCCCTAGAACAAGAATTATGCCACCATATTAATCAATCATGAGGGCATCATATCGATCTAGAATTAAAGATGACAACACTTAGATCCTTCGCATTATGCCTAGCTAGGGGCGTAAAACGATAGCGCTCGTTGGGAGGCAATCAAACTTGTATCTTTTTGCTTTTTGGTTTTCTTGCTGTTCTAAATAAAATACCCAATTATGCCTCTGGTTAGATATGTTTTTGTGTTTTAATTAGTGTTTGTGCCAAGCAAAGCTTTTGGGATGATTTGGGTGAGAGTTGATTTGATGTTGCTGAAAAAACAGAAACTTTTGCGCTCACGAAAATAATTCCCATTTTTAACAGAAGGGTGATTTTTAGTTGATTCTTTTTGCAGAAGATTAATAAACAAATTTTCCACTTTGTCCTAATTTTTCATAATTTTTGGAGTTACAGAAGTGTTCAAAATATCCAGATTGCTACAGACTGTTCTGTTTTTGGCAGATTCTATTTTCTTTGTGTTGTGTGCTTGTTTTGATGATTCTATGGTTTTCTTTGAAGATTTTTTGCCATAGAAAATTTGGAATATAGTATATATAATGCAAAAATAAAATATGAATGGGTTTGCAACAATACTTATAGTAGTGGTTTGCTTTCTTATACTAACGGATCTGACGAAGGTTTTGTTGAGTTTTGTGTGATTGAAGTTTTCAAGTTCTGGGTGATATTATGATGGATGAAGGAGTAAGGATTAGAAAAAGGCTAAGCTTGGGGATGCCCGAGGCACCCCAAGATAATATTCAAGAAGTATCAAGCAACTAAGCTTGGGGATGCCCCCGAGTGGCATCCCCTCTTTCTTCTAACAACCATCAGTATTTTACTTGGAGCTATATTTTTATTCGTCACATATTATGAGTTTTGCTTGGAGCGTCTTGTATGATACGAGTCTTTGCTTGTTTTGCTTTTTATTTTAAGTCTTGAATCCTTGCTGGACACACCTTTTTGAGAGAGCCAAAAATTATGCTATGCTTGCTCCTATGCTTCACTTAAATTTTTAGAGCCTTGGAATTGCTCTAGTGCTTCACTTATATCTTTTTTAGCACTGTGTGCTCTGTTATTTTTGAAGAAATGCTCTCATGCTTCACTTTTTTATTTGGGAGTTAGTAATTTTTTTAAGAAATTCTCTCTTGCTTCACTTAGATTACTTTGAGACAAAGAAATATTATGCTCATGTGCTTCACGTATATTTGTTTGAGCTTATTAAAAGCAACATATGAAATTAGTCCCAAAGTGATAGATATCCAAGAAGGATATACTAAAAACTTTCATGAAGATCATTGGACAAAATAAACTTGGTTCTTTGTAATGGTTTTGAGATATGACAATATGATATGTGAGTCATGTTGATGAGTAATTATGCTTTACTAAGAATGTTGGTGTTAAGATCTGTGATTCCCTTTGCAAGAACACAAGTCAATAGTTATGCAATGAAAATTACATCCTACTTGTGGTGCATTATTCAGTGTTAGTTATGCTTAATGCTTGCTTATGAGATTTTTTGTTTCTTGGTTGCATGCTTCTCAATCTTTTTGCTACCTTTCATTTGCACTAAGTATGATCACTACTTGTGCATCCAAAACCTTTTAAACCAGTTTTGCCATATGAGTCCACTATATCTACCTATATGTAGTATTTCCGTGCCATTCTAAGCAAATTTGCATGTGCCATCTCTAATTTTCAAAATAAATTTCTCTTTTGTGTGCTCGTACCACTCGGGGTGCGGTGAGAGGTGGCCGATATTTTCCATGTTAGATATGTTATTCTCACGATGAGTGTTTATTCACTTGTCATTATATGAGAGTATGACAAAGGTATTAGGGATGCTCAGTCCATGAATGAAAAATGAATTTAGTTTATGTTGTCAAATAATAAATTCCTTGGAAAATAGTTGGTATGGAGGGAACCCGTGGATACTGTTAGCCATGGAAAGTGAAAGTATGGTGGAAAAAGGAATAAACTTTATTTTCTGTTTGGAAACCGCCTATGATATATCTAGCATGGAAAGTGTTGGGAACTCTAAGTCGTTCTCGTTGGTGGGAAAAGTATGCCTCCGAAAATGTTTTTATCTCTCAATTTTCGCTTTGAGCTCTGGCACCTCTACAAATCCCTACTTCCTTCTGCGAAGGGCCATTCTTTTACTTTATGAAATTTTTATTTTTACTTGAGTCTCCACCTTCTCTTATAAAGCACCAACTAAGGGGCACTATGATCGTACTTGAGCATTCGTTGTAGCTAATATGCGAGTGTGTTTCATGAATGGATCAATGATTGAGCATAATGGGCTAGGGATAACTTGCGTTAGCGTAGATATTTTGAAAGACATGGTTGCTTGTTGATATGCTTGAGTATTAAAGTCTTCATGTCAAAACTAGACTATTGCTTTGAACCATATAAAATTCCAAATGTCCATGCACAACAAAAATAATATGTGATGAACATGTTAGGCAGCATTCCACATCAAAAATTCTGTTTTTATCATTTACCTACTCGAGGACAAGCAAGAATTAAGCTTCGGGATGATGATACGTCTCCAACATATCTATAATTTTTTTAATGTTCTATGATGTTATATTACCATTCTTGGATGTTTTGCAATCATTTTCTATCTTTTTTTTGGTACTAACCTATTGACATAGTGCCAAGTGCCAGTTGCTGTTTTCTGCTTGTTTTTTAGATCACATGAAATCAATTCCAAACGGAGTCCAAACGTAGCGAAACTTTTTGTGGATTTTTTCTGGACCAGAAGACACAAGATGGCCCGAAGAAGTACTAGAGGGGTTCCCCAAGGGGGGTACAACCCACCAGGGCGTGCCTGTGGGCCCAAGTGCTCCTAGGTGGGTTATGCCCACCTCGGTGGCCTCCCGCACCGCCTCTTTGCTCTATAAATACCCCAATATTTCATAAACCCTAGGGGAGTCAATGAAAATCAATTCCATTCGCTGCAAGTTCCAAAAACACTAGATCCAATCTAGACACCATCACGGAGGGGTTCATCATGTCCATTGGTGCCTCTCCGATGATGCGTGAGTAGTTCATTGTAGACCTACGGGTCCGTAGTTAGTAGTTAGATGGCTTCCTCTCTCTCGTTTGGTTCTCAATACAATGGTCTCTTGGAGATCCATATGATGTAACTCTTTTTGCGGTGTGTTTGTTGGGATCCGGTGAACTTTGAGTTTATGATCAGATCTATGCTTTTATCCATGAAAGTTATTTGAGTCTTCTTTGATCTCTTATATGCATGATTGCTTATAGCCTCATATTTCTTCTCTGATATTTGGGTTTTGTTTGGCCAACTTGATCTATTTATCATGCAATGGGAAGAGGTGCTTTGTGATGGGTTCTATCTTACGGTGCTTGATCCCAGTGATAGAAGGGGAAACGACACGTATGTATCGTTGCTATTAAGGATAACAAGACGGGGTCCATTGCTACATAAATAGATCTTGTCTACATCATGTCATCATTCTTATTGCATTACTCCGTTTTTCTATGAACTTAATATACTAGATGCATGCTGGATAGCGGTCGATGTGTGGAGTAATAGTAGTAGATGCAGGCAGGAGTTGATCTACTAATCTTGGACGTGATGCTGTAGGACCTTGAGAAGAAGTAAGTAAGTCTAGAGGGGGGTGATTAGATTACTTGACCAACTAAAAATTATGCTTTTTCCCAATTTTAGTCTATGGCAGATTTTAGCAATCTTAGCACAAGTCAAGCAATCTTCACACAATTCAAGCAAGCATGCAAAGGAGTATATGAGCAGTGGAAAGTAAAGCATGCAACTGGCAAGAATGTAAAGGAAAGAGTTTGGAGATTTCAAACGCAATTTGGAGACACGGTGATTTTTGAGCCATGGTTCTGATAGGTGGTGCTATCGTACATCCACGTTGATGGATACTTCAACCCACGAAGGGTAACGGTTGCGCGAGTCCACGGAGGGCTCCACCCAAAAGGGTCCACGAAGAAGCAACCTTGTCTATCCCACCATGGCCGTCGCCCACGAAGGACTTGCCTCACTAGAGGTATATCTTCACGAAGTAGGCGATCTCCTTGCCCTTACAAACTCCTTGGTTCAACTCCACAATCTTGTCGGAGGCTCCCAAGTGACACCTAGCCAATCGAGGAGACACCACTCTCCAAGAAGTAACAAATGGTGTGTTGCTGATGAACTCCTTTCTCTTGTGCTTCAAGTGATAGTCTCCCCAACACTCAACTCTCTCTCTCTTAGGATTTGAATCTGGTGGAAATAATATTTGAGTGGAAAGCAACTTGGGGAAGGCTAGAGATCAAGATTCATATGGTAGGAATGGAATATCTTGGCCTCAACACATGAGTAGGTAGTTCTCTCTTCAGAAATGGTAAGTTGGAAGTGTAGGTTTGTTCTGATGGCTCTCTCCATGAATGAAGAGCAGGTGGAGGGGTATATATAGCCTCCACACAAAATCTAACTGTTACACACAATTTACCAATCTCGGTGGGACCGAATCACCAAACTCGGTCGGACCGATTTAGTAAACAGTGTGACCGTTAGGAATTTTGGTGGGACCGAAATGCAACTCGGTAGGACCGATATGGTTAGGGTTAGGGCATAACTTAATCTCGGTGAGACCGATTACTCAAACTCGGTGGGACCGATTTTGGTAATTAGCTAACCAGAGAGTTGGTCAGGCAAACTCGGTGGGACCGATTACTCAAACTCGGTGGGACCGATTTTGGTAATAAGTTAACTAGAGAGTTTGCATTGTAATCTCGGTAGTACCGATTGCTCAAACTCGGTAAGACCGATTTTGATAATGGACATACACAGAGAGATTACAATCCCATCTCGGTGAGATCGAGATCCCTATCGGTGAAACTGATTTGCCTAGGGTTTGTGGCAGTGGCTATGAGATCTGAACTCGGTGGCGCCGGATAGAAAGAATCGGTGGGGCCGAGTTGGACTTTAGGTTTAGTTCATATGTGTGGATGTGGGAAAGTAGTTGAGGGTTTTTGGAGCATATCACTAAGCACCGTGGACCAAGAAACTCATTAAGCAACACCTCATCCCTCCTTGATAGTATTGGCTTTTCCTATAGACTCAATGTGATCTTGGATCACTAAAATACAAAATGAAGAGTCTTGATCTTGAAGCTTGAGCCAATCCTTTGTCCTTAGCATCTTGAGGGAGTTCCACATCCTTTAGTCCATGCCACTCCATTGTTGAACTTGTCTGAAATATACTAGATAAAAGTGTTAGTCCAACAAGAGATATGTTGACATTAATTACCAAAACCACCTATGGAGCACTTGTGCTTTCAATCTCCCCCTTTTTGGTAATTGATGGCAACATACATCAAAGCTTTAGATAAAGATATAGAGTATAGCAAGTAAAGCTTTGGAAAGACATGTAACAAGCATAGGCTCTCCCTACATGTATGCAATCATGTGAATATGGAATGTAGAAGCATGTGAATGCATGAACATGACAGAGTAAGAAATGTGTTACATGTATCTTGGCCATATGCATCAGAGCAAATAATATTAAAATAGATACCTTCATGCTCATGAGTCCTTCTTGCAAACAGTATGTACATCAGCAAGAATTCCTCATACACATGATTGTGATGCATATACTTACCTTGTGGTCTTGAGTCGACTTAGGATGGAATGAACCTACGTAAACAAGGTTAGATAGCACAGATACACCTACTAGCCAGAGCAAACCGAAGGAACCACAAGAATACCAAGACTGGGATGACATGTAGAGAGTGAGTACTAAGTACCACATTGGATTAGACATGTCCCCAAAGGTAAAGATATGCAAAGAATTTAAATGATTTCTTTCCCTTAGGTGTCTTTCTCCCCCTGAATCTAGCATGGGATACTAGGAGAAGATAGGGAACAGAAAATCAGAGCTAAAAGATATACATGAACAGAGCTAATGCAAATAAGCACATATGAACATGTCTTTCCCTTCAAGAAGACCTGTGGCCTCTCTCCTCTTGAATACCAAGCATCTGGGATTCCTTGAGAAATACTCTTTTCTTGAGTATTCTCTCCCCCTAGAGATCTCTCTCTCCCCCTGTGGAAGTGATAATCTCTCTCCCTTTGGAACTGATAAGCTTTGATGTGATCTCTCTCTCTCCCCCTTTGACATCAATTTCCAAGAAGGGCCTTCTGGAATTTGTTGTGAATGGGTTTGGTCCTTGAGTCACAGTACAAAGCACTGATAAAAATGTGATGCTTGTAGAGGACAAAATTCATTGAGTGGAGCTAGAACAGAAGATAA
Organism: Triticum aestivum; assembly: GCF_018294505.1. Taxonomy (NCBI): domain Eukaryota; kingdom Viridiplantae; phylum Streptophyta; class Magnoliopsida; order Poales; family Poaceae; genus Triticum; species Triticum aestivum. Next base: position 163,624,111 of record NC_057813.1, read on the forward strand.
AGGATGAATAAGTGGCAAAATGTTTTTCCTGTGGTGAAATCGGTGGCACCGAGTGGTATGCTTCGGTTGCACCGAGAGGATTCGGTTGGACCGAAAACAACAAATCGGTGAAACCGAGTTCATCACAGGGAAAACACTTGTCACCTCAGCTCACTAGACTAGTAAGATCTCACAATGATTTGCAAGGAATTAACTAAATGATATGCAATGACTTGGATGCTGGAAATGCGGAGCAAACAAAGAAATAAGAAATCTAGATGAAGTTTTTTTGAAAGGGGAAACAAACAAGCATGGGACAAATGCAAGAGCACAAAAAAGAACACGAGAAAACTTCATCTAGAAATGGTCGGCGACAAAGTCACCTATGTTAGAGTATACTGACTTAGGAGTCAAGTGAGATCACTTGATCATTGGTCATACTCATCGTTTAAGCTCAAAATGGGGTTACCGTTTTTCGTTTAAGCATCTTGATGTATTCACATCTTGTCGAGTGACTTTAACTCATGTCTCGGAGGAAAGCTTCTCTAAGATGGAATGACATACCTTGGGTGGTGGTGTTGATCATGTAGTTGAACTTCTGTGGGTTGCTCAAGGTTGATGTAACTCATCAAGAGTTGGGAGCACCACTTGGAATTTGAGTTCATCTACCTACATGGGTTAGTTCTTGCAAGGAAGAGCACTTGTATATCCAAAATAACAATCATGAATTTTAACATAGAATTTGTCAAAGGATATGTGAATGAATTTTCCTTCCTTGTCTTCAACCACCATTATGTAGAACCTTTGGAGATGTTGAGATTGCTCAATATGTGATTGTGTTGCAATCTCATAGATTTAGATTCCTCCAAATTCCTACAAAAGTTAGATAACATGCAAGGTGCAAATATATCCAAGACATAAGATTATCATCATAAGAGAAATATCAAGGATTAGTCATAAGCTCATGTCTTGCATGTATCCAATGGAGTTTCTACTCCAAGTTTGGAGCATCAATGATGTTCAATTCTCCTCTCAACCTGCAAAACACTTTCTCATCAAGAGGTTTAGTGAAAATATCCGTTAATTGTTTTTCGGTGTGAACATGCTTAAGATCAATGTCACCCTTAGCAACATGATCTCGAATGAAATGATGACGAACTTTAATATGCTTAGTTCGAGAATGTTGCACGGGATTATGACCAATTTTGATAGCACTTTCATTGTCACAAAGCAATGGAACATGTTTCAAATATTGCACATAATCTTTAAGAGTTTGGGTCATCCAAAGTAATTGAGCACAACATGAACCAGTGGCAATGTATTCCGCTTCGGCGGTAGATAAGGATACCAAGTTTTGTTTCTTGGAACACCAAGACACAAGAGATCTACCAAGAAATTGAAAAGTACCCGAAGTGGACTTTCTATCAACCTTGTCTCCGGCATAGTCCGAGTCGGAGTAGCCAACAAGATCAAAAGAGGCCCTCTTAGGATACCAAATGCCAAAATTTGGCGTATGTATTAAGTATCTCACTATCCTTTTCACGCCCTTAAGATGACATTCTTAGGAGCAGCTTAATATCTTGCACACATGCACACACTTAGCATAATATCGGGACGTGAAGCACATAGGTATAACAATGAACCAATCATAGAGGGATAAACCTTTTGATCAACCAGTTCACCATCTTTGGTCAAATCAAGATGTCCACTAGTAGGCATGGGTGTAGACATACCTTTGCATTCTTGCATATTGAACTTCTTGAATAAGTCCTTAGTGTACTTTGTTTGAGAGACAAAAGTACCTTCCTTAGTTTGCTTGATTTGCAACCCAAGAAAGAATTTGAGTTCACTCATCATTGACATCTCAAACTTCTCCGACATTAGCTTTCCAAACTTCTCACTTAAATGAGGGTTAGTTGATCCAAATATAATATCATCAACATAAAGTCGGCATACAAATAATTCTCCATTAACCCTTTTAGTAAAAAGTGTAGAATCAATTTTTCCAATTTCAAATCCTTTTTCAAGAAGAAACTTGGTCAAGCATTTATACCAAGATCTAGGAGCTTGTTTAAGACCATAAAGAGCTTTGCGAAGTTTATAGACATGATTGGGTTTCTTAGGATTAATAAAGCCGGGAGGTTGTTTACCATAAACTTCCTCCTCTATTTCACCATTTAGAAAAGCAATTTTAATGTCCATTTGGTACAAGGTGATATCATCGTGATTAGCATAGACAATTAAGATGCGAATGGACTCAAGTCTAGCAACGGGAGCATAAGTCTCACCATAGTCCATACCTTCAACTTGTGTGTAGCCTTGGGCGACGAGATGTGCTTTGTTGCGAACTACTTGTCCATCTTCATCTTGCTTGTTGCGAAACACCCATTTGGTACCAATGATGTTGTGGTTGTTGTCGGGCTTCTCAACCAATGTCCAAACTTGATTTCTCTCAAAGTTGTGTAGCTCTTCATGCATAGCATTTATCCAATCCGGATATTCTAATGCTTCTTCGACCTTCATAGGTTCAATGCTCGAGACGAATGAATAGTTTTCACAAAAGTTAGCTAAGCAAGTTTTAGAGAGAGTGATTCTCCCGGTTTGAATATCATTGTAGATTTTCTTGACGGGATGGTCTTTAGCAATTCTTGCTCGAACTCATGAAAGATTTTGCTTGGGTCTTGGTTGAACATATTCTTCATCTTGTTCTTCTTCTTCTTGGCCTTCTTCATCATTGGCGTTGTTGTTCTCTTGTCGTGGTGGAGAAGGAGGTTGTTGACGTTCTTGATGTACTTCCTCGTTTTCTTCATCTTGGTGTGTCCCACTTGTGGATCTTTCGTGTCAACTCTTGGTTCACCTTGTCATGAAGTAGAAGCTTCCACTTGGACGGACGAGGTACTGTCCTTCACCTTCGTTGGACGAATCTTGCCAGTAGACAAGTCCTGGATTTCTTCCGAGGGATCTTTGTCTCCTACATCAATTGGCAATTGATCTACTTGCGAGCCGTTAGATTCATCAAACTTCACATCTACCGTCTCTTCAATCTTTCGGGTGAATTGTTGTAGACACGGTAAGTGTGAGAGTTTGAGCCAGAACCAAGTAGGAAACCTTCATGAGACTTAGGAGAAAATTTAGAACGACGATGCTTATCAATAATGTGGCACTTTGAGCTGAATACTCGAAAGTATCCAACTTGCGGTTTTTTACCGGTGAGAAGCTCGTATGCCGTCTTGCCGAGTAGCTTGTGAAGATACAAGCGATTTTTTGCATGACAAGCTGTCTCAACCGCTTCTGCCCAAAAGTGTTTCGGCGTCTTGTACTCATCAAGCATCGTTCTCGCCATTTCGATGAGCGTCCGGTTCTTCCTCTCAACAACTCCATTTTTGTTGAGGTGTGTACGTAGCTGAGAACTCATGTGAAATCCCTTCTTCGTCAAACTGATTTTGTTGAGTGTTCCGTTGTCGCTGCGAACCTTCTTGATCTTCACTTCAAACTAATTTTGAGCCTTCCTGGCGAAGTTTTTGAAGATCTTTTGGACCTGTGATTTGTCATCAAGAAAGAACACCCACGTAAATCTTGAAAAATCATCAACTATAACTAGACCAAAAGAATTTCCACCGAGACTTTTGTAAGCGTTGGGACCAAAGAGATCCATGTGAAGTAGCTCAAGTGGCCTCCTTGTGGTCATGATGTTCTTCACGGGATGCCTTCCTCCAACCTGTTTACCTGCTTGACAAGCACTGCAAAGTCTATCCTTATCAAATATGACATCGTTAACACCAAGGATATGATTTCCTTTAATAAGCTTGTCAAGGTTTCTCATGCCAACGTGACCTAGTCGTCTATGCCATAACCAACCTTTAGAGGATTTAGCAATGAAGCAAGTTCTAGGTTGAGCCTTTTGAGAGAAATCAACAATGTAAAGATCACGTCTAGGTATACCAGTAAATACCATTTTATGATTGTCTCGATGAAACACTTGGCAATCTACTTCCGTAAATAGGACATTGAAACCAAAATCGGCAAGTCTGGATACTGAAAGTAAGTTGTAGCCAAGAGATTCAACGAGTATAACATTCTGAATGGAGCTGTCATGTGATATGGCCACCTTACCGAGGCCAACCACCTTACCCTTTGAGTTGTCACCGAAAGTGACATACTTTCGAGGATTATCATTTTCAGCAAGCTCACGAAACATGTCTTTATCTCCGGTCATGTGATCGGTACATCGACTGTCAAGAACCCATTCCTTTCCTCCAGCCATATATCCCCGAAGATTTGCCATAAGACCATAGTGTCTCATTGCATCATCGAGATCAAAGTCATCATCATCATCCTCATCATAGTATCCATGTTCAACATCGTCATGTGGTGGATCAATTCCTAGTGAGAGTGATTCATTAGTATGATTTTGACAATAATCTCCTCTATGAAGTCTAGTAGCTTCAGAAAAAATATCGCTAATGATTCCAACATTTCCTTTGGCACGCATAAGATTTGTAAGTTCAAATAGACAATCACCAAACATAGGATCATTGGAATTCATCTTAGTCAAGGCAATAGACTTATGAAGGATTTCATCTAGATTTTTCAAGGAATAATCCGGAAATTGTTCCTCAAGAAATTTCCATATAGTGTAGGCACACTCAAGAGTAGGCAGTTTTCCAATTAAGTTTCTAGGCAAGCCTCTAGTGATAAGATTAATAGTTCTAACATTTCTAATCACGTCAATCGACTCATCAAGGGTAGGATGCATAGGATCAATATAAGGTGCACAAGGACTAGCAATGTACTTGTTCAAATGATATTGATTGAAAATTACAAGCATCTCATTTTTCCACTCATCAAAATACTCTCCATCAAGTATAGGCACTCTATGTCTAAGACTCCCCAAAGTAGACTCAAACATCTTCCTCCAATGGTGATTAAACCAAAGCAATGGAGACCAAAGCTCTGATACCACTTGTAGGACCTTGAGAAGAAGTAAGTATGTCTAGAGGGGGGGGGGGTGATTAGACTACTTGACCAATTAAAAACTTAACCTTTTTCCCAATTTTAGTCTATGGAAGAATTTAGAAATCTTAGCACAAGTCAAGCAATCTTCACACAATTCAAGCAAGCATGCAAAGGGGTATTTGAGCAGTGGAAAGTAAAGCATGCAACTTGCAAGAATGTAAAGGGAAGGGTTTGGAGATTTCAAACGCAATTTGGAGACACGGTGATTTTTGAGCCGTGGTTCCGATAGGTGGTGCTATCGTACATCCACGTTGATGGAGACTTCAAACCACGAAGGGTAATGGTTGCGCGAGTCCATGGAGGGCTCCACCCAAAAGGGTCCACGGAGAAGCAACCTTGTCTATCCCACCATGGTCGTCGCCCATGAAGGACTTGCCTCACTAGCGGTAGATCTTCACGAAGTAGGCGATCTCCTTGCCCTTACAAACTCCTTGGTTTAACTCCACAATCTTGTCGGAGGCTCCCAAGTGATACCTAGCCAATCTAGGAGACACCACTCTCCAAGAAGTAACAAATGGTGTGTTGATGATGAACTCCTTGCTCTTGTGCTTCAAGTGATAGTCTCCCCAACACTCAACTCTCTCTCTTAGATTTGGATCTGGTGGAAAGAAGATTTGAGTGGAAAGCAACTTGGGGAAGACTAGAGATCAAGATTCATATGGTAGGAATGGAATATCTTGGTGTCAACACATGAGTAGGTAGTTCTCTCTTCAGAAATGGTAAGTTGGAGGTGTAGGTTTGTTCTGATGGCTCTCTCCACGAATGAAGAGGAGGTGGAGGGGTATATATAGCCTCAACACAAAATCTAACTGTTACACACAATTTACCAATCTCGGTGGGACCGAATCAACAAACTCGGTCGGACCGATTTAGTAAACAATGTGACCGTTAGGAATTTTGGTGGGACCGAAATGCAACTCGGTAGGACCGATATGGTTAGGGTTAGGGCATAACTTAATCTCGGTGAGACCGATTACTCAAACTCGGTGGGACCGATTTTGGTAATCAGCTAACCAGAGAGTTGGTTAGGCAAACTTGGTGGGACCGATTTTGGTAATAAGTTAACCAGAGAGTTTGCATTGTAATCTCGGTAGTACCGATTGCTCAAACTCGGTAAGACCGATTTTGATAATGGACATACACAGATAGATTACAATCCCATCTCGATGAGACCGCGATCCCTATCGGTGAAACCGATTTGCCTAGGGTTTGTAGAAGTGGCTATGACATCTGAACTCGGTGGCGCCGGATAGAAAGAATCGGTGGGGCCGAGTTGGACTTTAGGTTTAGGTCATATGTGTGGATGTGGGAAAGTAGTTGAGGGTTTTTGGAGCATATCACTAAGCACCGTGGAGCAAGAAACTCATTAAGCAACACCTCCTCCCTCCTTGATAGTATTGGCTTTTCCTATAGACTCAATGTGATCTTGGATCACTAAAATACAAAATGAAGAGTCTTGATCTGGAAGCTTGAGCCAATCCTTTGTCCTTAGCATCTTGAGGGAGTTCCACATCCTTTAGTCCATGCCACTCCATTGTTGAACTTGTCTGAAATATACTAGATAAAAGTGTTAGTCCAACAAGAGATATGTTGACATTAATTACCAAAACCACCTAGGGTGCACTTGTGCTTTCAGATGCCTATACAATGATCATTGCCTGGATATCATCATGAGTATTTGAAGTTCTATCAATTGCCCAACAGTAACTGTTTTCCCACCGTTTGCTATTTTTCTCGAGAGAAGCCACTAGTGAAACCTATGGCCCCCGGGTCTCTTCTTTAATATATTTGCCTTTGTGATCAATTTTTATTTTCTTTTATTTTCAGATATATTAAACCAAAAATACGAAAATACGTTGCTGCAGTTTTTAGTAATTTATTTTATCTCACGTTCACGCAAGATCTATTTATCCAATCTACTACAATTTTATCTATCGTTTTACCGTGAGGGATTGACAAACCTTCTCTTATGTCGGGTTGCAAGTATTTGTTCTTTGTGTGTAGGAGTTGTTTACGTGGTGTTGCGTGGTTCTCCTACTGGTTCGATAACCTTGGTATCATCACTGAGGGAAATACCTACTGTTGCTATGCTGCATCATCCCTTCCTCTTTGGGGAAATACCGACGTAGTTCAAGCAAACATCGAGTCACCGCCTGAATCTGTTCGACTTCTTCAGTCTAAAACTCAAGCAGAAAGACATGCTTCCGCTTAAATCCGACCGGAACTCCAATCTCTATGCAAGATTAACCATAAGTGCAAGACATCTATTGATGCTATGCATCTTAAGTTGGTGGATATCAGCATTAAACAAGCACAGTCTCATCAGGTTGCTAAGCTACTTGCACTACAGCTCCTAGGCAGGGCTAACCTTTCTTGACTTGTGTTGAAGTTATGTCAGTTCTGTCTATTATTTTATCGGCGTGTTTACTTCCACTGGTGGCAACTTTTGATGCCCAGTGTATGTAATCTGCTTTCTGGTTGCCCTTTATTATCACTGACGGCGAACTTTGATGCCCAGGGGATGTAATATGCTCTAATATCTTTGTTGTATAGTCTAGGTTTATTCTTCATCACGATGCTCTAATTTATTTGTTGTATATGTTGTTGTCGCACTGTGGAAAGGTCGTAAGCTTCGATCAGAGCGCAATAGGCCAATATGATAGGCTTATATGTAAAAAATCAATACTAGAACTGGTCGACCGCCAATTGCTAAAAATGGGCCGAACCATGGGCTTATATTGGGCCATTAGCAGACGTAGACTTAATTTGGCCCACATTAGGTTCAGGCCTTAAAAAGGCCGAGTAGACCGCTTGCCTTAATTGGGCCAAAAAATAAAATGGGCTTTTAACAGGCTAAGTTGTAGATTGAGCCTGAATTGTGCCTAATAAATCACGAGCCGACAGCAAGCTCGAATATACATCGGCCCAGAGATATGACGGGCCATTAATAGGCCAAAATGTAGTTGGGCCTCTGTTGGCCCAATCACATGACTGGCTGAAAGCAGGCCGAATGCATTGCAGGCCAATATTAGGGCTAAAATGGGCCGATAGGCAGTTTGGGCTAAAATGTATCCATGAAGACTATGGGTCGTTGAGAGGCTGAAATTCACTACGTACCAGAATTAGGCCGAGATGCAGCTCAGGCCTTTAAATGGACGAAAGTATAACCAGGCCGAACGCAACCCATATGTACATAGGTCTGCTGACAGGCCGAAACTAATATCATGCCGAACTGTTAAACGGGCCATTAAGAGGCCGAAGAGCAAATCAGGCCCCCAATGGGCCCAAAGGCACAGTAGCTGTTAATGGTCCGTATCTGTTATGGGTCGTAATTTGTTCCAAACTATTGTAGTCTTTTAAAGGGGCCATATCTGATGTGGGCCATCATTTGGCCCAAAACACGACAGGCCGTGAGCGGGCCAGATCTGACATGGGTCGTAAACTGGCACATAATATTGTAGGCTTTTAATGGGCCGTATCTGATGTGGGCCATCATTTGGCCCAAAACATGTCAGGCCATGAGCGGGCTAGATCTGACATGGGCCGTAATTTCACCTAAAGCATGGCAGGCTGTTAACATGCCGGCCCACTAGTGTCTAAAAAACATTGTGGGCCTTTGGCTGGGCCAACCTTTTTAACTTAAATGGGCCACTGTTGGGCCTCGCCATGTGTTGACGCATCATAGGCGCGTCCTGTCTTGGATGGTTGACATCTGTACCAACAAGTAGCTGACACGTGATTCACCCGGCCAATGAGAATTTTACACGTGGAAAATCTCCATTGGTCTTGGCTGTTAACGGGTTATCGAATCCAAAACCGGACCCGATAACTAAGACGGCCCATTACGGTGGATGCCACATGTCGGTTACCCTTGACAGAAGCGCTTCCATGATGTGCCATTTATCATAATGTCGGTGTTCTGGGAACGGGGGTCCCTAGACTTGCCTGCCTGCGGCCTGCGGCGTAGCTCAAGTGGCGGCCCAGTACGTCCCATCTTCATCTACTCAAGCTCAAGACCCTCGCGTGGGGCCAAGCCTCATGGGGCGGACGACGGAAGGCTTCCTCAGGAGCGGCCTCACCAGGTAGGATCGCGAGGAGGCAGAGAGATCAAGGCAGGGGTATCTCGCGAGGTGCTCGTGACGCAAGCCATGACGATCGAGACCAGGCGGGCACCGGCCTGCAGTGTCCTTGTTTCCTCTTTGGTGCAAAGGGGCAAGGACATGCGCGGAGTACCGAGGCATGAAGCAAAGGTTACCATTTCGGTGCAACGAGAGAAAGACCAACAGAGCGGCAGGACGAAGGTCACTGCGGAGCCCAAGACGGCGTCATCGCCAGTGCCTTTGGCAGCCGAAGACCAACTTTAGTCAGAATAACTTGTACTAGATGTTCCCCTTCAAAATGGCCGTTATTGGCGCCCTTCCCGCTCAATATTCGGGAAGAGGACCAGGGCCTCTATATATAGGGATAGCCACCACAGTAGAACGGGGGGAGAAGAGGGGGTCTGACCGAGAGCCACAGAGACAGATCAATTCCTCTCCAAGCACACCACCACAAGAACACCCCTTGCGAGGCTGTTCTTTCTCTATACTGTTCATCATCAGGCCCTGAGGCAATCTACCACACCACAAACTAGAGTAGGGTATTACACCACAACGGTGGCCCGAACAAGTATAAACCTTGCGTCCCTTGTGTTGTTCATCGTGTAGCTTAGATTCTCAGTGAGGCATTGGGACGTGGATCGGTAGGGGGAAGATCTTCACGCGCATCCCAGAGCTCGAACCTTAAGGGTTTTGCTGGAACCCAACATCCGACATTTCGCGCGCCGGGTAGGGGTGTGCCGGAATCTTTCTTCCGCTGTCCCGCTTGGATCATTCGTCGCATCCATGGCTGACGCTCGCCGAGATCGTGCCGAGGGTCGGGCTGCTCTCACCACCCACGTCACCTAGACGGCTCCCGTCGGTGGGCCTCCCTGTCGTTCCCCGTCGCCTACCGCCCATGCTGCCACCGACCCGGCGGGGAACAAGCAGCAACCGTCGTCGCTGCATCCCTCGGTGCGGCGGGAAGGCCGCACCGCCACCCCGTCGCTGACTCCAGCTGGTTCGTCATCGCACGTCCGTCGCGCTCCCACGGACGCGCACGCCACATTGCTCCTGGCGCGTGAGCTCCTGCACTATCATCCCGTCGACGACCTCTACGAGGAGTGGCTCGCTCGCATCACCGAGCTCGTCAGCACCGCAGGGGGATCCCCTGTGCCGTCCCTCTCATTGCCTCGCCCTCCGTCCTGTGCGGGTGATGCAGCTCCGGAGGTGCCTCCGCCGCCTCCTCACCAAGAAGGCGCCCTGGCTCCAAAGCGCGCGACCCCTGGACAAGACCCATCATGTCCGGCGCCCGCGTGACAAGAGAGGAGCTTCCAAGAAATCCCTCACCCCCAAGAAGGTGCTCGCATGCTCCATGCACCGGCGCACCATGACCGCATTCCTGCGCAAGTGTCAAGACCCCGCGCTACCCCTAGCGGTGGCATGCGGGGACCCCCAGAAGCAAGCCCCGCGTCAGCAAAGGGCTCCAGTGGCCACCGAAGGCTGCCGCGCCTTCACCATCGAGCTACGCAGCCTCGCCTGGTCAGGCAAGTTCAAGCCGGATCTGCCTCCTCGCTATGAAGGCACTGCCGACCCCGCGGAGTTCCTGCAGCTCTACGAGCTGGGCATCGATGCGGCTAACGGAGACGAGAAATTCATGGCGAATTGGTTTCCCATGGCGCTCAAGGACGATGCCTGCACCTGGCTCCTGAACCTGCCTCCCAGCATGATCTCCTCTTGGGACGAGATGCGCACCCGCTTCATCGCCAACTTCCAGGGCACTCGCGATCGTCCCCTAGTCATGAGTGACTTGCGCCGCATCAAGCAGCAACCCGGAGAGACCCTGCAGAAGTACATCCAGCGCTTCAACAGCGCTTGCCTCAAGATTACCAAGGTAACTAAGGAGGCCATCATCTCAGCATTCTCTGATGGCGTCCGTGACGTCAAGATGAAGAAGGAACTCGTGATCCATGAAGATTTGTGCATGTCTGTGGAGCTGTTCAACCTGGCGACCAAGTGCGCAAGGGCTGAGGAGGGATGCCTCTCCCTTCTCAAGCTCCCAACCGCTGATCCCGAAGAGAAGAAAGCCAAGGCCAAGAATGTGAAGCGCAAAGGAGCAGTTGTGCTCGTAGCAGAGCCAGACACGAAGCATGGCAGGGACCAGCCAAAGTCGTCCAAGGGCAGCCGGTACTGCGTGTACCACGACCTCCACACCCACAACACCAATGAATGCCAAGAGCTCAGGGCCGTGCGAGAAGGACGTTGTCGGTGTCAAAACCAGCGGATCTCGGGTAGGGGGTCCCGAACTGTGCCTCTAGGCGGATGGTAACAAGAGACAAGGGACATGATGTTTTTACCCAGGTTCGGGCCCTCTCGATGGAGGTAAAACCCTACTCCTGCTTGATTAATATTGATGATATGGGTAGTACAAGAGTAGATGTACCACGAGATCAGAGAGGCTAAACCCTAGAAGCTAGCCTATGGTATGATTATTGTTCGTCCTACGGACTAAAACCCTCCGGTTTATATAGACAACGGAGAGGGCTAGGGTTACACAGAGTCGGTTACAATGGGAGGAGATCTACATATCGTATCGCCAAGCTTGCCTTCCACGCCAAGGAAAGTCCCATCCGGACACGGGACGAAGTCTTCAGTTGTATCTTCATAGTCCAGGAGTCCGGCCAAAGGTCATAGTCTGGTCATCCGGACACCCCCTAATCCAGGACTCCCTCAGTAGCCCCTGAACCAGGCTTCAATGACGACGAGTCCGCGCGCAAATTGTCTTCGGCATTGCAAGGCGGGTTCCTCCTCCGAATACTTCATAGAAGATGTTGAACACAAGGATAGTGTCCGGCTCTGCAAAATAAGTTCCACATACCACCATAGAGAGAATAATATTTGTACAAATCTAATCTGCTGACGTATTCCGCAGCATGACATCATGCCACGGCCAAGCCTTTATTCGAGTCGTTTTACGTCCCACCTTAGCACGTTTAGCGAGGCGGTTTCCTTGGCACGTCTTGTCAAAGCAGAGATTGTGTCCCCTTATTCCGGGACTCTCATCAATACGGGCGTGGGTAACCTAACCGCGCCATTAATCATGGCGCTTGGGAGATAAGCGAGTTTTACTAGGCTGGTGGGGGTACATAGTTTCGTCCGCCCATATAAGGGGATAAGGATCCACTCTTTCCATTTATGCCTTCTTCATCCTTTGCTTATCCATCTCCGCGCACTCGAGCTCCAGTGCCCAAGCCCGCACTTCCCACCTCAACCTTCTCCAGCCATGTCCGGAGCGGGAGGCAGGTGGATGGCCTCTTCCATCACGGAGAGGCACATCAAAAAGTTTAGGAAGGCCGGATACTTGTCTAACGACATTGTGCACTGGCTCCCAGATGAGTGGCAGCTCATCCCCACCCACAGGCCCCATGAGAGGGTGGTGTTCCTTCCCCATTTCCTTCGCGGACTGGGCTTCCCACTCCACCCATTTGTCCGGGGGCTCATGTTCTACTACGGCCTGGATTTCCACGATCTGGCCCCGAACTTCATCCTCAACATCTCGGTGTTTATCGTCGTGTGCGATGTCTTCCTCCGCATCAAGCCCCACTTCGGCTTATGGTTGAAGATCTTCAATGTGAAGCCGAAGGTAGTGGGCGGCCAGCAGGCGGAGTGCGGAGGCGCCATGGTGGGCAAGATGGCCAACGTCACATGGCTCGAGGGCTCCTTTGTGGAAATGTCACATGGCTCGAGGGCTCATCTGTTGTGCCATCGTATGATTCGATGTTGACGGGCTTAAACCCCTCGGGGATTTGATGATCCATTACTTCATCTGTGAAGCATAGTGGGTGTGCGGCGCCTCTGTACTGGGCTATATCACGACATAGCCTAGATGAGCTTTGTCTGATGTGTTCGACCTGGCCGTATTATCCATATCCAGCGTGACGGTTATCGTCACGTGTCATGGGGCACCCACGCGATCTGTAGATCGATCTTGTTTGCCTTGCCTTGTCCTCCAATATGTCTCGCAGGTCTGGCGCCTTTCCCCGTGTCTTGTTATTTTTTGAGTAGCGCCAGGGTGCGGCTTTAATTGATGGCCGAGAGGCCTCTCTGTCGCGGCCACGGGGTGGCCGGTCAGCCGCGTCATACGCTGGTGATGTAGGTTTAGTTGCTTCCTCCTCTAATCGGGGTAGCAGCCTGCGCTTTGGGTAGCTCTTGGAGGGTCTTTCGAGTTTGTACTCTTCGGCAGCGAGGACTTCAGTCCATCTCTCGGCTAGCAAGTCTTGGTCAGCTCTAAGCTGCTGCTGTCTTTTCTTGAGGTTGCTTCCCGTGGCCATAAGCCTGCGTTTGAAACGCTCTTGTTCGACGGGATCCTCAGGCATGACAAATTCATCGTCGTCGAGGATTGCCTCGTTTTCGGAGGGAGGCATGTAATTATCGTCCTCGACCTCCCTGTCTGCCGCTCTCTCATGAGGGCTGGCTTCTCCATCCTCCTGTGCTAAATCCTGCTGGAGGGGGTTGTCTTCGGCACTGTCCGGGGTGTTGTTATCTCCCATGCCAGAATCGCCGTTTTTGCTTTGGCGGGATTTAGAGCGGCGCCGCTGACGCCGACGCTTAGGTTGTTTCTTGGAGGGGTCATCCTCCGTTGTTCCATCGCCGTTCCCTTCTTTTGGGGTGTCCACCATGTATATGTCGTATGACGAGGTGGCTTTCCAGTGCCCTATAGGCGCTGGTTCTTGGTCGTCTCCTTCATCGGAGTCCATACCGTCGATGTCTTCGGAGTCGAAGTCGAGCATGTCGGTTAAATCATTGATAGTGGCTATGAAGTGGGTGGTGGGTGGGCTTCGAATTTCTTCGTCGTCCGCATCCGAACCTTGCTGGCCATAGTCCGGCCAGGGCTCTCCTGATAAAGAGAGAGACTGTAGTGAATTCAGGATGTCGCCAAAGGGCGGGTGCTGAAAGATGTCCGCGGCGGCGAACTCCATGATCGGCGCCTGATCGGGTTCGATCGGAAGGGGTGCGGAAGGCTCGGAATCCGGAAAGGAGTCGGGCACCTTGGAGTAGCGAGCTTCGTGAAGGACAAGACTGGTGTTCGGCTCGATCGCCGTAGAGATTGCAGCCCCCGAGGCGATGTCCAGCCACCCGTCCTCAATCGGCGCGGTCGGCTCCGAGCTAAGGATTGGAGCGGACATCTGAGCGGCCTTCTGGGCACTGTCCGGCGGCAGAGCTAGATCGTGCCCATCGTGACAGTGCGGCGCGCTCGGCTGTGGCTCGAATCCGTCGAAGATCAAGTCTCCGCGGATGTACGCCGTGTAGTTCAAACTTCCAAATCTGACCTGATGGCTAGGGGCGTAGCTTTCGATCTGCTCCAGATGGCCAAGCGAATTGGCCCACAGTGCAAAGCCGCCGAATACGAAGATCTGTCCGCGGAGAAAAGTCTCACCCTGGACCGCATCGTTGTTGATGATCGGAGAAGCCATCGGGCCTAAAGGTGACGACACAGAGGAACTCTCAATGAAAGCACCAATGTCGGTGTCAAAACCGGAGTTTATCGGGTAGTGGGTACCGAACTGTGCGTCTAGGCGGATGGTTACAGGAGACAAGGGACACGATGTTTTTACCCAGGTTCGGGCCCTCTCGATGGAGGTAAAACCCTACTCCTGCTTGATTAATATTGATGATATGGGTAGTACAAGAGTAGATCTACCACGAGATCAGAGAGGCTACATCCGAGAAGCTAGCCTATGGTATGATTGTTGTTCATCCTACGGACTAAAACCCTCCGGTTTATATAGACACCAGAGAGGGCTAGGGTTACATAGAGTCAGTTACAATGGGAGGAGATCTACATATCGTATCGCCAAGCTTGCCTTCCACACTAAGGAAAGTCCCATCTGGACACGGGACGAAGTCTTCAGTTGTATCTTCATAGTCCAGGAGTCCGGCCAAAGGTCATAGTCCGGTCATCCGGACACCCCCTAATCCAGGACTCGCTCAGTAGCCCCTGAACCAGGCTTCAATGAGGACGAGTCTGGCGTGCAAATTGTCTTCGGCATTGCAAGGCGGGTTCCTCCTTCGAATATTCATAGAAGATGTTGAATAGAAGGATAGTGTCCGGCTCTGCAAAATAAGTTCCACATACCACCGTAGAGAGAATAATATTTGTACCAATCTAATCTGCTGACGTATTCCGCAGCGTGACATCATGCCACGACCAAGCCTTTATTCGAGTCATTTTACGTCCCACCTCAGCACGTTTAGGGAGGCGGTTTCCTTGGCACGTCTTGTCAAAGCAGAGATTGTGTCCCCTTATTCCGGGACTCTCATCAATACGGGCGTGGGTAACCTAACCGCGCCATTAATCACGGCGCTTGGGAGATAAGCGAGTTTTACTAGGCTAGTGGGGGTACATAGTTTCGTCCGCCCATATAAGGGGATAAGGATCCACTCTTTCCATTTACGCCTTCTTCCTCTTTTGCTTATCCATCTCCGCGCACTCGAGCTCCAGTGCCCAAGCCCACACTTCCCACCTCAACCTTCTCCAGCCATGTCCGAAGCGGGAGGCAGGTGGATGGCCTCCTCCGTCACGGAGAGGCACATCAAAAAGTTGAGGAAGGTCGGATACGTGTCTAACGACATTGCGCACCGGCTCCCAGATGAGGGGCAGCTCATCCCCACCCCCAGGCCCCATGAGAGGGTGGTGTTCCTCCCCCATTTCCTCCGCGGACTGGGCTTCCCACTCCACCCATTTGTCCGGGGGCTCATGTTCTACTACGTCCTGGATTTCCACGATCTGGCCCCAAACTTCATCCTCAACATCTCGGCGTTTATCGTCGTGTGCGAGGTCTTCCTCCGCATCAAGCCCCACTTCGGCTTATGGCTGAAGATCTTCAATGTCAAGCCGAAGGTAGTGGGCAGCCAGCAGGCGGAGTGCGGAGGCGCCATGGTGGGCTAGATGGCCAACGTCACATGGCTCGAGGGCTCCTTTGTGGAAACCATCAAAGGGTGGCAATCGGGGTGGTTCTACATCACCGAGCCGCATGACCCTGAATGGGCAGCGGCCCCCGAATTCTGATCTGGCATCCCCACACGGCTCACCTCATGGAAAGAGACGGGCCTATCATGGGGTAATTCGGCAGAGCTGACCGGACTCCAAACCTGCGTCAAAGACCTGATCGACAGGAAGGTTAAACTTGTCACTGTGGTCCAGATCATGATCTTCCGCCGGATCCTCCCGTGTCAACGACGGGCTATTAATTTATGGGAATTCGACCCAGACCAGCACCAAACTTTGTCCAGTCTCTTCGACACAACGCACGAAGATGCATGGAAGGTGCTTTTCAAGAGCTCCGAGGTTCACCCTCCCATTACCGAGGATCGCGGATTCTGCGGGAAGCGCCAAGCCAGCGCGGTAAGCTTAGTTTACCCATTACAGGGTACTCGTCTTTCATAGTTTGACTCTATGACGGATCTAAGCTCCCATTCCTTTAACAGGACTGGCAGAAGAAGTCTAGATAGATCGAATGTCTGGCTCCTTTTCCCAAAGGCCCAGCAGACGCCCGCCTGCCGAAGCTGCTGGTTCGGGCACCTCACGTGGTGCCGGAGAAGAAGGCTAAGAAGAAGGCCACTGGAACTCGAAAGAGTTCCCGGCGCCAGGTGGTGTCAGACTCATCGCCTGACGACCCCGAAGCGCACTCCCCCTCCGAAGACGAGGAGGAGAAAGAAGAAGCCTCTCCCCCTCCAATGGGGGGAGGAAAGAAAAGGAAGGCCTCCCCAACTAGGGAGGCCGGAGGGTCCAAGAAGGGGAAGACCCTTCTTTCGGACTACGCCTCCGACGCCGACAACAGCGGAGAGGAGTGGCCATCCAGGGCCAAGCCCCTGGCAAAATCGTAAGTATCTGGATACCAGAATAATTCATGGCGTTCCTTTATTGCACAGTACCTTCTGACGCCGAATATAATCATGCAGTCCGCCCAAAGCTCAGCTCGATGATTCGTCGAGCGGCTCCCTGGATTCGTCGGATGTGAATAGTCTTTCACTCCCGACTGCTACCTCCCCTCGCCCTACGGACGATGCCGAGGTGGAGTCCCAAAAGGGGCTAAGCCAGGAGGAGGTGGTCCTGGAGGTGCTGCAAGGCGACCTCCCAGACTCCAGGCCCAAAGGGGATAAAACCCTAGAGGGATCTAAGTCTGGCCCTGGGCCGGACACCGCACCAGAACCTTCAGTGGTTCCGGAGTGTGGCAGGCGGCCCCCTCGCAAGAAGGGCAAGACTATGACGCCGGTTGCCTCCGTCCAACCGGAGGCACCGGACAATTTGCTGGAGGTGCTTAAGGGTGCCTCCATCGACGAGGATCACCGCACTATCATGAGTGCGGTGATCCAGAAGGTTCAGTCCGCCAAGAGCGGGCTGACAGAAGCCTGTGCCAGCCTTCTAATAGGCTTTGAGGTATGTATTTAAAACATGTAAAAATATTACCGCATAGACAGTAGCCCCTGATGGTCAGTTTGGTGTTCGGAAAGAAAAGCCGGACTGAGGATCGAAAAAGATATACGCAGGAGTCTAACGTAAATATGTCAATATGGGAATGCAGGTTGCGCTGCTGACCTTTGCCGCACTGACTGCGGAGGTAGATGCATTGAAGCAGAGACTCAAGCGGTCTGAGAATGAGCTCGGCCATGCCAAGAAGCAGCTCGAGGACAAGGAAGGTAAGTAGTACCTTATGTAAGTATATAAAAATACCTGGTTGCAAATAGTGACAGGACCAACTTGAATGTTACAGGGGCCACAACCGAGGTGGTGACCCTGAAGGAAGCGATGTCCAAGGCCAAAGACAATGCGGCCATGGAGCGCACCGAGCGAGAGAAACAAGAGGCACAGGTGGCGGAGGTGCGGCAAGAGCTCAATGCTCTTGTGAAAAAACACAAGAGTTTAGAACTTGACTCCAAGACTCGAGGGTCCGAGCTTGCCTCGACACTTGAAAGCGCCAAATCTGCCAGGGCCGAAGCCCAAAAAGCACTCCAGGAAATTGAGGCGATGAAGAAGATTGCGGTGGGTAAGGCATTCTTTATGCAAAGCAAGCATGTGAAGGTGAATTACTTGTTACTTACCCGAATCCGGAGCTCTCTAGGAGCATTCACAGATCTGCCCCGTAGTGTGTCCGATGCCGCCACATTCTACCAAGCCGAAGAAGGGAGCTCGACGGAGAAGGTGTTCTGGTCCCAGTATGCTGAGGCCAGACACCCGGTGCCCTTAAGCGACCAGCTGAAGCAGCTAGTCGAGCTCCATAAGGTAGCCGAACATGCCATGAAGGGCCTTATAGGCCGGCTGTGGCCTGGGAAAGTCCTGCCTGGGAGCTACTTTGGGCTGGTGAGGCGGCTGGTGGATGCCTGTCCGCGGCTTGAAGTCATCAAGCGCTCCGTATGCATCAAAGGCTCCCGTAGGGCTCTTGCCCGTGCTAAAGTGCACTGGGGCAAGCTGGATGCTGAGAAGCTGGTGACAGAAGGGCCGCCGGAGGGGAAGGAGCATCGCAGGCCCGAGATGTATTATGAGGGCATCCTAAAGGGTGCCCGCCTTGTAGTGAACGAATGTTCCAATGATTTAACTTTTGAGTAAACTCGCTCATGTTTATCCTGTGCGCTGAAAACTTGTTCATATGCGCTAAGCAACGCTTGTTGAATTTAAAATATTACCTTCTGTGCGGTCGTTTATTAAATCTGAGAGATGCAAGTCGTCGGCTTCTACCCCCATGCCACGAGTGCTGGGGTGTTTGGGATAAACCTGAGCGCTCTTGTTCCCATTCTTGGGTCCTTCGAGGGAGGCGCTCAGCACAACGAACAAGGCAATCAGACTTATAATGCTTTATCACTCTCACTTAGCCATAGAATTCTATAATTTTAAATTTCGGCGAAGCCCCTAGTATTCGGAAGAATGAGTTCGGGGCGCTATCCACGCCTAGGCCGGACAAAGCCAGCTCCTCGCTCTAAGCGGCATAAGTCTTTAGGGACTCGAAAAACCTCTCGAACAGCGACCGGCTCTCGCCCTATCATGACGGTCAGTTTTAGCTTTCTTTACTGAGGTGTTAACCCAGCTCAACTGGTGAACAATCGTAGTAGTTCTCCCAGCGTTACCTTAGCCGATATAGCGGAACGTAAGGTACCAAAACATGGGAGCCGGGAAAACCCAACTATTGAGCCAAGACATGATTTGGAGCCGATGCATATAATGCTATATGTTTGGGGTGCCGCACTCATGAGAGTGTTCGGTCTTCTCACACCATAATCTGGGGTACTTAAGCCCCTGGTGTATTGTCCGTACCAAAGTGTACGTTTGCATAATGTCATAACTGAACATATTTACATAAAAAATGAATGCAATAATAGACAAGAGCTATATATTGTTTATTAAAGGGCTGCTATGAAAGCAGAACAATACAAATTGTGGGATAAGCAAGAGATGGGATAATTTGACATGTCCCTCTCCAGGGGCAAGCTACGAGACTTTAAGTAAGACAGGTATTTAGCTCGTTATAGAGACCACCTAGACATTCGACGTAGCTTGCTGCCTCCCTGGCTGTTGGATCGTGTGTTCGGGGATTGTTCTGCCGGACAGGCCTTCCGAAGAGTGGAGTCATTAAAGTAAGAAAAAATAAATGACAAAATCGGGAGCCCCTAGTGCGGTTGAGCCGCATTTTGGGTGTGCCGTGGTTGTGCCCCTCCCCTTATGCCCATGGTATTTCCAGAGCATAATTATGTACATGTGGTACTGGTTTCACAATTTCGCGAGGGCTGGGGTTGGGGCCGCACTGCTACGCTTGCTCGAAATGTGCCAGACGGTCTTGTTGTGGGTTACTTTGGGTGCGCTTGACGGTGTCCTGACGTTTAACAGCCGGACTGGAGAATTGCCTTGAGAGGCTACTTTGTATTTCCACCGCGAGGGCCGCCGTGTGCTCCTCTGTTCAGAGAGAGCGTTCGGTGTTTCCATTGGCTGTAATGACTCCTTGAGGGCCTGGCATGTTGAGCTTGAGGTATGCATAGTGCGGCACCGCATTGAGCTTTGCAAATGCGGTTCGCCCGAGATGGGCGTGATAGCCACTGCGGAACGGGACTATGTCGAAGATTAACTCCTCGCTTCGGAAATTATCCGGGGATGCGAAGACCACTTCGACTGTAACTGAGCCTGTACAGCTGGCCTCTACACCTGGTATGACGCCTTTAAAGGTCGTCTTTGTGGGTTTAATCCTTGAGAGATCTATGCCCATTTTTCACACTGTATCCTGATAAAGCAGGTTCAGGCTGCTGCCACCGTCCATGAGGACTCTAGTGAGGTGAAATCCGTCAATGATTGGGTCTAGAACCAATGCGGCGAATCCACCATGACGGACTCTAGTGAGGTGGTCCCTTTGATCAAAGGTGATTGGGCAGGAGGACCATGGGTTGAACTATGGGGCAACTGGCTCTAACGCATATATGTCCCTAAGTGCATGCTTCCGCTCCCTTTTGGGGATGTGGGTTGCGTATATCATGTTCACTGTCCGCACTTGTGGGGGAAAACCCTTCTGTCCTCTGTTGTTCGATGGCCGGGGCTCCTCCTCGTCATCGTTATGCAGCCCCTTGTCTCTGTTTTCGGCACTTAACTTGCCTGCCTGCTTGAACACCCAACAATCCCTGTTGGTGTGATTGGCTAGTTGTTTGGGGGTGCCGTGTATCTGGCACGAGCGATCAAGTATCCGATCTAAACTGGACGGGCCCGGAGTATTTCTTTTGAATGGCTTTTTCCGCTGACTGGGCTTAGAGCCTCTGAATCCGGCATTAACTGCCGTATCCTCAGTATTGTCGCCGTTAATGCGGCGCTTGTGCTTGTTGCAACGCGACCTGCCATTGTTGTCCTTGGTATCCGAATTACCAGGGCTCTTGGTCATTTTATTGCTACGAACTAGCCAGTTGTCTTCTCCCGCGCAAAAGCAGGTCATGAGTGTCGTGAGGGCTGCCATGGATTTCGGCTTTTCCTGTCCTAGGTGTCGGGTAAGCCATTCGTCACGGATGTTATGTTTGAAGGCTGCATGGGCCTCTGCATCCGGACAGTCGACGATTTGATTTTTCTTGGTTAGGAACCGTGTCCAGAATTGTCTGGCCGATTCCTCTGGCTGTTGAATTATGTGGCTTAGGTCATCGGTGTCTGGTGGTCGCACATAGGTGCCCTGGAAATTGTCAAGGAATGCGTCTTCCAGGTCCTCCCAGCAACCGATTGACTCTGCTGGCAAGCTGTTAAGCCAATGCCGAGCTGGTCCTTTAAGCTTGAGTGGGAGGTATTTTATAGCATGTAGATCATCACCGCGGGCCATGTGGATATGAAGGAGATAATCTTCTATCCATACCGCAGGATCTGTTGTGCCATCGTATGATTCGATGTTGACGTTTAAACCCCTCGGGGATTTGATGATCCATTACTTCATCTGTGAAGCATAGTGGGTGTGCGGCGCCTCTGTACTGGGCTATATCACGACATAGCCCAGATGAGCTTTGTCTGATGTGTTCGGCCTGGCCGTATTTGCCATATCCAGCGTGACGGTTATCGTCACATGTCGTGGGGCGCCCACGCGATCCATAGATCGATCTTGTTTGCCTTGCCTTGTCCTCCAATATGTCTCGCAGGTCTGGCGCCTTTCCCCGTGTCTTGTTTTTTTTGAGCGGCGCCAGGGTGCAGCTTGAATTGATGGCCGAGAGGCCTCTCTGTCACGGCCACGGGGTGGCCGGTCAGCCGCGTCATACGCTGGTGATGTAGGTTTAGTTGCTTCCTCCTCTAATCGGGCTAGCAGCCTGCGCTTTGGGTAGCTCTTGGAGGGTCTTTCGAGTTTGTACTCTTCGGCAGCGAGGACTTCAGTCCATCTCTCGGCTAGCAAGTCTTGGTCAGCTCTAAGCTGCTGCTGTTTTTTCTTGAGGTTGCTTCCCGTGGCCATAAGCCTGCGTTTGAAACGCTCTTGTTCGACGGGATCCTCAGGCACGACAAATTCATCGTCGTCAAGGATTGCCTCGTTTTCGGAGGGAGGCATGTAATTATCGTCCTCGACCTCCCTGTCTGCCGCTCTCTCATGAGGGCTGGCTTCTCCATCCTCCTGTGCTAAATCCTGCTGGAGGGGGTTGTCTTCGGCACTGTCCGGGGTGTTGTTATCTCCCATGCTAGAATCGCCGTTTTTGCTTTGGCGGGATTTAGAGCGGCGCCGCTGACGCCGACGCTTAGGTTGTTTCTTGGAGGGGTCATCCTCCGTTGTTCCATCGCCATTCCCTTCTTTTGGGGTGTCCACCATGTATATGTCGTATGACGAGGTGGCTTTCCAGTGCCCTATAGGCGCTGGTTCTTGGTCGTCTCCTTCATCAGCGTCCATACCGTCGATGTCTTCGGAGTCGAAGTCGAGCATGTCGGTTAAATCATTGATAGTGGCTATGAAGTGGGTGGTGGGTGGGCTTCGAATTTCTTCGTCGTCCGCATCCGAACCTTGCTGGCCATAGTCCGGCCAGGGCTCTCCTGATAAAGAGAGAGACTGTAGTGAATTCAGGATGTCGCCAAAGGGCGGGTGCTGAAAGATGTCCGCGGCGGCGAACTCCATGATCGGCGCCTGATCGGGTTCGATCGGAAGGGGTGCGGAAGGCTCGGAATCCGGAAAGGAGTCGGGCACCTTGGAGTAGCGAGCTTCGTGAAGGACAAGACTGGTGTTCGGCTCGATCGCCGTAGAGATTGCAGCCCCCGAGGCGATGTCCAGCCACCCATCCTCAATCGGCGCGGTCGGCTCCGAGCTAAGGATCGGAGCGGACATCTGAGCGGCCTTCTGGGCACTGTCCGGCGGCAGAGCTAGATCGTGCCCATCGTGACAGTGCGGCGCGCTCGGCTGTGGCTCGAATCCGTCGAAGATCAAGTCTCCGCGGATGTACGCCGTGTAGTTCAAACTTCCAAATCTGACCTGATGGCCAGGGGCGTAGCTTTCGATCTGCTCCAGATGGCCAAGCGAATTGGCCCACAGTGCAAAGCCGCCGAATACGAAGATCTGTCCGCGGAGAAAAGTCTCACCCTGGACCGCATCGTTGTTGATGATCGGAGAAGCCATCGGGCCTAAAGGTGACGACACAGAGGAACTCTCAATGAAAGCACCAATGTCGGTGTCAAAACCGGAGTTTCTCGGGTAGTGGGTACCGAACTGTGCGTCTAGGCGGATGGTTACAGGAGACAAGGGACACGATGTTTTTACCCAGGTTCGGGCCCTCTCGATGGAGGTAAAACCCTACTCCTTCTTGATTAATATTGATGATATGGGTAGTACAAGAGTAGATCTACCACGAGATCAGAGAGGCTACATCCGAGAAGCTAGCCTATGGTATGATTGTTGTTCGTCCTACGGACTAAAACCCTCCGGTTTATATAGACACCAGAGAGGGCTAGGGTTACATAGAGTCGGTTACAATGGGAGGAGATCTACATATCGTATCGCCAAGCTTGCCTTCCACACTAAGGAAAGTCCCATCTGGACACGGGACGAAGTCTTCAGTTGTATCTTCATAGTCCAGGAGTCCGGCCAAAGGTCATAGTCCGGTCATCCGGACACCCCCTAATCCAGGACTCGCTCAGTAGCCCCTGAACCAGGCTTCAATGAGGACGAGTCTGGCGTGCAAATTGTCTTCGGCATTGCAAGGCGGGTTCCTCCTTCGAATATTCATAGAAGATGTTGAATAGAAGGATAGTGTCCGGCTCTGCAAAATAAGTTCCACATACCACCGTAGAGAGAATAATATTTGTACCAATCTAATCTGCTGACGTATTCCGCAGCGTGACATCATGCCACGACCAAGCCTTTATTCGAGTCATTTTACGTCCCACCTCAGCACGTTTAGGGAGGCGGTTTCCTTGGCACGTCTTGTCAAAGCAGAGATTGTGTCCCCTTATTCCGGGACTCTCATCAATACGGGCGTGGGTAACCTAACCGCGCCATTAATCACGGCGCTTGGGAGATAAGCGAGTTTTACTAGGCTAGTGGGGGTACATAGTTTCGTCCGCCCATATAAGGGGATAAGGATCCACTCTTTCCATTTACGCCTTCTTCCTCTTTTGCTTATCCATCTCCGCGCACTCGAGCTCCAGTGCCCAAGCCCACACTTCCCACCTCAACCTTCTCCAGCCATGTCCGAAGCGGGAGGCAGGTGGATGGCCTCCTCCGTCACGGAGAGGCACATCAAAAAGTTGAGGAAGGTCGGATACGTGTCTAACGACATTGCGCACCGGCTCCCAGATGAGGGGCAGCTCATCCCCACCCCCAGGCCCCATGAGAGGGTGGTGTTCCTCCCCCATTTCCTCCGCGGACTGGGCTTCCCACTCCACCCATTTGTCCGGGGGCTCATGTTCTACTACGTCCTGGATTTCCACGATCTGGCCCCAAACTTCATCCTCAACATCTCGGCGTTTATCGTCGTGTGCGAGGTCTTCCTCCGCATCAAGCCCCACTTCGGCTTATGGCTGAAGATCTTCAATGTCAAGCCGAAGGTAGTGGGCAGCCAGCAGGCGGAGTGCGGAGGCGCCATGGTGGGCTAGATGGCCAACGTCACATGGCTCGAGGGCTCCTTTGTGGAAACCATCAAAGGGTGGCAATCGGGGTGGTTCTACATCACCGAGCCGCATGACCCTGAATGGGCAGCGGCCCCCGAATTCTGATCTGGCATCCCCACACAGCTCACCTCATGGAAAGAGACGGGCCTATCATGGGGTAATTCGGCAGAGCTGACCGGACTCCAAACCTGCGTCAAAGACCTGATCGACAGGAAGGTTAAACTTGTCACTGTGGTCCAGATCATGATCTTCCGCCGGATCCTCCCGTGTCAACGACGGGCTATTAATTTGTGGGAATTCGACCCAGACCAGCACCAAACTTTGTCCAGGCTCTTCGACACAACGCACGAAGATGCATGGAAGGTGCTTTTCAAGAGCTCCGAGGTTCACCCTCCCATTACCGAGGATCGCGGATTCTGCGGGAAGCGCCAAGCCAGCACGGTAAGCTTAGTTTACCCATTACAGGGTACTCGTCTTTCATAGTTTGACTCTATGACGGATCTAAGCTCCCATTCCTTTAACAGGACTGGCAGAAGAAGTCCGGATAGATCGAATGTCCGGCTCCTTTTCCCAAAGGCCCAGCAGACGCCCGCCTGCCGAAGCTGCTGGTTCGGGCACCTCACGTGGTGCCGGAGAAGAAGGCTAAGAAGAAGGCCACTGGAACTCGAAAGAGTTCCCGGCGCCAGGTGGTGTTAGACTCATCGCCTGACGACCCCGAAGCGCACTCCCCCTCCGAAGATGAGGAGGAGAAAGAAGAAGCCTCTCCCCCTCCAATGGGGGGAGGAAAGAAAAGGAAGGCCTCCCCAACTGGGGAGGCCGGAGGGTCCAAGAAGGGGAAGACCCTTCTTTCGGACTACGCCTCCGACGCCGACGACAGCGGAGAGGAGTGGCCATCCAGGGCCAAGCCCCTGACAAAATCGTAAGTATCTGGATACCAGAATAATTCATGGCGTTCCTTTATTGCACAGTACCTTCTGACGCCGAATATAATCATGCAGTACGCCCAAAGCTCAGCTCGATGATTCGTCGAGCGGCTCCCTGGATTCGTCGGATGTGAATAGTCTTTCACTCCCGACTGCTACCTCCCCTCGCCCTACGGACGATGCCGAGGTGGAGTCCCAAAAGGGGCTAAGCCAGGAGGAGGTGGTCCTGGAGGTGCTGCAAGGCGACCTCCCAGACTCCAGGCCCAAAGGGGATAAAACCCTAGAGGGATCTAAGTCTGGCCCTGGGCCGGACACCGCACCAGAACCTTCAGTGGTTCCGGAGTGTGGCAGGCGGCCCCCTCGCAAGAAGGGAAAGACTATGACGCCGGTTGCCTCCATCCAACCGGAGGCACCGGACAATTTGCTGGAGGTGCTTAAGGGTGCCTCCATCGACGAGGATCACCGCACTATCATGAGTGCGGTGATCCAGAAGGTTCAGTCCGCCAAGAGCGGGCTGACAGAAGCCTGTGCCAGCCTTCTAACAGGCTTTGAGGTATGTATTTAAAACATGTAAAAATATTACCGCATAGACAGTAGCCCCTGATGGTCAGTTTGGTGTTCGGAAAGAAAAGCCGGACTGAGGATCGAAAAAGATATACGCAGGAGTCTAATGTAAATATGTCAATATGGGAATGCAGGTTGCGCTGCTGACCTTTGCCGCACTGACTGCGGAGGTAGATGCATTGAAGCAGAGACTCAAGCGGTCTGAGAATGAGCTCGGCCATGCCAAGAAGCAGCTCGAGGACAAGGAAGGTAAGTAGTACCTTATGTAAGTATATAAAAATACCTGGTTGCAAATAGTGACAGGACCAACTTGAATGTTACAGGGGCCACAACCGAGGTGGTGACCCTGAAGGAAGCGATGTCCAAGGCCAAAGACAATGCGGCCATGGAGCGCACCGAGCGAGAGAAACAAGAGGCGCAGGTGGCGGAGGTGCGGCAAGAGCTCAATGCTCTTGTGAAAAAACACAAGAGTTTAGAACTTGACTCCAAGACTCACGGGTCCGAGCTTGCCTCGACACTTGAAAGCGCCAAATCTGCCAAGGCCGAAGCCCAAAAAGCACTCCAGGAAATTGAGGCGATGAAGAAGATTGCGGTGGGTAAGGCATTCTTTATGCAAAGCAAGCATGTGAAGGTGAATTACTTGTTACTTACCCGAATCCGGAGCTCTCCAGGAGCATTCGCAGATCTGCCCCGTAGTGTGTCCGATGCCGCCACATTCTACCAAGCCGAAGAAGGGAGCTCGACGGAGAAGGTGTTCTGGTCCCAGTATGCTGAGGCCAGACACCCGGTGCCCTTAAGCGACCAGCTGAAGCAGCTAGTTCGGCAGAGAGGACTTCAGTCCATCTCTCGGCTAGCAAGTCTTGGTCAGCTCTAAGCTGCTGATGTTTTTTCTTGAGGCTGCTTGCCATGGCCATAAGCCTGCGTTTGAAACGCTCTTGTTCGACGGGATCCTCAGGCACGACAAATTCATCGTCGTCGAGGCTTGCCTCATTTTCGGAGGGAGGCATGTAATTATCGTCCTCGACCTCCCTATCTGCCGCTCTCTCATGAGGGCTGGCTTCTCCATCCTCCTGTGCTAAATCCTGCTGGAGGGGGTTGCCTTCGGCATTGTCCGGGGAGTTGTTATCTCCCGTGCCAGAATCGCCGTTTTTGCTTTGGTGGGATTTAGAGCGGCGCCGCTGACGCGGACGCTTAGGCTGTTTCTTGGAGGGGTCATCCTCCGTTGTTCCATCGCCGTTCCCTTCTTTTGGGGTGTCCACCATGTATATGTCGTATGATGAGGTGGCTTTCTAGTGCCCTATAGGCGCTGGTTCTTGGTCGTCTCCTTCATCGGCGTGCATATCGTCGATGTCTTCGGAGTCGAAGTCGAGCATGTCGGTTAAATCATCGACAGTGGGTATGAAGTGGGTGGTGGGTGGGCTTCGAATTTCTTCGTCATCCGCATCCCAACCTTGCTGGCCATAGTCCGGCCAGGGCTCTCCTGATAAAGAGAGAGACTATAGTGAATTCAGGATGTCGCCAAAGGGTGAGTGTTGAAAGATGTCCGCGGCGGCGAACTCCATGATCGGCGCCCGATCAGGTTCGATCAGCAGGGGTGCGGAAGGCTCGGAATCTGGAAAGGAGTTTGACACCTTGGAGTCACGAGCTTCGCGATGGACAAGACTGGTGTTTGGCTCGATCACCATAGAGATTGCAGCCCCCGAGGCGGTGTCCAGCCACCCGTCCTCAATCGGCACGGTCGGCTCCGAGCTAAGGGTCGGAGCAGACACCTGAGCGGCCTTCTGGGCACTGTCCGGCGGTAGAGCTAGACCGTGCCCATCGTGACAGTGCGGCGCACTCGGCTGTGGCTCGAATCCATCGAAGATCAAGTCTCTGTGGATGTCCACTGTGTAGTTCAAACTTCCAAATCTGACCTGATGGCCAGGGGCGTAGCTTTCGATCTACTCCAGATGGCCAAGCGAATTGGCCCGCAGTGCAAAGCTACCGAATACGAAGATATGTCCGGGGAGAAAAGTCTCACCCTGGACCACATCGTTGTTGATGATCGGAGAAGCCATCGGGCCTAAAGGTGACGACACAGAGGAACTCTCAATGAAAGCACCAATGTCGGTGTCAAAACTGGTGGATATCGGGTAGGGGGTCCCGAACTGTGCGTCTAGGCGGATGGTAACAGGAGACAAGGGACACGATGTTTTTACCCAGGTTTGGGCCCTCTCGATGGAGGTAAAACCCTACTCCTTCTTGATTAATATTGATGATATGGGTAGTACAAGAGTAGATCTACCACGAGATCAGAGAGGCTAAACCCTAGAAGCTAGCCTATGGTATGATTGTTGTTCGTCCTACGGACTAAAACCCTCCGGTTTATATAGACACCGGAGAGGGCTAGGGTTACACAGAGTCAGCTACAATGGGAGGAGATCTACATATCGTATCGCCAAGCTTGCCTTCCATGCCAAGGAAAGTCCCATCCAGACATGGGACGAAGTCTTCAGTTGTATCTTCATAGTCCAGGAGTCTAGCCAAAGGTCATAGTCCGGTCATCCGGATGCCCCCTAATCCAGGACTCATTCAGACGTGTCGGCCAACGCCCCGAGCGCAGCGATCGGGGCTATGGACAAGGAGGAGGAAGAGGTGGAGGACGATAGGACGACCGTGGCCCTCGCCAAGGGTGGTGTGACCGGCCTCGCAAGGACCGCTGGCAGGACCAGCCTTGCGAGGGGGCTTGGAGGGATCTGCCTCATGAGGATCGCCCGCAAGGGAACGCAGGTCTTCCCCCTCTGCCACCACCACCAAGAAGGAATGAAGACCATCATCAGGACGAGGGGGCTGGGGGCTTCCAGGAGCCGCGTGCTATCGCTTGCATCTTGGGCGGTGCCCAGGCCCTGGCCTCTCAGCGCATCTTCAAGCAGTTTGCTCGCGAGGTGAATGCAGTCCTCCCCAAGCTCGACGCCACACGCCCTCTCAGGTGGTCCACGTGTGCCATCATGTTCAGCTCAGCGGATCAACTCAAGTGTGCATCGACAGCCGGTATCCTCCCAATGCTCTGTTCCCCAGTTATTAGCAATGTGCAAGTCACCAGGACCCTCATCGATAGCGGGGCAGGACTCAACATTCTGTTCGTCAAGACGTTCAACAATCTCCAAGTGCCATATGATCAGCTTCAGCCAACCAAGCCTTCCTCAGGAGTCACTGATGGTTCCACCACCCCAATAGGGCAGGTCCGCCTCCCTGTCACCTTTGGACAGCACAAGAACTACCGTACCGAGCTCATCGACTTTGACGTTGCCCACATCCTCCTGTCGTACAATGCCATCCTCGGGTATCCAGCCCTGGCCAAGTTCATGGCAGTGACTCACCATGGTTACAATGTCCTCAAGATGCCGGGAAGCGGCGGAGTCATCATAGTCCTCTGTGAAGAGAAGGATGCAGTGTGCTCTCTCGAGCGTGCCTTCCAAGCCGCATCAGTCGAGGACCCAGACAGCAAGAGTGGGAATCTTCCCGAGGCAGCTCCCAAGAAGAAGAAGACATCACCCAGCTCAAGGCCTCAGGAGGCAGGCACCTCTGGTGGCACTGCGCCAAGATCCGCGCCCTTCCAAGGGGTGCCTCCCTCCGTCACATAGGAAGGCACGCCCGGTGCCTTCCTCGGGCAAGGCTAGGGGGCTCTCTCCTGGAGGGCCACTGACTTTGCCAAGATCACGAGGGAGGCGCTCGGGCACCACTTGGTGGCGTGCTTCATGGCACGTTTCCCTCAGGAAGGCACGAGGCAAGGAGGGCCCAACCCTCAGGAGTTCGTCAACAAGGTCACTCAGGATCTGCAGGAATCGAGAGTCATGCGCGGCAGCCGCCGCCTACCCGGTGTAGCTCCCCATCCAGGCGAGGATGGCGGGCTGCGCATCTGCATTGACTACCCAGGGCTCAATCGAGTCGCGTCTCAGGGGAGTTACTGGCCTTCGCGCGTGGGACGTTGCGAGGGTCCACCTCACAGCTATGTTTGCATGCCTTTCGGCCTGCCGAACGCGGCTGCTGCTCATCAGCGCCTAATGAGGAGCACCCTGGAGGCCCAGGTGGCCAGGCACCACGCGTTCTTGGAGGAGATGGAGATGGACCTCGAGGAGCCGCCCGGACCTCTGGGGCCTCCTGTGGCTCAAGGCTCCGAGAGCTCGTGAGGATTGGCTTCTTCACCGCGTGTCGTCAGCTACTCCAACACTCGCTCTGCAATGATATCAGGTGACATCTTGCAAGTTCCATTTCAGCTGGGAGCGCCCCCAGGGCTGCATTATTCCCAGGTTGCGTGGGTCTGTCCCTGCGGCATGTATCTCTCTTGCTTATGTATTTAGTTTACCTTGCTGGGGGCACCCCTTGGGCTGCATCATCCCCAAGCCGCTCGGGCCTGAGCTAGTGGCATGTATCTTCCCCGCATCTATCTAAGTTAGTTTGCCTTGCATACTTGACCTACATATGATTATCGTCCGCTGCCTACCACAAGCCTTTTCTCCCTCATGCAAATAACTTGCACGTTAAAAGGGGGGCGCCTGAGCATCGCGACTCAGGAGCTCTTACTGGCTCTCTAGCCCTCACCCCTGGCCTTGTCCACAGCATCGTGACCTGGCATACCAGCGGCGGCTGAGCTTGCTCGAGGGCTAGGACCCGAGGATGTAGGGCATTTGCATCTAACCATCATGCAGGAACGTATCACCATCAAAGGCCCAGAGCCAGGCGCAACCCGCCTTGAGATAGGGCCCCGTGAGTCCCGCGCTGGCTCATGGGTGCCCAGATACACCTCGTCTAGCCCTACCGTGTCGGCCACGTGTCAGGGTGGGGCTGTACACGCCCCGGGGGATCCTCCCGGAGGGGGGCCCCCTCCCATGTACCTGTGGAAGCACCATGCTCCGCGCTGGCTAACGACACTGCCGAGGAGCGGCTATGCCCGTACACATACGGAAGTGCTATGCTCTGCCCTGGTGATAAACAACTTAGGGCGGCCCACGGCTGTATCAACCTCAGGGAGCCCAGAGCTCAGTGCCTGGCCTCATCGCAACGCCTCCCCTCGGGAGCTCCGCGCGAGGGGGCTGGACACGGGGGATACGCCTGAGTCACGCCCGAGCGCATGCCACCCAGGCAGGTCCCTCGTACCTGGTCGTCCCGCGCCCCTCCCCGAGCAAAGCCAAGGTATGAAGACCGTTTGAGCGTCAAGGGGGGCTCCTGAGCATCGCAACTCAGGAGCCTAACTGGTCACGTAGCCCCTCACTCCTTAGTTCCGAAAGGCTAACAGCGGTTGAGGTATGAGCGGGGCCGGGCCCTGCCGACCTAGAACGACAAATCTACTCCTACACCCCTCCCTATTTGCTGTTTGCGCGTCAAGGGGGACTCCTGAGCATCGCGACTCAGGAGCCTAACTTGCCACGTAGCCCCTCACTCCTTAGTCCCGTCCTAGTGATCCGGTCGGGGCTAATGACGGCTGAGGTATGCGCGGGGCCGGGCCCTGCCGACGTAGAACACAAAGCAAATAGGAAGGAAACCGCAAAATCTCAGAAATTCAGAAGCAAATATTACAGACCATAAATTGTTCTCATGATACCAAACACAAGTTTAAACGCCTCCATGAGGCACGGTACATGTTGCTGGAATTGGAGTAGGAAAGAAGCAGCGAGGAGATCACCCTTGGGCAGCGCCGCCGCTCATGGTGGGGTTGCGCTTGTCAGCTCCACCTCCCGAGGACGCGGAGCCAGCAACACCTCACTTGGGCGTGGTGTTGAAGGCGCAGAACTTTGCCAGCAAGGCCTCCGCTCGGCCCTTCACGGCCTCAGCAGCAGCGGTGGAGCACTGGACATCCAGAGGCTCCAGCAGGTCGTCAAGATTGGCGTCGGGGTTGCGGAGGTAAACGTGGCTGAGGATCCGCGTCAGCGCTGCAGAGGAAAGGACGTGAGCTTTAGCCTCAGGCATAGGGCCAATGCCGGTCATGACCTCCTCAAGCGCCTCGACCAGGAAGGGAAGCAGCTTGGCGGGGCCTTCCGTGGCTCCAGCCAGCGACTTCTCCAGACCATCTTCATAAAGTGTCTTCAGCGCCTTGCGAGACCTCACCTCATAGTCCGTGAAGGCTGCGCGGTCCTCAGCCAGGACTTTCGCCTTGGCATCCAGATCAACCCTCTCCACCTTCAGCGTCTGCTCCAGTGTCTCCAGTCGGCCGCGATCAGCTGAGAGTTTAGCGTCACGATCCCTGACGGCAGCCTCTCGAGCCTTCATCTCCTCCTCCTTCTCCTGACGATCGCGAACCTCCTTGGCAAGCTCATCACGCAAGCCTCGCAGCTCGTCCTCCAGCGCCTTGCAGTGGCCCCCTGTAGGACCTTGAGAAGAAGTAAGTAAGTCTAGAGGGGGGTGATTAGACTACTTGACCAATTAAAAACTTAACCTTTTTCCCAATTTTAGTGTATGGCAGATTTTAGCAATCTTAGCACAAGTCAAGCAATCTTCACACAATTCAAGCAAGCATGCAAAGGAGTATATGAGCAGCGGAAAGTAAAGCATGCAACTTGCAAGAATGTAAAGGGAAGGGTTTGGAGATTTCAAACGCAATTTGGAGACACGGTGATTTTTGGTCCGTGGCTCCGATAGGTGGTGCTATCGTACATCCACGTTGATGGAGACTTCAACCCACGAAGCGTAACGGTTGTGCGAGTCCATGGAGGGCTCCACCCAAAAGGGTCCACGAAGAAGCAACCTTGTCTATCCCACCATGGCCGTCGCCCACGAAGGACTTTCCTCTCTAGCGGTACATCTTCACGAAGTACGCGATCTCCTTGCCCTTACAAACTCCTTGGTTCAACTCCACAATCTTGTCGGAGGCACCCAAGTGACACCTAGCCAATCTAGGAGACACCACTCTCCAAGAAGTAACAAATGGTGTGTTGATGATGAACTCCTTGCTCTTGTGCTTCAAGTGATAGTCTCCCCAACACTCAACTCTCTCTCTTAGGATTTGGATCTAGTGGAAAGAAGATTTCAGTGAAAAGCAACTTGGGGAAGGCTAGAGATCAAGATTCATATGGTAGGAATGGAATATCTTGGCCTCAACACATGAGTAGGTAGTTCCCTCTTCAGAAATGGTAAGTTGGAAGTGTAGGTTTGTTCTGATAGCTCTCTCCACAAATGAAGAGGAGGTGGAGGGGTATATATAGCCTCCACACAAAATCTAACCATTACACACAATTTACCAATCTCGGTGGGACCTAATCAACAAACTCGGTCGGACCGATTTAATAAACAATGTGACCATTAGGAATTTCGATGGGACCAAAATGCAACTCGGTAGGACCTATATGGTTAGGGTTAGGGCATAACGTAATCTCGGTGAGACTGATTACTCAAACTCGGTGGGACCGGTTTTGGTAACTAGCTAACAAGAGAGTTGGTCAGGCAAACTCGGTGGGACCGATTACTCAAACTCGGTGGGACTGATTTTGGTAATAAGTTAACCAGAGAGTTTGCATTGTAATCTCGGTAGTACCGATTGCTCAAACTCGGTAAGACCGATTTTGATCATGGACATACACAGAGAGATTACAATCCCATCTCGGTGAGACTGAGATCCCTATCGGTGAAACCGATTTGCCTAGGGTTTGTGGTAGTGTCTATGACATCTGAACTTGGTGGCGCCGGATAGAAAGAATCGGCAAGAATTCCTCATGAGTATGGAAAGTAAAGCTTTGGAAAGACATGTAACAAGCATAGGCCCCCCTACATGTATGCAATCATGTGAATATGGAATGTAGAAGCATGTGAATGGATGAACATGACAGAGTAAGCAATGTGTTACATGTATCTTGGCCATATGCATCAGAGCAAAGAATATTAAAATAGATACCTTCATGCTCATGAGTCCTTCTTGCAAACAGTATGTACATCAGCAAGAATTCCTCATACACATGATTGTGATGCATATACTTACCTTGTGGTCTTGAGTCAACTTAGGATGGAATGAACCTGCGTAAACAAGGTTAGATAACACAGATACACCTACTAGCCAGAGCAAACGGAAAGAACCACAAGAATACCAAGACTGGGATGACATGTAGAGAGTGAGTGCTAAGTACCACATTGGATTAGACATGTCCCCAACGGTAAAGATATGCAATGAAATTAAATGATTTCTTTCCCTTAGGTGTCTTGCTCCCCCTGAATCTAGCATGGGATACTGGGAGAAGATAGGGAACGGAAAATCAGAGCTAAAAGATATACATAAACAAAGCTAATGCAAATAAGCACATATGAACATGTCTTTCCCCTCAAGAAGACCTGTGGCATCTCTCCTCTTGAATACCAAGCATCTGGGATTCCTTGAGAAATACTCTTTTCTTGAGTATTCTCTCCCCCTAGAGATCTCTCTCTCCCCCTGTGGAAGTGATAATCTCTCTCCCTTTGGAACTGATAAGCTTTGATGTGATCTCTCTCTCCCCCTTTGACATCAATTTCCAAGAAGGGCCTTCTGGAATTTGTTGTGGATGGGTTTGGTCCTTGAGTCACAGTACAAAGCACTGATAAAAATGTGATGCTTGTAGAGGACAAGATTCATTGAGTGGAGATGGAACGGAAGATAAAGGATGAATAAGTGGCAAAATGTTTTTCCTATGGTGAAATCGGTGGCACCGAGTGGTATGCTTCGGTTGCACCGAGAGGATTTGGTTGGACCAAAAACAACAAATCGGTGAAACCGAGTTCATCGCATGGAAAACACTTGTCACCTCAGCTCACTAGACTAGTAAGATCTCACAATGATTTCCAAGGAATTAACTAAATGTTATGCAATGAATTGGATGCTGGAAATGCGGAGCAAACACAGAAAGAAGAAATCTAGATGAAGTTTTTTTTGAAAGGGGAAACAAACAAGCATGGGACAAATGCAAGGGCACAGAAAAGAACACGAGAAAACTTCATCTAGAAATGGTCGGCGACAAAGTCACCTATGTTAGAGTATATTGACTTAGGAGTCAAGTGAGATCACTTGATCATAGGTCATACTCATCATTTAAGCTCAAAACGGGGTTACCATTTTTCGTTTAAGCATCTTGATGTATTCACATCTTGTCGAGTGACTTTAACTCATGTCTGGGAGTAAAGCTTCTCTAAGATGGAATGACATACCTTGGGTGGTGGTGTTGATCATGTAGTTGAACTTGTGTGGGTTTCTCAAGGTTGATGTAACTCATCAAGAGTTGGGAGCACCACTTGGAATTTGAGTTCATTTACCTACATGGGTTAGTTCTTGCAAGGAAGAGCACTTGTATATCCAAAATAACAATCATGAATTTTAACATAGAATTTGTCAAAGGATATGTGAATGAATTTTCCTTCCTTGTCTTCAACCACCATTATGTAGAACCTTAGGAGATGTTGAGATTGCTCAATATGTGATTGTGTTGCAATCTCATAGATTTAGAATCCTCCAAATTCCTACAAAAGTTAGATAACATGCAAGGTGCAAATATATCCAAGACATAAGATTATCATCATAAGAGAAATATCAAGGATTAGTCATAAGCTCATGTCTTGCATGTATCCAATGGAGTTTCTACTCCAAGTTTGAAGCATCAATGATGTTCAATTCTCCTCTCAACCTGCAAAACACTTTCTCATCAAGAGATTTAGTGAAAATATCTGCTAATTGTTTTTCGGTGCAAACATGCTTAAGATCAAATGTCACCCTTAGCAACATGCTCTCGAATGAAATGATGACGAACTTCAATATGCTTAGTTCGAGAATGTTGCATGGGATTATGACCAATTTTGATAGCACTTTCATTGTCACAAAGCAATGGAACATGTTTCACATATATCCCATAATCTTTAAGAGTTTGTGTCATCCAAAGTAATTGAGCACAACATGAACCAGCGGCAATGTATTCCGCTTTGGCGGTAGATAAGGATACCAAGTTTTGTTTCTTGGAAGACCAAGACACAAGAGATCTACCAAGAAATTGACAAGTACCCGAAGTGTACTTTCTATCAACCTTGTCTCCGGCATAGTCCGAGTCGGAGTAGCCAACAAGATCAAAAGAGGCCCTCTTAGGATACCAAATTCCAAAATTTGGCGTATGTATTAAGTATCTCACTATCCTTTTCACGGCCTTAAGATGACATTCTTTCGGAGCAGCTTGATATCTTGCACACACTTAGCATAATATCGGGACATGAAGCACATAGGTATAACAATGAACCAATCATAGAGTGATAAACCTTTTGATCAACCGGTTCACCATCTTTGGTCAAATCAAAATGTCCACTAGTAGGCATGGGAGTAGACATACCTTTGGATTCTTGCATATTGAACTTCTTGAATAAGTCCTTAGTGTACTTCGTTTGAGAGACAAGAGTACCTTCCTTAGTTTGCTTGATTTGCAACCCAAGAAAGTGTTGGGGAACATAGCAGAAATTCAAAATTTTCCTACGTGTCACCAAGATCTATCTATGGAGAAACCAGCAACGAGGGGAAGGAGAGTGCATCTAGATACCCTTGTAGATCGCTAAGCGGAACCGTTCAAGAGAACGGGGTTGAAGGAGTCGTACTCGTTGTGATCCAAATCACCGGAGATCCTAGTGCCGAACGGACGGCACCTCCGCATTCAACACACGTATAGCCCGGTGACGTCTCCCACGCCTTGATCCAGCAAGGAGAGAGGGAGAGGTTGAGGAAGACTCCATCCAGCAGCAGCACAACGGCGTGGTGGTGATGGAGGAGCGTGGCAATCCTGCAGGGCTTCGCCAAGCACCGCGGGAGAGGAGGAGTAGGGAGAGAGGTAGGGCAGCACCAAGAGGGAGAGGTTCTCGTGTGTTGGCAGCCCCAAAACCTCAAGTATATATAGGGGGGAAGGGGGCTGCGCCCCCTTTAGGGTTTCCCACCCCCAAGGGGTGCGGCCAGCCCTAGATCCCATCTAAGGGGGGCGGCCAAGGGGGGTGGAGTGCCTCCCAAGTCAAGTGGAGGCCTCCCCCTTTAGGGTTTTTCCCCTTCCCATGCGCATGGGCCTTGGGGGGGGGGGCTGGTTCCCCTGGCCCATTAAGGCTAGGGCGCCCCCCTACAGCCCATGCTACTGTATTGGACGTGGTGGAACAATTTATGGACCTCCGGACCCCTCCGGAATCCTCCGGAACCTTCTGGAAGCTTCCCAGTACAATACCAAAAAAACCCGAACTTTTTCCAGAACCCGAACAACAACTTTCCATATATAAATCTTTACCTCCGGACCATTCCGGAACTCCTCGTGACATCCGGGATCTCATCCGGGACTCCGAACAACATTCGGTAACCACATACAAACTTCCTTTATAACCCTAGCGTCATCGAACCTTAAGTGTGTAGACCCTACGGGTTCGGGAGACATGTAGACATGACCAAGACGTTCTCCTGTCAATAACCAACAGCGGGATCTGGATACCCAAGTTGGCTCCCACATGTTCCACGATGATCTCATCGGATGAACCACGATGTCAAGGACTCAATCGATCCTGTATACAATTCCCTTTGTCTAGCGGTATTTTACTTGCCCGAGATTCGATCGTCAGTATACCGATACCTTGTTCAATCTCGTTACCGGCAAGTCTCTTTACTCGTTCCGTAACACATCATCCCGTGATCAACTCCTTGATCACATTGTGCACATTATGATGATGTCCTACCGAGTGGGCCCAGAGATACCTCTCCGTTTACACGGAGTGACAAATCCCAGTCTCGATTCGTGCCAACCCAACAGACACTTTCGGAGATACCTGTAATGCACCTTTATAGCCACCCAGTTACGTTGTGACGTTTGGTACACCCAAAGCATTCCTACGGTATCCGGGAGTTGCACAATCTCATGGTCTAAGGAAAAGATACTTGACATTAGAAAAGCTTTAGCATACGAACTACACGATCTGTGCTAGGCTTAGGATTGGGTCTTGTCCATCACATCATTCTCCTAATGATGTGATCCCGTTATCAATGACATCCAATGTCCATGGTCAGGAAACCATAACCATCTAATGATCAACGAGCTAGTCAACTAGAGGCTTACTAGGGACATGGTGTTGTCTATGTACCCACACATGTATCTGAGTTTCCTATCAATACAATTATAGCATGGACAATAAACGATTATCATGAACAAGGAAATATAATAATAACCAATTTATTATTGCCTCTAGGGCATATTTCCAACAGTCTCCCACTTGCACTAGAGTCAATAATCTAGTTCACATCGCCATGTGATTAACACTCACAGGTCACATCGCCATGTAACCAACATCCAAAGAGTTTACTAGAGTCAATAATCTAGTACACATCACTATGTGATTAACACTCAATGAGTTCTGGATTTGATCATGTTGCTTGTGAGAGAGGTTTTAGTCAACGGGTCTGAACCTTTCAGATCCGTGTGTGCTTTACAAATCTTTATGTCATCTCCTAGATGCAGCTACCACGCTCTATTTGAAGCTATTCCAAATAACTGTTCTACTTGGAGCTATTCTAAATTGTTTCTCCATTATACGTATCCGGTATCTCTACTCAGAGCTATCCGGATAGGTGTTAAGCTTGCATCGTCGTAACTCTTTACGTCGAACTCTTTATCACCTCCATAACCGAGAAAATTCCTTAGTCCACTAGTTACTAAGGATAACTTTGACCGTTGTACTATGATCTATTCTTGGATCACTCTTGTACCCCTTGACTGACTCATGGCAAGGCACACTTCAGGTGCGGTACACAGCATAGCATACTGTAGAGCCTACGTCTAAAGCATAGGGGACGACCTTCGTCCTTTCTCTCTTTTCTGCCGAGGTCGAGCTTTAAGTCTTAACTTCGTACCTTACAACTCAGGCAAGAACTTCTTCTTTGACTGATCCATCTTGAACACCTTCAAGATCATGTCAAGGTATGTGCTCATTTGAAAGTACCATTAACGGTTTTCATCTATCCTTATAGATCTTGATGCTCAATGTTGAAGTATCTTAATCCATGTTTTCTATTGAAAAACACTTTCCAAATAACCCTATATGCTTTCTAGAAAATCATTTCTGATCATCAACATGTCAACAACATATACTCATCAGAAATTCTATAGTGCTCCCACTTACTTCTTTGGAAATACAAGTTTCTCATAAACTTTGTATACACCAAAATCTTTGATCATCTCATCAAAGCGCACATTCCAACTCCGAGATGCTTACTCCAGTCCTTAGAAGGATTGCTGGAGCTAGCATACCTATTAGCATCCTTAGGATCGACAAAACCTTTCTGATTGTATCAACATACAACCTTTCCTTACGAAAGTTGGTAAGGAAACTCGTTTTGACATCCATCTGCCAGATTTCATAAATGCAGCTTATGCTAACATGATTCCGACGGACTTAAGCATCGCTACGGATGAGAAAATCTCATCGTATTCAACTCCTTGAACTTGTGAAAAACTCTTCGCCACAAGTCGAGCTTCATAGATGGTGACATTACCATCCACGTCCATCTTCTTCTTAAAAAATCCATTTATCTCAATGGCTTGCCAATCATTGGGCAAGTCCGCCAAAGTCCATGCTTTGTTCTGATACATGGATCCTATCTCGGATTTCATGGTTTCTTAACCATTTGTCGGAATATGGGCCCACCATCGCTTCTCCATAGCTCGTAGGTTCATTGTTGTCTAGCAACATGACCTTCAAGACAGGATCACCGTACCACTCTGAAGTAGTACGCATCCTTGTCACCCTACGAGGTACGGTAGTGACTTGATCCGAAGTTTCATGATCACTATCATAAGCTTCTACTTCAATTGGTGTAGGTGCCATAGGAACAACTTCCTGTGCCCTGCTACACACTAGTTGAAGTGACGGTTCAATAACCTCATCAAGTCTCCACCATCCTCCCACTCAACTTTCCGAGACAAACTTTTCCTCGAGAAAGGACCCGATTCAAGAAACAATTCATATTGCTTTCGGATCTGAATTAGGAGGTATACCCAACTGTTTTGGGTGTCCTATGAAGATGCATTTTATTCGCTTTGGGTTCAAGCTTATCAATCCTGAAACTTTTTCACATAAGCGTCGCAGTCCCAAACCTTTAAGAAATGACAACTTAGGTTTCTCCAAACGGTGTCGTCTCAACGGAATTATGTGGTTCCCTATTAAAATGAGTGTGGTTGTCTCTAATGCCTAACCCATGAACGATAGTGGTAATTCGATAAGAGAAATCATGGTACGCATCATATCCAATAGGGTGCAACTATGATGTTCGGACACACCATCACACTATGGTGTTCCAGGCGGTATTAATTGTGAAACAATTTCCACAATGTCTTAATTGTGTGCCAAAACTCGTAACTCAGATATTCATCTCTATGATCATATCATAGACATTTTATCCTCTTGTCACAATGATCTTCTACTTCACTCTGAAATTACTTGAACCATTCAATAATTCAGACTTGTGTTTCATCAAGTAAATATTCTCAACATCTACTCGAATCATCTGTGAAGTAAGAACATAACGATATTCACTACATACCTCAGCACTCATTGGACTGGACACATCAAAATGTGCTACTTCCAACAAGTTGCTATCTTGTTCCATCTTACTGAAAACGAGGCTTTTCAGTCATCTTGCCCATGTGGTATGATTTGCATATCTCAAGTGATTCAAAATCAAGTGAGTCCAAACGATCCATCTATATGGAGTTTCTTCATGCGTATACACCAATGGACATGGTTTGCGTGTCTCAAACTTTTCAAAAATGAGTGAGTCCAAAGATCCATCAACATGGAGCTTCTTCATGCATTTTATACCGATATGACTTACGTGGCAGTGCCACAAGTAGGTGGTACTATCATTACTATCTTTTGGCATGAACATGTGTATCACTACGATCAAGATTTCAATGAACCATTCATTTTAGGTGCAAGACCATTGAAGGTATTATTCAAATAAATAGAGTAACCATTATTCTCTTTAAATGAATAACCGTATTGCGATAGTCATAATCCAATCATGTCTATGCTCAACGCAAACACCAAATAACAATTATTCAGGTTTTAACACCAATCTCGATGGTAGAGGGAGCGTCCGATGCTTGATCATATCAACATTGGAAACATTTCCAACACATATCGTCAGCTCACCTTTAGCTAGTCTCCGTTTATTCCGTAGATTTTATTTCGAGTTACTAACACTTTAGCAACCGAACCGGTATCTAATACCCTGGTGCTACTAGGAGTACTAGTAAAGTACACATTAACATAATGTATATCCAATATACTTCTATCGACCTTGCCAGCCTTCTTATCTACCAAGTATCTAGGTAATTCTGCTCCAGTGGTTGTTCCCCTTATTATAGAAGCACTCAATCTCGGGTTAAGGTTCAACCTTGGGTTTCTTCACTGGAGCAGCAACTGATTTGCCGTTTCATGAAGTATCCCTTCTTGCCCTTGCCCTTCTTGAAACTAGTGGTTTCACCAACCATCAACAATTGATGCTCCTTCTTGATTTCTACTTTCGCGGTGTCAAACATCACGAATACCTCAAGGATCATCATATCTATCCCTGATATGTTATAGTTCATCACAAAGCTCTAGCAGCTTGGTGGCAATGACTTTGGGGAAACATCACTATCTTATCTGGAAGATCAACTCCCACTCGATTCAAGTGATTGTTGCACTCAGACAATCTGAGCACAAGCTCAACGATTGAGCTTTTCTCCCTTAGTTTGCAGGCTAAGAAAATCGTCGGAGGTCTTATACCTATTGACATGGGCACGAGCCTGAAATCCCAATTTCAGCCCTTGAAACATCTCATATGTTCCGCGACGTTTCGAAAACGTCTTTAGTGCCTCAACTCTAAACCATTTAACTGAACTATCACGTAGTTATCAAAACGTGTATGTCTGATGTTCGTAACATCCACAAACGACGTTTGGGGTTCAGCACACTGAGCGGTGCATTAAGGACATAAGCTTTCTACTGTCCGCATAATCGCTACTTTCAACTTTCAACTATATTTTCTCTAGGAACATATCTAAAAAGTGGAACTAAAGCGCGAGCTTACGACATAATTTGCAAAGATCTTTTGACTATGTTCAGGATAATTAAGTTCATC
Organism: Triticum aestivum; assembly: GCF_018294505.1. Classification (NCBI taxonomy): domain Eukaryota; kingdom Viridiplantae; phylum Streptophyta; class Magnoliopsida; order Poales; family Poaceae; genus Triticum; species Triticum aestivum. Next base: position 163,666,363 of record NC_057813.1, read on the forward strand.
TTATGAACTCCCACTCAGATAGACATCCCTCTAGTCATCTAAGTGATTACATGATCCGAGTTAACTAGGCCGTGTCCGATCATCACGTGAGACGGACTAGTCATCATCGGTGAACATCTTCATGTTGATCGTATCTACCATACGACTCATGCTCGACCTTTCGGTCTCCGTGTTCCGAGGCCATGTCTGTACATGCTAGGCTCGTCAAGTTAACCCTAAGTGTTTCGCGTGTGTAAATCTGTCTTACACCCGTTGTATGTGAACGTAAGAATCCATCACACCCGATCATCACGTGGTGCTTAGAAGCGACGAACTTTAGCAACGGTGCACAGTTAGGGGAGAACACTTCTTGAAATTGTTGTAAGGGATCATCTTATTTACTACCGTCGTTCTAAGTAAACAAGATGCATAAACATAATAAACATCACATGCAATTATATAGTAGTGACATGATATGGCCAATATCATATAGCTCCATTGATCTCCATCTTCGGGGCTCCATGATCATCATCGTCACCGGCATGACACCATGATCTCCATCATCATGATCTCCATCATCGTGTCTTCATGGAGTTGTCTCGCCAACTATTACTTCTACTACTATGGCTACCGGTTAGCAATAAAGTAAAGTAATTACATGGCGTTGTTCAATGACACGCAGGTCATACAATAAATAAAGACAACTCCTATGGCTCCTGCCGGTTGTCATACTCATCGAATGCAAGTCGTGATTCCTATTACAAGAAGATGATCAATCTCATACATCACATATCATTCATCACATTCTTCTTGGCCATATCACATCACATAGCATACCCTGCAAAAACAAGTTAGACGTCCTCTAATTGTTGTTTGCATGTTTTACATGGCTGCTATGGGTTTCTAGCAAGAACGTTTCTTACCTACGCAAAACCACAACGTGATATGCCAATTGCTATTTACCCTTCATAAGGACCCTTTTCATCGAATCCGTTCCGACTAAAGTGGGAGAGACTGGCACCCGCTAGCCACCTTATGCACCAAGTGCATGTCAGTCGGTGGAACCTGTCTCACGTAAGAGTACGTGTAAGGTCGGTCCGGGCCGCTTCATCCCACAATACCGTCGAAACAAGATTGGACTAGTAACGGTAAGCATATTGAACAACATCAACGCCCACAACTACTTTGTGTTCTACTCGTGCAAAGAATCTACACAATAGACCTAGCTCATGATGCCACTGTTGGGGAACGTAGCAGAAATTCAAAATTTTCCTACATGTCACCAAGATCTATCTATGGAGAAACCAGCAACGAGGGGAAGGAGAGTGCATCTACATGCCCTTGTAGATCTCTAAGCGGAAGCGTTCAAGAGAACGGGGTTGAAGGAGTCGTACTCGTCGTGATCCAAATCACCGGAGATCCTAGTGCCGAATGGACGGCACCTCCGCGTTCAACACACGTACAGCCCGGTGACGTCTCCCACGCCTTGATCCAGCAAGGAGAGAGGGAGAGGTTGAGGAAGACTCCATCCAGCAGCAGCACAACGGCGTGGTGGTGATGGAGGAGCGTGGCAATCCTGCAGGGCTTCGCCAAGCACCGCGGGAGAGGAGGAGTAGGGAGAGAGGTAGGGCTGCACCAAGAGGGAGAGGTTCTCGTGTGTTGGCAGCCCCAAAACCTCAAGTATATATAGGGGGAAGGGGGATGCGCCCCCTTTAGGGTTTCCCACCCCCAAGGGGTGCGGCCAGCCCTAGATCCCATCTAAGGGGGGTGGCCAAGGGGGGAGGAGTGCCTCCCAAGTCAAGTGGAGGCCTCCCCCTTTAGGGATTTTCCCCTTCCCATGCGCATGGGCCTTGGGGGGGGGGGGCTGGTTCCCCTGGCCCATTAAGGCTAGGGCGCCCCCCTACAGCCCATGCTACTGTATTGGACGTGGTGGAACAATTTCCGGACCTCCGGACCCCTACGGAATCCTCCGGAACCTTCTGGAAGCTTCCCGGTACAATACCGAAAAAACCCAAACTTTTTCCGGAACCCGAACAACAACTTTCCATATATAAATCTTTACCTCCGGACCATTCTGGAACTCCTCGTGACGTCCGGGATCTCATCCGGGACTCCAAACAACATTCGGTAACCACATACAAACTTCCTTTATAACCCTAGCGTCATCGAACCTTAAGTGTGTAGACCCTACGGGTTCGGAAGACATGTAGACATGACCGAGACATTCTCCTGTCAATAACCAACAGCGGGATCTGGATACCCATGTTGGCTCCCACATGTTCCACGATGATCTCATCGGATGAACCACGATGTCAAGGACTCAATCGATCCCGTATACAATTCCCTTTGTCTAGCGGTATTTTACTTGCCCGAGATTCGATCGTCGGTATACCGATACCTTGTTCAATCTTGTTACCGGCAAGTCTCTTTACTCGTTCCGTAACACATCATCCCGTGATCAACTCCTTGATCACATTGTGCACATTATGATGATGTCCTACCGAGTGGGCCCAGAGATACCTCTCCGTTTACACGGAGTGACAAATCCCAGTCTCGATTCGTGCCAACCCAACAGACACTTTCGGAGATACCTGTAATGCACCTTTATAGCCACCCAGTTACGTTGTGACGTTTGGTACACCCAAAGCATTCCTACGGTATCCGGGAGTTGCACAATCTCATGGTCTAAGGAAAAGATACTTGACATTAGAAAAGCTTTAGCATACGAACTACATGATCTGTGCTAGGCTTAGGATTGGGTCTTGTCCATCACATCATTCTCCTAATGATGTGATCCCGTTATCAATGACATCCAACGTCCATGGTCAGGAAACCGTAACCATCTATTGATCAACGAGCTAGTCAACTAGAGGCTTACTAGGGACATGGTGTTATCTATGTACCCACACATGTATCTGAGTTTCCTATCAATACAATTATAGCATGGACAATAAACGATTATCATGAACAAGGAAATATAATAATAACCAATTTATTATTGCCTCTAGGGCATATTTCCAACAGAAAGAATTTGAGTTCACTCATCATTGACATCTCAAACTTCTCCGACATTAGCTTTCCAAACTTCTCACTAAAATGAGGGTTAGTTGATCCAAATATAATATCATCAACATAAATTTGGCATACAAATAATTCTCCATTAACCATTTTAGTAAAAAGTGTAGAATCAATTTTTCCAATTTCAAATCCTTTTCAAGAAGAAACTTAGTCAAGCATTTATACCAAGCTCTAGGAGCTTGTTTAAGACCATAAAGAGCTTTGCAAAGTTTATAGACATGATTGGGTTTCTTTGGATTAATAAAGCCGGGAGGTTGTTTAACATAAAATTCCTCCTCTATTTCACCATTTAGAAAAGAACTTTTAATGTCCATTTGGTACAAGGTGATATCATGATGATTAGCATAGGAAAGTAAGATGCGAATGGACTCAAGTATAGCAACGGGAGCATAAGTCTCGCCATAGTCCATACCTTCTACTTGTGTGTAGCCTTGGGCGACGAGACGTGCTTTGTTTTTAACTACTTGTCCATCTTCATCTTGCTTGTTGCGAAACACCCATTTGGTACCGATTATGTTGTGGTTGTTGTCGGGCTTCTCAACCAATGTCCAAACTTGATTTCTCTCAAAGTTGTGTAGCTCTTCATGCATAGCATTTATCCAATCCGGATCTTCCAATGCTTCTTCGACCTTCATAGGTTCAATGCTAGAGATGAATGAATAGTTTTCACAAAAGTTAGCTAAATGAGTTTTAGAGCGAGTGATTCTCCCGGTTTGAATATAATTGTAGATTTGCTCGACGGGATGGTCTTTAGCAATTCTTGCTCGAACTCGTGAAAGCTTTTGCTTGGGTCTTGGTTGAACATCTTCTTCATCTTGTTCTTCTTCTTGGACTTCTTCATTGTTGGCGTTGTCGTTCTCTTGTCGTGGTGGAGAAGGAGGTTGTTGACGTTCTTGATGTACTTCCTCGTTTTCTTCATCTTGGTGTGTCCCACTTGTGGATGCTTCCGTATCAACTCTTGGTTCACCTTGTCGTGAAGTAGAAGCTTCCACTTGGACGGACGAGGTACTCTCCTTCACCTCCATTGGACGAATCTTGCCAATAGACAAGTCTTGGATTGCTTCCGAGGGGTCTTTGTCTCCTACATCAATTGGCAATTGCTCTACTTGCGAGCCGTTAGATTCATCAAACTTCACATCTACCGTCTCTTCAACCTTTCGGGTGAAATTGTTGTATACACGATAAGTGTGAGAGTTTGAGCCATAACCAAGTAGGAAACCTTCATGAGACTTAGGAGAAAGTTTAGAACGACAATGCTTATCAAGAATGTAGCACTTTGAGCCGAATACTCGAAAGTATCCAACTTGGGGTTTGTTACCGGTGAGAAGCTCATATGCCGTCTTTCCTATTAGCTTCTGAAGATACAAGTGATTTGTTGCATGACAAGCTGTCTCAACCGCTTCTGCCCAAAAGTGTTTCGGCGTCTTGTACTCATCAAGCATCGTTCTCGCCATTTCGTTGAGCGTCCGGTTCTTCCTCTCAACAACTCCATTTTGTTGAGGTGTGTACGTAGCCGAGAACTCATGTGAAATCCCTTCTTTGTCAAGAAAGGTGTCCACATTTGCGTTCTTGAACTCCGTTCCATTGTCACTCGAACCTTCTTGATCTTCACTTCAAACTGATTTTGAGCCTTCCTGGCGAAGTTTTTGAAGATCTTTTGGGCCTGCGATTTGTCATCAAGAAAGAACACCCACGTAAATCTTGAAAAATCATAAACTATAACTAGACCAAAAGAATTTCCACCGAGACTTTTGTAAGCGTTGGGACCAAAGAGATCCATGTGAAGTAGCTCAAGTGGCCTGCTTGTGGTCATGATGTTCTTCACGGGATGCCTTCCTCCAACCTGTTTACCTGCTTGACAAGCACTGCAAAGTCTATCCTTATCAAATATGACATCATTAACACCAAGGATATGATTTCCTTTAATAAGCTTGTCAAGGTTTCTCATGCCAACGTGACCTAGTCGTCTATGCCATAACTAACCTTTAGAGGATTTAGCAATGAAGCAGGTTCTAGGTTGAGCCTTTTTGGAGAAATCAACTATGTAAAGATCACCTCTACATATACCGGTAAAGACCATTTTATCATTGTCTCAACAAAACACTTGGCAATATACTTTAGTAAATAGGACATTAAAACCCAAATCGGCAAGTCTAGATACTGAAAGTAAGTTGTAGCAAAGAGATTCAACGAGCATAACATTCTGAATTGAGCTATCATGTGAGATGGCCACCTTACCGAGGCCAACCACCTTACCCTTTGAGTTGTCACCGAAAGTGACATACTTTCGAGGACTACCATTTTCAGCAAGCTCACGAAACATGTCTTTATCTCCGGTCATGTGATCGGTACATCCACTGTCAAGAACCCATTCCTTTCCTCCAGCCATATATCCCCGAAGATTTGCCATAAGACCAAAGTTTCTCATTGCATCATCGAGATCAAAGTCATCATCATCATCCTCATCATAGTATCCATGTTCAATATCATCATGTGGTGGATCAATTCCTAGTGAGAGTGATTCATTAGTATGAGTTTGACAATAATCTCCTCTATGAATTCTAGTAGCTTCGGAATTAATGTCGCTAATAATTCCAACATTTCCTTTGGCACGCATAAGATTTGTAAGTTCAAATAGACAATTACCAAACATAGGATCATTGGAATTCATTTTACTCAAGGCAATAGACTTATGAAGAATTTCATCCAGATTTCAAGGAATAATTAGGAAATGGTTCCTCAAGAAATTTCCATATAGTGTAGGCACACTCAAGAGTAGGCAGTTTTCCAATTAAGTTTCTAGGCAAGCCTCTAGTGATAAGATTAATAGTTCTAACATTTCTAATCATGTCAATCCTCATCAAGGGTAGGATGCATAGGATCAATATAAGGTGCACAAGGACTAGCAATGTACTTGTTCAAATGATATTAATTGAAAATTACAAGCATCTCATTTTTTCACTCATGAAAATACTCTCCATCAAGTATAGGCACTCTATGTCTAAGACTCCCCAAAGTAGACTCATCCATCTTTCTCCAATGGTGATTAAACCAAAGCAATGGAGACCAAAGCTCTGTTACCACTTGTAGGACCTTGAGAAGAAGTAAGTAAGTCTAGAGGGGGGGGGGGTGATTAGACTACTTGACCAATTAAAAACTTAACCTTTTTCCAAATTTTAGTCTATGGAAGATTTTAGCAATCTTAGCACAAGTCAAGCAATCTTCACACAATTCAAGTAACCATGCAAAGGAGTATATGAGCAGCGGAAAGTAAAGCATGCAACTTGCAAGAATGTAAAGGGAAGGGTTTGGAGATTTCAAACGCAATTTGGAGACACGGTGATTTTTGAGCCGTGGTTCCGATAGGTGGTGCTATCAAGGGTAACGGTTGCGCGAGTCCATGGTGGGCTCCACCTAAAAGGGTCCACGAAGAAGCAACCTTGTCTATCCCACCATGGTTGTCGCCCACGAAGGACTTGCCTCACTAGCGGTAGATCTTCACGAAGTAGGCGATCTCCTTGCCCTTGCAAACTCCTTGGTTCAACTCCACAATCTTGTCGGAGGCTCCCAAGTGACACCTAGCCAATCTAGGAGACACCACTCTCCAAGAAGTAACAAATGGTGTGTTGATGATGAACTCCTTGCTCTCGTGCTTCAAGTGATAGTCTCCCCAACACTCAACTCTCTCTCTTAGGATTTGGATCTGGTGGAAATAAGATTTGAGTGGAAAGCAACTTGGGGAAGGCTAGAGATCAAGATTCATATGGTAGGAATGGAATATCTTGGCCTCAACACATGAGTAGGTAGTTCTCTCTTCAGAAATGGTAAGTTGGAAGTGTAGGTTTGTTCTGATGGCCCTCTCCACGAATGAAGATGAGGTGGAGGGGTATATATAGCCTCCACACAAAATCTAACCGTTACACACAATTTACCAATCTCGGTGGGACCGAATCAACAAACTCGGTCGGACCGATTTAGTAAACAATGTGACCGTTAGGAATTTCGGTGGGACCGAAATGCAACTCGATAGGACTGATATGGTTAGGGTTAGGGCATAACATAATCTCTGTGAGACCGATTACTCAAACTCGGTGGGACCAATTTTGGTAATTAGCTAACCAGAGAGTTGGTCAGGCAAACTCGGTGGGACCGATTACTCAAACTCGGTGGGACCGATTTTGGTAATAAGTTAACCAGAGAGTTTGCATTGTAGTCTCGGTAGTACCGATTGCTCAAACTCGGTAAGACCAATTTTGATAATGGACATACACAGAGAGATTACAATCCCATCTCGGTGAGACCGAGATCCCTATCGGTGAAACCGATTTGCCTAGGGTTTGTGGCAGTGGCTGTGACATCTGAACTCGGTGGCGCCGGATAGAAAGAATCGGTGGGGCCGAGTTGGACTTTAGGTTTAGGTCATATGTGTGGATGTGGGAAAGTAGTTGAGAGTTTTTGGAGCATATCACTAAGCACCGTGGAGCAAGAAACTCATTAAGCAACACCTCATCCCTCCTTGATAGTATTGGCTTTTCCTATAGACTCAATGTGATCTTGGATCACTAAAATACAAAATGAAGAGTCTTGATCTTGAAGCTTGAGCCAATCCTTTGTCCTTAGCATCTTGAGGGAGTTCCACATCCTTTAGTTCATGTCACTCCATTGTTGAACTTGTCTGAAATATACTAGATAAAAGTGTTAGTCCAACAGGAGATATGTTGACATTAATTACCAAAACTACCTAGGGAGCACTTGTGCTTTCACCCCAGACAATTGAAGAATCCTTCAAAGCCGCGCTGCGAGCGGCTTTGGCCTGGGAGGTTACTTGCTTCTCCTCCTTGGAGGCCGTCACAGCCTGGCTCAGCGCTGCTCGGACGGAAGCGTTAGAGCGAACCCAGCCAGAGACCAACTCCAGGCGCCCGACCACCAGACGGGGGTTGGCGCCCTGGATATCTTCTCGCAGCCGACTCAACTTGTCAGTAGCACGGTCCAAGGCGGCAGAAGAGGCAGAGGAGACGGGAGCCGGTGGAGTAGGAGGAGAAGACGGCAGTGTGATCACGGCTTGTGAGGCTAGGACCTTCTGAGCCTTGGCAGTCTCGGCGACAGCATCAAGTGCGGGCGCCTACAGAGTTGGCGGGGCCATGGGGGCTGGCTCCCTGCCAGAGTGTCCCTCCTGGCCTCGTGAGAATGACTGGGCAGGGGAGGTGCAAGCCCCGCTGCCTCCCTTTCCTGTAGATGAAGGCGCGACCCTAACCGACGAGCTTGCCCCGAATGTGGCCGTCGAGTTCCCCTTCAGCCTCTTCGCCGTAGGCGGCGGCCTGACCAAACAATGGAAGATGTCAAGCCTTGACGGCAAAACAAGAGCAAAGCAGAGTTCGAGTACTTACTGGTCAGCTGTCGTGGGTTCCAACGGCCTCCGGCCAAGATTGAAGCCCGAAAGCCTCCTGTGGGGCTCGGCCTCGGGAGGTCCGGCAGTAGAGGAAGGTGCACCGGAAAGGCTGGAGCTGGCTTCGGGCAGCACCAGGGCTGGAGTAGACCCTCGGGAGATTAGCCCCGACCTGTCCTTCTTCGGGATCAAGGGTGGGTCCTCTCCCCCTCGCCTGGCGCTGGCTTCGTCATCGTCCGGCATCGAGCGGAGGACGCTGGACCTGTGCTAGGGGGAAGTCTCCCCCGTCCCCTCGATGGTCGCCTCCGAGTCGTGCTCTTCCTCCTCCTACTCATTTTCCTGATCTCCCCCGCCGGAACCATTGGAGGACAACTCCACCATCGCCATCGCTGTCGGGCCCTCAAGAGCCTCCGCCGGCACTAGACCGTTCCCGTCAAAGGTGGGCATGGCGTCCACCACCAGCTCCCAGTCGTCACGGAGGAACAAGGGGACCGGAGCACCCTCCGGGCTTGCCACATCCTCCCCGATCAGGAAGCGGAGGGTCGTGGTCAGATCCTCGTCAACCAGGACCTTCGAGCTCAGCCGGAGGACGACATCCGCATCCTCGAGCCTCCACAGCGGGCACGAGTGCACCTGAAGTGGAGCCACCTGGTGCGCCAAGAACTCCCTCAGGAGCATAGCCCTAGTCAGCTTCGCCGCCCTCAGGTTGCCCGGCCTCAGGTCCGTGTTCATCTTCTCCAGCACCAACTTCGCTCGACGGTCGTCAAGCTTCGCACAAGACCACGCCTCGACGGTCTGGGGGTGCCCCCGGGCAGCGCTAGCCAGGAGTTGATGCATCCGGCATCCATCATGACCCACTTGCTCCAGAAGTCGTCGGCGCTCTTCCCAGCCTTCGATATGGCATTGGCTTTGGAGTACGCAACAAAGCCCGCGCACGCCAAGATGTTGGCGCTGGTAACTCGGAAGGAGAAGAAATGGCGCAACAATGCCATGGAGGGCATCACCCTGACGTGTGCCTCGTAGTAGTAGGCGAAGATCGCCAGAAGGAGAACGGAGTTGGGGTGGAGATGCAGAGCATGCAGATTGTACTGGCGGAGGACAACAAAGAAGAACTCAGAGAAAGGAGGCACCAGACCAGCAATGACGACGCTCATGAAGAACGGGTAGAAGGTGCTCCCCTTGTCCTCCGGCTGCGCGGAGCCGGGCCGGAGCACAGTCTCCCCCATCTCGCTGCCCTGCGCCGCCGTCATCAGGCACATGAGGGCGAGATTCTTCTTCGTCATGTTTGGGGGATCCAGAGCCCGCGAGTACCAGGCCGGTGGAGCCCTGGTCGCGGTCTTACGGGGCGCCATTGTTCGCTGGAGGTGAAAGGTTGAGGCGGATCTGGAGATTTCGGAAGCAAGAGGGCGAATGGCAAGAAAGGGGATCTGAAGCAAGACGAACGAGAGCAATGAAGGTAAGCCTAACCCGTACCAGCCTTTTATCAGACAGGTAGATGCCGAGGCAGCGTGGGGAAGCGGAGACGCCCACGTCCAATCAACCGCCATGCGACGCCCAAGGCCGCAGGCTGTTGGGGCCCGCGGCGCTCCGCACTTGCCCCTTCGCTTCTCTGCTAAGCCAAGTCCGAGCGCGCCTTGGGCCCGGGGGCTACTGTCGGTGTTTTGGGAATGGGGGTCCCTAGACTTGCCTGCCTGCGGCCTGGGGCGTGGCTCAAGTGGTGGCCCAGTACGGCCCATCTTCATCTACTCAAGCTCAAGACCCTCGCGAGGGGCCAAGCCTCGCGGGGCGGACGATGGAAGGCTTCCTCAGGAGCGGCCTCACTAGGTAGGCTCTCAAGGATGTGGAGAGATCAACGCAGGGGTACCTCGCGAGGTGCTCGTGACGCAAGCCATGACGATCGAGACCAGGTGGGCGCCGGCCTGTGCAGTGTCCTTGTTTCCTCTTTGGTGCAAAGGGGGCAAGCACAGGCGCGGCGTACCAAGGCATCAAGCAAAGGTTACCATTTCGGTGCAACGAGACCAAGACTAGCAGGGCGGCAGGATGAAGGTCACCGTGGAGCCCAAGACAGCGTCACGCCAGTGCCTTTGGCAGCCGAAGACCAACTTTAGTCAGGATAACTCATACTACATGTTCCCCTTCAAAATGGCCGTTGTTGGCGCCCTTCCTGCTCAATATTTGGGAAGAGGACCAGGGCCTCTATATATAGGGATAGCCACCACAGTAGAACGGGGGGGGGGGGGGAAGAGGGGGTCTGACCGAGAGCCACAGAGACGGAGCAATTCCTCTCCAAGCACACCACCACAAGAACACCCCTCGTGAGGCTGTTCTTCCTCTGTACTGTTCATCATCAGCCCCTGAGGCAATCCACCACACGACAAACTAGAGTAGGGTATTACACCACAATAGTGGCCTGAACTAGTATAAACCTTGCGTCCCTTGTGTTGTTCATCGTGTAGCTTAGATTCTCAGCGAGGCGTTGGGACGTGGATCGGCATGGGGAAGATCTTCGCGCGCACCCCAGAGTTCAAACCTTAAGGGTTTTGCCAGAACCCGACATCCGAAAATCATGCGTATTGTCATGGAACACTTCTATGATAGCACGGGTATTACTATCTTGATTCTTTCATAAAATCATCATGGATGTACATGCAGACAGAAAACATGACCTACTGTGACAAACATGTATCATCACAAAAGTGTATTTTTTTGTAGTGTTAGTGCATGTTAAGTGTAGAATTTTTTTGTAGGCCATAAGTGGAAGCTATCGCCCGTTCGTCATCAAACATGCATTGTTCCCTCTTGGAACCACGAGCCTTTTAGTGAGTTTCTCCGGTTTGTGAGGGGTGTGTGTCCAAATTTTCGTCAAACCTGCCAAAATATTTACCACATCATCTTGGTGGCATGACATTATATCAAGCAAGGCTTCATGTGTTTCTGATCTTTTTTAATCTTTTTGGAATTTAAATGCCATGGCACTCCATGCATGTGTCGAGGTCGTGACACCAATATGTTTGAAAATTCTTCCAATTTACTGCACATGGAATTAACTCGCACACAAGTACACAAATATGATTTTTCAAACCATTATGGTTAGCTGCTGCATGTAGATGTAGTTCAAATTTGAATTACGATCATTAAATGGCTAGAAAAACACTTAAATGTCTTTAAAAGGTCAAATGACCCCTAGAAATTTCCAAATTTTCAATGGCAGTTGTATTAGTTCATGTTAACTGTAAAAAAATTGAAGGCCATAAGAGGAAGCTATCGCCTATTCATCATCAAACATGCATTGTTCCCTCTCGGAACCACGAGCCTTCTAGTGAGTTGCTCTTATTTGTGAGGGGTTTGTGTCCAATTTTTTCTTCAAACATGCCAATTTTTTTACCGCATCATCTTGGTGGTATGACATTACATCAAGCAAGGTTTCATGTGTTTCTGATCTTTTTTTAATTTTTTGGAACTTAAATGCCATGGCACTCCATGCATCTGTCCAGGCCGTGACACCAATATGTTTGAAAATTCCTTCCAATTTACTGCACATGGAATACTCGCACGCAAATACTCAAATATTATTTGTCAAATTGTTATGATTAGCTGTTGCATGTACATCTAGGTCAAATTTGAATTACAGACATTAAATGGCTAGAAAATCACTTGAATATCTTTAAAAGGTCAAATGACCCCTGGAATTTTCCAAATTTTCAAATGACAGTTGTATTAGTGCACGTTAACTGTAGAAATTTTTTGAAGGCCGTAAGATGAAGCTATCGCCCGTTCGTCATCAAACACGCATTGTTCCCTCTCGGAACCATGAGCCTTCTAGTTAGTTGCTCCAGTTTGTGAGGGGTGTGTGCCCAAACTTTAGTCAAACATGCCAAAAAATTTACCACATCATCTTGGTGGCATGACATTACATCAAGCAAGGTTTCATATGTTTCTGATCATTTTTTAATTTTTTGGAATTTAAATGCCATGGCACTCCATGCTTTGTGTCATAGCCATAAGACCAATATGTTTGAAATTTCCTTCCAATTTACTGCACATGGAATTAACTCGCACACAAGTACACAAATATGACTTTTCAAACCGTCATGGCTAGCTGTTGCATGTACATGCAGTTCAAATTTGAATTACGATCATTAAATGGATAGAAAATAACTTAAATGTCTTAAAAGGTCAAATGACCCCCAAAATTTTCCAAATTTTGTCATTACAGTTGTATTAGTACTACCAATTTTCTCGTACATTTAAAACACCATCTGTTGCCACTTTACTCCAAATTCGTCTTCCACAGCTAATAAATATCAACAACATCACACACAATTTTATTGTAGGAACCGTTAGCGATGAAAATACGTGGGTCTATTTAAGTCTTCCTCCTTAAGCTTCACCGGCTTTGTCTGCTCCAGTGCTGGCAACCCCCAAATCCATGAATCCTGATCCCATTCCCGCAACCCCTTCTTGCAAAGATGATGCCATGGAAACACTTTGTGAGGGCCCATACAGTAGCCGCTTCATCCATGAGCGCCACCGCCTGCGCTAAGAGCATGGCTGCCTACACCGAGAGTGTTGCTGCATCCGCATTGAGCGCGGCCACATCCACCTAGAGGGCGTCTGCGACAGCCGACATGGCAGCTACAGCAGCTGAGATGGCTGCACAGCAGCTGCGACAGCGGCTGCAAACTTCGAGAGCGCTTGAGCTACCGTCCGATGTCGCCCTGGCTCGGGTCGAGGCCATCCATGCCAAGATCGAGGACACACACGCCAAGATATTCCATGCCACCTCAGAATCCAGCATGCAACCCACTTCCGATAAGGCGGCGGTGGCCATGGATCACCTGCTCCCTCATGAGACGTCTGAGCGGGAGCTAGAGATGCAGGATGCCGACGGAGATCGAGGAGTGCCTGGAGGAGGAGTTGCGCGTGGCTGAGGTTTAGGTGGATAAGAGTTTGTCCGTCGAGGAATCGATAGTGGAGTACCAGCACAAGCTCTGGCGTAGCCACTGCTACGAGTACTACAACCTTGAGGGTGGCGCTAAGGATGAGGACGAGGACATGGTCGGCTTTAGGAGGGGGGACGCAGAGTCCACCAATGGCGGTATGTCGCCAGGACAAGTCATCGATGTCTCATCTCACACTGGCGTTGCATAGGCCGGCACGGTGACAACTTTGTTAAAATAAAGCGTACTTAGGCTTTGTTTTCAATGCTGGTCTTTTGTTAGAGCTATGTTTAGGTCAACTGGCTCTATTTAATTACTAAAATTGCTCGATTCAGTAAGTGTGGTATGTGTGTTCTACGCTCTTTTGTGTGCCCAAATTAGCAAGCGATGTTAAATTATGCAATGACGTGAATTAGGATAGTACCCAGGGAAATTTCCACCAAAATTTGAATTATCAAACTCATCCCATGCACATAAAGCACAAGAATAATTTGCGATGCACACAATTGTTCAAAGTGAATGGTGTCCGGCGACACCACGCACAAAGTTTCCCTCCATATTTCAAAAAATTTGGCCTACCATCCAAATACCTACCCCTTCTCCATCCCCTTTTCTCCCCGACCACTGTTCACATTTCCCATGTTTCCTCCTTCCTTCCTTCCAAAGTTGTAGCCGCTTCCTTGTTTGCTTCCTCGCTCTCGCTGTCTCGCATCCTACCGTCGGGACGCTATGGTCTTATTCAATGACCTCTCTAGCAGTTCCTCCTCCGATGAATTTTTCACCAACCGGGTATGCCTATCTTATCTCTCTCGGATTATGACTTGGAATGGAGGATTTTAACCTGGCGATCGATTTGAGTCATTTCTTCCTCTTGTAGCTCCCTAGGACCATCAGTTGGAATGAATGGAATCGGGTGGCTGAAGATCTGCCTGCTCATTGTCATCATCAATCTCCATGCGTGAAGTTAGTTGCATTTGTATATGTGGACGATGGGAGGAAGTTTTTGGGATGTGAAGAGAACCTTAGCCCCACTTTCGTTGTTACAAATCATTTGTTAGATGTGATTCAGACACTGTCACTGTGCTATACTATTATGGATGTTAAGACAGCGTCACATTTTGTACCAAGTATCTAAAATGTTGCCATCTCATCAGCGGTGCCATTAGAAAATAATTTGGCACCGCTTTAGCAGTTTGCGGAATTGGGCATCGGAGCAACTAGGTGCTCTGGAGTCCGGCTCCCCAATTTTTTTCCCGTTCCACCGGCTTGCTAGTGCAGGGCACCAGTGCCAAATGTAGCAATAGTTGTCTTTACACTGATTTTTGCATACATAGTGGACAGCCTTAGTGCTATTAGTTCTATGTTACTAAATGTGTTCATGTACACACCTGTTAGTATCAATTTGATGTCATCCAAACACTGTCGCTATGCTGTTGTAGTTATATTTAGCTTCCTCATAAAATGTTAAATTTGTTATTTATAGTACATGACTAAGAACTTGTAGTGTTGTTGTAGTTAATTATGGCTTATCATGTTTCAGAATTTGGTTGTTGTCTCAGTAGCAATTAATTCATTTGCACATTGATCTTTTTGAGAAGATATGTCATAATTAACCTGTTTCTTCAGTTTTTCAAAATATGTATTTGGTAATTTTCTATGTTGCTAGAAACCCATTTCCCCTACAATTGTTGCTGATCTAGTTTTAAATATTATAGGATGAATGGAAGTGTTCTTACCTGGAGCGGGTTGATCAACAGTGGCCACAACCTTTGAAGATGTGCCTAACAAAGATCTGGAGCGTGTATGAGGAAGAGGACAGAGGTAGGCTTAGAGAAAGTGTTGTCAACGCTGAAGAATATTTCAAGATGTAGGAAAAAAGAGGAAGATGGAGAATGAGTGAGGGAGTCCTGGATTAGGGGGTGTCCGGATAGCCGGACTACCATCATCAGCCGAACTATCATCGGCCGGACTATCATCATCAACCGGACTCCAAGACTATGAAGATACAAGATTGAAGAGTTGGCCCCGTGTCTGGATGGGACTTTCCTTGGCGTGGAAGGCAAGCTTGGCGATACGGATATGTAGATCTCCTACCATTGTAACCGACTCTATGTAACCCTAGCCCTCTCCGGTGTCTATATAAACCGGATGGCTCTAGTCCGTAGGACACAACAACAACCATTACAATCATACCATAGGCTAGCTTCTAGGGTTTAGCCTCCTTGATCTCGTGGTAGATCCACTCTTGTAAACATCCACAATATCAATATCAATCAAGCAGGACGTAGGGTTTTACCTCCATCAAGAGGGCCCGAACCTGGGTAAAACATCGTGTCCCTTGTCTCCTGTTACCATCCGCCTAGACGCACAGTTCGGGACCCCCTACCCGAGATCCGCCGGTTTTGACACCGACATTGGTGCTTTCATTGAGAGTTCCTCTGTGTCGTCACCGATAGGCTTGATGGCCTCTTCAATCGACAACGACGCAGTCCTGGGTGAGACTTTTCTCCCCGGACAGATCTTCGTATTCGGCGGCTTCGCACTGCGGGCCAACTCACTTGGCCATCTGGAGCAGATCGAAAGCTACGCCCCTGGCCGTCAGGTCAGGTTTGGAAGCCTAAACTTCACGGCCGATATCCGCGGGGACTTGATCTTCGATGGATCTGAGCCACAGCCGAGCGTGCCGCGCTGTCACGATGGGCATGACCTAACTCTGCCGCCGGACAGCACCTTGGAGGCCGCACATGAATCCGCTCCGACCCATAGTCCGGAGCCGATCGCTCAGATCGAGGACGGATGGCTGGACACCGCCTCGGGAGCTGCAACTTCTACGGCGATGGAGCCGAACACTTACCTTGTCCCGCATAAAGCTCATGACTCCGAGGTGCCGGACTCTCTGCCGGACTCCGAACCTCCTGCGCCCCTGCCAGTCGAATCCGACTGGGCGCCGATCATGGAATTCACCGCTGCGGACATCTTTCAGCACTCACCCTTCGGCGATATCTTAAATTCGCTGAAGCATCTCTCGCTATCCGGAGAGCCCTGGCCGAACTACGGCCAGGAGGGTTGGGATGCGGACGACGAAGAAATTCAGGGCCCACCCACCACCCACTTCGTAGCCACCGTCGACGATCTAACCGACGTACTCGACTACGACTCCGAAGACATCGACGGTATGGACGACGATGCCGGAGACTATCAAGAACCAGTGCCTACAGGACACTGGAAGACCACCTCGTCATATGACATATACATGGTAGACACCCCAAAAGATGGGGACGGCGAAGAAACAACGGAGGCCGATTCCTTAAAGAAACAGCCCAAGCGCCGACATCAGTGGCGCCACTCTAAATCCCGCCACAGCAAGAATGGAGATTCCGGCACAGGAGATAATAACACCCCAGAAAGTGCCGAAGACAACCCCCTCCAGCACGATCCAGCGCAGGAGGAGGCAGAAGCAAGCCCTCACGAGAGGGCGGCAGACGAAGAGGTCGAGGATGATAATTACTTACCTCCCTCCGGAGACGAGGCAAGCCTCGACGACGACGAATTCGTCGTGCCTGAGGATCCCGTCGAACAAGAGCGTTTCAGACGCAGGCTAATGGCCACGGCAAACAGCCTAAAGAAAAAGCAGCAACAGCTTCAAGCTGATCAAGACCTACTGGCCGACAGATGGACCGAGGTCCTCGCGGCCGAAGAGTATGAACTCGAACGCCCCTCCAAAAGTTACCCAAAACGCAAGTTGCTCCCCCGACTAGAGGAGGAAGCATACAAACCTGCATCACCAGCGCACAATACGGCAGACCGACCACCTCGTGGCCGCGACAGAGAGGCGTGCAAGCCCTCCACCAAAACCGTACCCCGGCATCGCTCAAAAAGCATGAAGCCACGGGGGAACGCGCCGGACTTGCGGGATATATTGGAGGACAAGGCAAGACAATCCAGATCTATCTATGGATCACGTGGGCGCCCCAAGACCCACGACGAATACCGTCGCGCCGGATACAACTACTCCGGCCGGGCCGAACACAGCAGACAACGCTCTCTCGAGCTACGTCGCGATATTGCTCAATACAGAGGCGCCGCACACCCACTATGCTTCACTGACGAAGTAATGGATCATCAAATCCCTGAAGGGTTTAAACCCGTTAATATCGAATCCTACGATGGCACAACAGACCCCGCGGTTTGGATTGAGGATTATCTCCTCCATATACATATGGCCCGCGGCGACGATCTTCACGCCATCAAATATCTCCCGCTCAAGCTTAAAGGACCAGCTCGGCATTGGCTTAACAGCCTGCCCGCAGAGTCAATTGGATGCTGGGAAGACCTGGAAGCCGCATTCCTCGACAACTTCCAGGGCACGTATGTGCGACCACCGGACGCAGATGACCTAAGCCACATAATCCAGCAGCCAGACGAATCGGCCAGGCAATTCTGGACACGGTTCTTAACAAAGAAAAATCAAATCGTCGACTGTCCGGATGCAGAGGCCCTCGCTGCCTTCAAACATAACATCCGCGACGAGTGGCTGGCCCGGCACCTAGGACAGGAAAAGCCGAAATCCATGGCAGCCCTCACATCACTCATGACCCGCTTCTGTGCGGGAGAGGATAGCTGGCTAGCTCGCAGCAACAACCTCAGCAAAAACGCTGGCAGTCCGGATACCAAGGACCGCAATGGCAGGTTGCGTCGAAACAAAAACAAACGCCGCATTAACGGCGACAGCAATGAGGATACGGCAGTCAACGCCGGATTCCGAGGCTCCAAGCCCGGTCAACGGAAGAAGCCATTCAAAAGAACCACTCCGGGCCCGTCCAATTTGGACCGAATACTCGACCGCTCCTGTCAAATACATGGAACCCCCGAAAAGCCAGCTAACCACACCAACAGAGATTGTTGGGTATTCAAGCAGGCAGGCAAATTAATCGCCGAAAACAATGACAAGGGGCTACACAGCGATGACGAGGAAGAGACCCGGCCGCCGAACAACAGAGGACAAAAGGGATTCCCCCCTCAAGTTCGGACGGTAAACATGATATACGCAACGCATATACCCAAGAGGGAGCGGAAGCGTGCACTAAGGGACGTATACGCGATGGAGCCAGTCGCCCCAAAATTCAACCCATGGTCCTCTTGCCCGATCACTTTCGATCGAAGAGACCATCCGACCAGTATCCGCCATGGCGGATTCGCCGCATTGGTTTTAGACCCAATCGTCGATGGATTTCACCTCACGAGAGTCCTGATGGACGGCGGCAGTAGCCTGAACCTGCTTTATCAGGATACAGTGCGCAAGATGGGCATAGACCCTTCAAGGATTAAACCTACAAAGACAACCTTCAAAGGCGTCATACCAGGTGTCGAGGCCAGTTGTACAGGCTCAGTCACACTGGAAGTGGTCTTCGGATCCCCGGATAATTTCCGAAGCGAGGAGTTAATCTTCGACATAGTCCCGTTCCGCAGTGGCTATCACGCTCTGCTCGGACGAACCGCGTTCGCAAAATTCAACGCGGTGCCGCATTATGCATACCTTAAGCTCAAGATGCCAGGCCCTCGTGGAGTCATCACGGTCAATGGAAACACGGAACGCTCCCTCCGAACGGAGGAACATACAGCGGCTCTCGCGGCAGAAGTACAGA
This sequence comes from Triticum aestivum, assembly GCF_018294505.1. NCBI lineage: Eukaryota > Viridiplantae > Streptophyta > Magnoliopsida > Poales > Poaceae > Triticum > Triticum aestivum. Next base: position 163,685,391 of record NC_057813.1, read on the forward strand.
GCAGCCTTTTAAGGCAATTTTCGAGTCCGGCCGTTAAACGACCGGACACGGCCAAACGCGCCCGGAGCAACATCAACCAAGACCACCTGGCACGTTCCGAGCACGCGTAGCAATGCGGCCTCAACCCCAGCCCTCGCACAATTGTAAGACAAACTCTCCGCGTACATAATTACGCCCTGGAGATACCATGGGCATAGGGGGAGAGGCACAACCACAACAGACCCAGAGTGCGGTTCGACCACACCAGGGGCTCCCAAGTGTGTCGCTCTTTTTATCTTTTATTTCTCTCTTTTTTATACAGAACTCTGTCCGGCGGCGAACCTGCCGAACTCATGATGCAACAGCCAGGGAGGGACAAAGGCCGCGACGAACACTCAGGTGGTCTCCATTACGAGCATTAAATTTGTTAAATACACCATTCCGCGGCCTACCCCTGGAGGGAGACGCCTTTAATTCGTCCAATCCCTTGCTTTTCCGCACTATTTGTATCATTCCGCACTCATAGCAGATCTTCTCGAATAAAATGCAGCACTTTTTGCCCATAATTGCATTACCTTATATATATATATGTTCATTTACGACATGTTGCATCCGTACATTTTGGTACGGCCAAATACACCAGGGGCTTATGTTCCCCGCATTATGGTGTGATAAAGTCCGAACACTTTCACAAGTGCGGCACCCCGAACTTATAGCATTATATGAATCGGCTCCGAATCATGTCTTGGGTCAATAGTTGGGTTTGCCCGGCTCCCATGTTTGGCACCTTACGTTCCGTTCTATCGGCTAAGGTAGCACTGGGAGAACCACTGCGATTGCGCCCCGGTTGAGCCGGGTTAACGCCTCAGTGGAGAAAGCTAAAACTGACTGTCATGATAAGGCGAGAGACTGGTCGCTGTTCGAGAGGTCCTTTCGGGTCCTTAAAGACCTACGCCGCTTCGAGCGAAGTTCCGGATAATGTCCGACGAAGGCGTGGATAGCGCCCCTAATTCGGTCTTCCGAATACTAGGGGCTTCGCCGAAATTTAAAATTATAGAATTCTATGGCTAAGTGAGAGTGTTCAAGCACTATAAGTCCGGTTGCCTTGTTCGTTGTGTTGAGCGCCTCCCTAGATGGACCCAAAAATGGGAACAAGAGTGCTCAAGTTTATCCCGAACACCCCAGCACTCGTGGCATGGGGGCTGAAGCCGACGACTTGCCATCTCTCAGATTTAATAAACGGCCGCACAGAAGGTAATATTTTAAATTAACAAGCGTTGCTTAGCGCATATGAACAAAGTTTTCAGCGCACAGGATAACACATTGCGAATTTACTCAATAATTACATCCCTGGGGCACTCATCCGCAATCTTGCGGGCACCCTTCAGGACAGTCTTATAGTACATCTCGGGCGTACGATATTCCTTGCCCGCTGGTGGCGCGTCAGTGATTAGCTTCTCCGCATCCAGCTTGCCCCAATGCACCTTTGCGCGGGCAAGGGCCCGACGAGCACCTTCAATACAGGCGGAGCGCTTGATAACCTCCACCCAGGGGCACGCATCCACCAACCGTCGCACGAGACCGAAGTAGCTCCCAGGCATGGCCTCTCCAGGCCACAGCCGGACTATGAGGCCCTTCATGGCCTGCTCGGCCACCTTGTGGAGCTCGACCAGCTGCTTCAGCTGGTCGCTAGGGGGCACCGGATGGCCGGCCTCAGCATACTGAGACCAGAAGACCTTCTCCGTTGAGCTCCCCTCCTCGGCTCGGTAGAATGCGGCGGCATCAGACACGCTGCGAGGCAGATCTGCAAACGCCCCTGGAGAGCTCCGAATTCGGGTAAGTAACACGTAATTTACATTCACATGCTTGCTTTGCATGAAAAATGCCTTACCCGCCGCTATCTTCCTCACCAACTCAATCTCCTGAAGGGACTTATGGGCATCGGCCTTGGCAGTCTTGGCACTTTCGAGAGCCGAGGCAAGCTCGGACTCTCGAGTCTTTGAGTCACGCTCCAAACTCTCATGCTTTTCCATGAGAGCCTGGAGCTCTTGCTGAACCACCGCCACCCGCGCCTCCTGCTTTTCTCGCTCTGCCCGTTCCGCGGCCGCATTGCGTTCGGCCGCAGACACGGCCTCCTTCAGGGTCGCCACCTCGTTCGTGGCCCCTGCAGTACCCATGTTATCCTTGTTATTTTTTGTTGCAACCTAAATCCTTTTCTGTAAGGTACAAGTTCAAAGTGGTGTTACTCACCTTCTTTGTCCTGGAGCTGCTTCTTGGCGCGGCCGAGCTCTTGCTCGGACCGCTCGAGCTCCTGCTTCAAAGCACCGACCTCCGCAGTCAGTGCGGCAGAGGTCAGCAGCGCAGCCTGCAACCCATATTGACATAATTTTTTAGCAACCCTGCGTATATCTTCTTTTTTTTCAGATCCTCAGTCCGGCTTTTCTTTCCGAACACCGAACCGAGCATCAGGGGCTACTGTCTATGCGGTATTACATTGCATATTTTTAACTTCTTACCTCAAAGCCTGATAGAAGGCTACTGCAGGCTTCGGTCAGCCCGCTCTTGGCGAGCTGTACCTTCTGAATCACCGCACTCATAATAGTGCGGTGTTCTTCCTCGATGGAAGCGCTCTGGAGCGCCTCCAACAAATTGTCCGGCGCCTCCGGTTGGACGGAAGCCGCCGGCGTCACGGTCTTGCCCTTCGTGCGAAGGGGCCGCCGGCCGGACTCCGGAACCACTGCGGGTTCTGATATGGAGTCCGGCGCAAAGTCCGGGAGGCGCCTTGTGGCGCCTCCGGAGCCTCCCCCTGATGGGTCCCTTCTTGGGATCCCACCTCGGCGTCCTCGGTGTCGCGAGGGGTGGAGGCGGTCGGGATGGAGTCTACATCCGACGGAGCCAACGACCCGCTCGATGAAGCGGGGAGATCATCATTGGCCGGACTACAGGCAGCATGCGGCATCAGAATGACACTATGTGACACAGAAAAAGAAATTATAAATCACTCAGGAATCCGGATACTTACGATCTCGCTGGAGGCCTGGCCCTTGAAGGCCATTCTTCCTCGCCAACGTTGATGTTGGCGGAGCTGTCCGGGGGAATAGTCCTTCCCCTCTTGGACCCTTCGGCCTCCCCTGTTGGGGAAGCCTTCCTCTTCCTCTCTCCCTCCTCTGGGAGAGAGTCCTCTTTCTCCTCCTCGTTTTCGGGGGAGGAGTCCGCCCCGGAGTCGTCGGACACCTGAAAACGGGAACTCTTTCGAGCACCCGTGGCCTCCTTCTTGGCCTTCTTCTCCGGCACCACGTGCGGTGCCGGAACCAGCAGCCTCGCTAGATGGGCGTCTACTGGGTTTTCTGGCATGGGAGCCGGGCAGATAATCTGCTCCGCCTTCCTCATCCAGTCCTGTCAAAGGAAAAGGGGAAATTAAAACCCGCATAGAGTCAAACTATGAAAAGCAAGTGTCCCGTAAAGGGGTAGAATCACTTACCTCGTCGGCTTGGCGCTGCGAGCGAAATCCGCGATCTTCAGTCGCGGATGCGGGGGCTTCGGCGCCCTTAAACAGCACCCTCCAGGCGCCTTCGTACGTCGTGTCGAAGAGCCCGCTCAGCGCCTGGTGCTGTTCCGGATTGAACTCCCACAGATTGAATGCCCGCTCTTGGCATGGGAGAATCCGGCGGACGAGCATGACTTGGACCACGTTAACCAGCCTGAGCTTCTTCACCAGCTTCTGGATACAGGCTTGGAGTCCCGTCAGCTCCTCCGAACTACCCCACAGCAAGCCCTTCTCTTTCCAGGAGGTGAGCTGCGTGGGGATACCAGATCTGAACTCGGGGGCCGCCGCCCACTTAGGGTCGCGCGGCTCGGTGATATAGAACCACCCCGATTGCCACCCCTTGACGGATTCCACGAAGGCCCCTTCGAACCAAAGGACATTGGGCATCTTGCCCAACATGGCGCCTCCGCACTCCGCTTGAGTGCCCTTCACTACCTTCGGCTTGACATTGAAGGTCTTGAGCCACAAGCCGAAGTGGGGCTGGATGCAGAGGAAGGCCTCGCACACGACGATAAACGCCGAGATGTTGAGGATGAAGTTCGGCGCCAGATCATGGAAATCCAGGCCGTAGTAGAACATGAGCCCCCGGACAAAGGGGTGAAGTGGAAAACCCAGTCCGCGGAGGAAGTGGGGAAGAAAAACGACCCTCTCATGGGGCCTGGGGGTGGGGATGAGCTGCCCCTCGTCGGGCAGCCGGTGCGCGATGTCGCCGGACAGGTAGCCGGCGCTGCGCAGTCTTTCGATGTGCTCCTCCGTAACGGAGGAGGTCATCCACTTGCCTCCCGCTCCAGACATGACTGGGGAAGGTTGAGACGAGATGTGCGGGCTTGGGCGCTGGAGCTCGAGTGCGCGGAGATGGATAAGCAAAGGAGGAAGAAGGCGTAGGTGAAAAGGTGAATCCTTATCCCTTATATGGGCGGGCGAAGTCTACGCGTCCCCCACCGGCCTGGTAAAACTCGCTTATCCTCCAAGCGTCACCATCAATGGCACGGTTGGGTTACCCACGTCCGTATTGATGAGAATCCCGGATTAAGGGGGAACACGATCTCTGCTTCGACAAGACGTGCCAAGGAAACCGCTTCGCTAAATGCGCTGAGGTGGTAGAGTAAAAAACGATTCAAGTAATGGCTTGGTAGTGGCGTGACGTCATGCCACAAAAAACGTCAGCAGATTGAACTTGTGTATATATTATTCTCTCTACGGTGGAATGTGGAATTAATTTTGCAGAGCCGGAGACTATCCTGGTGTTCACAATCTTCTATCATTCGGAGGAGGAACCCGCCTTGCAATGCCAAGCAATATACGCGCCGGACTTATCTTCATTGAAGCCTGGTTCAGGGGCTACCGAGGGAGTCCTGGATTAGGGGGTGTCCGGATAGCCGGACTACCATCATCAGCCGAACTATCATCGGCCGGACTATCATCATCGACCGGACTACAAGACTATGAAGATACAAGATTGAAGACTTCGCCCCGTGTCCGGATGGGACTTTCCTTGGCATGGAAGGCAGGCTTGGCGATACGGATATGTAGATCTCCTACCATTGTAACCGACTCTATGTAACCCTAGCCCTCTCCGGTGTCTATATAAACCGGATGGCTCTAGTCCATAGGACACAACAACAACCATTACAATCATACCATAGGCTAGCTTCTAGGGTTTAGCCTCCTTGATCTCGTGGTAGATCCACTCTTGTAAACATCCACAATATCAATATCAATCAAGCAGGACGTAGGGTTTTACCTCCATCAAGATGGCCCGAACCTGGGTAAAACATCGTGTCCCTTGTCTCCTGTTACCATCCGCCTAGACGCACAGTTCGGGACCCCCTACCCGAGATCCGCCTTTTTTCACACCGACAATGAGCTCAGAGTTTTTAAATTAGACTTTGCTAAGATGGTGTTGGCGAAGGAGGAGGCACTTTCCGAGTTGGTCAGTGCAAACAGGTTTTTACTGAACTAAAAGCAGAGGTGGATAACACGAGCCTTGATTATCTCGATTAGGGAAATGAATATATTGTTCTAATATTGTTCTTATGAAGGTAAACTAGCTATATGTTGTACTGTGCTATTTTCAGGTAGCTATCATACTATGAGGTTAAAATATATTTATGTGCATGATATGAAATTGGAAAATAGATGTTCGATATGAAATGTGAATTTGTGTAATACTGGAATTATTAATTGTAGGCTAATAAACCTGCTAAATGGGTGATGGAACTTTGCAAACGGTTCTAGCAGTAAAAGTGGTTGTGATGGATAGCCCAATGCCATATGTCGGTGTCAAAACCGGCGGATCTCGGGTAGGGGGTCCCGAACTGTGCGTCTAGGCGGATGGTAACAGGAGACAAGGGACACGATGTTTTTACCCAGGTTCGGGCCCTCTCGATGGAGGTAAAACCCTACTCCTGCTTGATTAATATTGATGATATGGGTAGTACAAGAATAGATCTACCACGAGATCAGAGAGGCTAAACCCTAGAAGCTAGCCTATGGTATGATTGTTGTTTGTCCTACAGACTAAAACCCTCCGGTTTATATAGACACCGGAGAGGGCTAGGGTTACACAGAGTCGGTTACAATGGGAGGAGATCTACATATCCGTATCGCCAAGCTTGCCTTCCACGCCAAGGAAAGTCCCATCTGGACACGGGACGGAGTCTTCAATCTTGTATCTTCATAGTCCAGGAGTCCGGCCAAAGGTTATAGTCCGGTCATCCGGACACCCCCTAATCCAGGACTCCCTCAGTAGCCCCTGAACCAGGCTTCAATGACGACGAGTCCGGCGTGCAGATTGTCTTCGGCATTGCAAGGTGGGTTCCTCCTCCGAATACTTCATAGAAGATTTTGAACACAAGGATAGTGTCCGGCTCTGCAAAATAAGTTCCACATACCACCGTAGAGAGAATAATATTCGTACAAATCTAATCTGCTGACGTATTCCACAGCGTGACATCACACCACGGCCAAGCCTTTATTCGAATCGTTTTACTGTCCCACCTCAGCGCGTTTAGCGAGGTGGTTTCCTTGGCACGTCTTGTCGAAGTAGAGATCGTGTCCCCTTATTCCGGGATTCTCATCAATACGGGCGTGGGTAACCCAACCGTGCCATTAATCATGGCGCTTGGGAGATAAGCGAGTTTTACTAGGCTGGTGGGGGCACATAGTTTCGCTCGCCCATATAAAGGGATAAGGATCCACCTTTTTCATCTACGCCTTCTTCCTCCTTCGCTTATCCATTTCCGTGCACTCGAGCTCCAGCGCCCAAGTCCGCACTTCCCACCTCAACCTTCTCCAGCCATGTCCGAAGCAGGAGGTAGGTGGATGGCCTCTCCCCCCTCCAACGGGGGGAGGAAAGAAAAGGAAGGCCGCCCCAACTAGGGGGGCCGGAGGGTCCAAGAAGGGAAAGACCCTTCCTCCGGACTACTCCACCAACGCCAGCGACGGCGAAGAGGAGTGGCCATCCAGGGCCAAGCCCCTGGCAAAATCGTAAGTATCCGGATACCAGAATAACTCATGGCGTTCCTTTATTGAACAGTATCTTCTGACACCGAATATAATCATGCAGTCCGCCCAAGGCCCGGCTCGACGCTTCGTCGAGCGGCTCCTTGGATTCGTCGGATGTGAATAGTCTTTCACTCCTGATAGCTACTTCCCCTCGCCCTATGGACGATGCTGAGGTGGAGTCCCAAAAGGGGCCAAGCCAGGAGGAGGTGGTCCTGGAGGCTCCGCAAGGCGACCTCCCGTACTCCAGGCGCAAAGGGGATGAAACCCCGAAGGGCCTAAGTCCGGCCCTGGGCCGGATACCACGCCGGAACCTTCAGTGGTTCCGGAGTCCGGCAGGCGGCCCCCTAGTAAGAAGGGCAAGCCTATGACGCCAGTGACCTTCGTCCAACCGGAGGCACCGGATAATTTGCTGGAGGTGCTTAACGACGCCTCCATCAACGAGGAGCACCGCACTATTATGAGTGCGGTGATCCAGAAGGTTTAGTCCGCCAAGAGCGGGATGATGGAAGCCTGTGCCATCCTTCTAACCAGCTTTGAGGTATGTATTTAAGACATGTAAAATACCGCATAGATAGTAGCCCCTGATGCTCAGTTTGGTGTTCGGAAAGAAAACCTGGACTTAGGATCTAAAAAGATATACGTAGGAGTCTAACATAAGTATGTCAATATGGGAATGCAGGCCGCACTGCTGACCTCTGCCGCACTGACTGCGGAGGTCGATGCATTGAATCAGAGCCTCGAGCGGTCCGAGAACGAGCTCGGCCTTGCCAAGAAGCAGCTCGAGGACAAGGAAGGTAAGTAGTACCTTATGTATATAAAAAGATATGGTTGCAAATAATGACAGGACCAACGTGAGTATTACAGGGCCCACAACCGAGGTGGCGACGCTGAAGGAAGTGTTGTCCAAGGCCGAAGACAATGTGGCCCTGGAGCACACCGAGCGAGAAAAGTAGGAGGCGCGGGTGGCGGAGGTGCAGCAAGAGCTCCACGCTCTTGTGAAAAAACACGAGAGTTTTGAGCTTGACTCAAAGACGCGAGAGTCCGAGCTTGCCTCGGCCCTTGAGAGCGCCAAATCTGCCAAGGTCGAAGCCCAAAAAGCCCTCCAGGAAATTGAGACGATGAAGAAGATAGCTGCGGGTAAGGCATTCTTTATGCAAGCAAGCACGTGAAAGTGAATTACTTGTTACTTACCCGAGTCCGGAGCTCTCCAAGAGCATTCGCAGATCTGCCCCGCAGTGTGTCCAACGCTGCCGCATTCTACCGAGCCGAGGAAGGGAGCTCGACGGAGAAGGTGTTCTGGTCCCAGTATGTTGAGGCCGGACACCCGGTGCCCTTGAGCGACTAGCTGAAGCAGCTGGTCGAGCTCCATAAGGTAGCCGAACAGGCCATGAAGGGCCTTATAGGCCGACTATGGCCTGGGGAGGTCATGCCTGGGAGCTACTTTGGGCTGGTGAGGCAGCTGGTGGATGCCTGTCCATGGCTTGAAATCATCAAGCGCTCCGTATGCATCGGAGGCGCCCGTAGGGCCCTTGCCCGTGTTAAAGTACATTGGGGCAAGATGGACGCTGAGAAGCTGGTCACAGATGGGCCACCGGAGGGGAAGGAGCATCGCAAGCCCGAGTTGTATTATGAGGGCGTCCTGAAGGGTGCCTGCCTTGTGGAGAATGAGTGTTCCAAGGATGTAATTTTTGACTAAACTCGCTCGTGTTATCCTGTGCGATGAAAACTTGTTCATATGTGCTAAGCAACACCTTTTGAATTTAAAATATTACCTTCTGTGCGGCCGTTTATTAAATCTGAGAGATGGCGAGTCGTCGGCTTCTACCCCCATGCTACGAGTGTTGGGGTGTTCGGGATAAACCTGAGTGCTCTTGTTCCCATTCTTGGGTCCTTTGAGGGAGGCGCTCAGCACAACGAACAAGGCAATCAGACTATAATGCTTTATCACTCTCACTTAGCCATAGAATTCTATAATTTTAAATTTCGGCAAAGCCCCTAGTATTCGGAAGACCGAGTTCGGGGCGCTATCCACGCCTAGGCCGGACAAAGCCAGCTCCTCGCTCTAAGCGGCATAAGTCTTTTGGGACTTGAAACCTGTCGAACAGCGACCGGCTCTCGCCCTATCATGACGGTCAGTTTTAGCTTTCTCTACTGAGGTGCTTGGCACAATTGTAGTAGTTCTCCCAGTGCTACCTTAGCTGATATAGCGGAACGTAAGGTACCAAAACATGGAAGCTGGGCAAACCCAACTATTAACCCAAGACATGATTCGGAGCTAAATCATATAATGCTATAAGTTCAGGGTGCCGCACTCGTGAGAGTGTTCGGACTTCTCACACCATATTCTGGGGTACTTAAGCCCCTGGTGTATTGGCCGTACCAAAGTGTACGGTTGCATAATGTCATAACTGAACATGTTTACATAAAAAATGAATGCAATAATAGACAAGAGCTATGTATTGTTTATTAGAGGTCTGCTATGAAAGCAGAACGATACAAATAGTGCGATAGGCAAGAGATGGGATTATTTGACATGTCCCCCTCCAGGGGCAAGCTGCGAGACTTTATGTAAGACAGGTATTTAGCTCGTTATAGAGACCACCTAGACATTCGACGTAGCTTGCTGCCTCCCTGGCTGTTGGATTGTGTGTTCGGGGATTGTTCTGCCGGCAGGCCTTCCGAAGAGTGGAGTCATTAAAGTAAGAAAAAATAAATGACAAAACTGGGAGCCCCTAGTGCGGTTGAGCCGCATTTTGGGTGTGCCGTGGTTGTACCCCTCCCCTTATGCCCATGGTATTTCCAGAGCGTAATTATGTATGTGTGGTACTGGTTTCACAATTTTGCGAGGGCTGGGGTTGGGGCCGCACTGCTACGCTTGCTCGGAACGTTCCAGGCGGTCTTGTTCTAGGTTACTCCGGGCGCGCTTGACGGTGTCCAGATGTTTAATAGCCGGACTGGAGAATTTCCTTGAGAGGATACTTTGTACTTCCACCGCAAGGGCCGCCGTATGCTCCTCCATTCTGAGAGAGCGTTTGGTGTTTCCATTGAATGTAATGACTCCTCGAGGGCCTGGCATCTTGAGCTTGAGGTATGCGTAGTGCGGCACCGCATTGAACTTTGCAAATGCGGTTCGTCCGAGCAGGGCGTGATAGCCAGTGCGGAACGGGACTATGTCGAAGATTAACTCCTCGCTTCGGAAATTATCCGGGGATCCGAAGACCACTTCAAGTGTAACTGAGCCTGTACAGTTGGCCTCTACACCTGGTATGACGCCTTTAAAGGTCGTCTTTGTGGGTTTAGTCCTTGAGGGATCTATGCCCATTTTTTGCACTGTATCCTGATAAAGCAGGTTTAGGCTACTGCCGCCGTCCAAAAGGACTCTAGTGAGGTGAAATCCGTCAATGATTGGGTCTAGAACCAATGCGGCGAATCCACCGTGGCGGATGCTAGTGGGGTGGTCCCTGCGATCAAAAGTGATCGGGCAGGAGGACCATGGGTTGAACTTTGGGGTGACTGGCTCCAATGCATATACGTCCCTGACTGCACGCTTCCGCTCCCTTTTGGGGATGTGGGTTGCGTATATCATGTTCACTGTCCGCACTTGTGGGGGAAAGCCCTTCTGTCCCCTATTGTTCGGCGACCGGGGCTCCTCCTCGTCATCGCTATGTAGCCCCTTGTCTCTGTTTTCGGCACTTAACTTGCCTGCCTGCTTGAACACCGAACAATCCATGTTGGTGTGATTGGCTGGTATTTCGGGGGTGCCGTGTATCTGGCACGAGCGATCAAGTATTCGGTCCAAACTGGACGGGCCCGAAGTATTTCTTTTGAATGGCTTTTTCTGCTGACCGGGTTTAGAGCCTCTGAATCCGGCATTAACTATCATATCCTCTGCATTGTCGCCATTAATGCGGCGCTTGTGCTTGTTGTGACGCGACCTGCCATTGCTATCCTTGGTATCCGTATTACCAAGGCTCTTGGTCATGTTATTACTACGAGCTAGCCAGCTGTCTTCTCCCGTGCAAAAGCGGGTCATGAGTGTTGTGAGGGCTGCCATGGATTTCGGATTTTCCTGTCCTAGGTGCCGGGCAAGCCATTCATCACGGATGTTATGTTTGAAGGCTGTGAGGGCCTCTGCGTCCGGACAGTCGACCATTTGATTTTTCTTGGTTAGGAACTGTGTCCAGAATTGTCTGGCCGATTCCTCTGGCCGCTGAATTATGTGGCTTAGGTCATCGGCGTCTGGTGGTCGCACATAGGTGCCCTGGAAATTGTCGAGGAATGCGGCTTCCAGGTCCTCCCAGCAACCAATTGACTCTGCTGGCAAGCTGTTAAGCCAATGCCGAGCTGGTCCTTTAAGCTTGAGTGGGAGGTATTTGATAGCGTGTAGATCATCACCGCGGGCCATGTGGATATGAGGGAGATAATCCTCGATCGATACCGTTGGATCTGTTGTGCCATCGTATGATTCGATGTTTACGGGCTTAAAACCCGCGGGGATTTGATGATCCATTACTTCATCTGTGAAGCATAGTGGGTGTGCGGCGCCTCTGTACTGGGCTATATCACGACGTAGCCCAAATGAGCTTTGTCTGCTGTGTTCGGCCTGGCCGTATTTGCCATATCCGGTGTGACGGTTATCGTCACGTGTCGTGGGGCTCCCACGCGATCCGTAGAACGATCTTATTTGCCTCGCCTTGTCCTCCAATATGTCTCGCAGGTCTGGCGCATTTCCCCATGCCTTGGTATTTTTTGAGCGACGCCGGGGTGCGGCTTGAGTGGATGGCCGAGAGGCCTCTTTGTCGCAGCCAAGAGGTGGCCGGTCGGCCGCGTCATGCGCTGGTGATGTAGGTTTAGGTGCTTCCTCCTCTAATCGGGGTAGCAGCCTGCGCTTTGGGTAGCTCTTGGAGGGGCGTTCGAGTTCGTACTCTTCGGCCGCAAGGACTTCAGTCCATCTGTCGGCTAGCAAGTCTTGGTCAGCTCTAAGCTGCTGCTGTTTTTTCTTGAGGCTGCTCGCCGTGGCCATAAGCCTGCGTTTGAAACGCTCTTGTTCAACGGGATCCTCAGGCATGACAAATTCGTCGTCGTCCAGGCTTGCCTCGTCTTCTAAGGGAGGCATATAATTATCGTCCTCTACCTCTCTGTCTGCCGCTCTCTCATGAGGGCTGGCTTCTCCATCCTCCTGTGCTGAATCCTGCTAGAGGGGGTTGTCTTCGGCATTGTCCGGGGTGTTATTATCTCCCATGCCGGAATCGCTGTTTTTGCTTTGGCGGGATTTAGAGCGGCGCCACTGATGCCGGCGCTTAGGCTGCTTCTTGGAGGGGTCATCCTCCGTTGTTCCATCGCCATTCCCTTCTTTTGGGGTGTCCACCATGTATATGTCATATGACGAGGTGGCCTTCCAGTGCCCTATAGGCGCTGGTTCTTGGTCGTCTCCCGCATCGGCGTCCATACCATCGATGTCTTCGGAGTCAAAGTCGAGCATGTCGGTTAAATCATCGACAGTGGCTACGAAGTGGGTGGTTAGGGCTGGAAAAAAAGCTCGAAGCTTGCAAGCTAAACAAGTAGCTCGTGACTCGGCTCGAATCGACTCGAACTCAAAGAATAACGAGTCAAGCCGAGCTTTAGTTTAAGATCGTTTATCGACCAAGTTAAATGAGCCAATCTCACGAGTACTCATGTAACTCGTTAGGCTCGATACAATAGATCAGCCACTCCCAATACAAAGAAAGATCAGCCACTAAACAGCCTACGTCCCAGGCGCACAACCCAAGGCCGAGCAATTGAAGGCCTAGCCTCCTAGGAGACTCACGCGTTACAAGAAAATTACAATTGTATAGTGATATATATGTTTAATATATACATAATCATTTTATCATATTTGAGGGCTTTATGTTTATATCTTAAACAAGCTTGGGTGGTGGGTGGGCTTCGATTCTTCTTTCGTCGTTCCGCATCCCAACCCTTCCTAACCATAGTCCGGCCAAGGGCTCTCCTTGATAAAGAGAGAGACCTTTAAGCGAATTAAGGATGTCGCCAAAGGGCGAGGTGTTGAAAGATGTCCGCAGGCAGTGGAACTCCAATGATCGGAGCCCAATCGGGTTCGATTCGGGAGGGGCCGCGGAAGATTCGGAGTCCGGAAAGGAGTCCGGCACCTTGGAGTCACAGCTCCGCCAAAGGACAAGGATTGGTGTTCGGCTGATCACCATAAGATTGCAGCCCCCGAGGCGGCGTCCAGCCACCGTCCTCGACCGGCGCAGTCGGCTCCGAGCTAAGGGTCAGAGGGGACACTCGGGCAGCCTCCTGGGCACTGTTCGGCGGTAGAGCTAGATCATGCCCACCGTGACAGTGCGGCGCGTTGGCTGTGGCTCGAACCCGTCGAAGATCAAGTCTCCGTGGATGTCAGCCGTGTAGTTAAAACTTCCAAATCTGACCTGATGGCCAGGTGCGTAGCTTTCGATCTACTCTAGATGGCCAAGCGAATTGGCCCGCAGTGCAAAGCCGCCGAACACGAAGATCTGTCCGGGGAGAAAAGTCTCACCCTGGACCGCATCATTGTTGATGATCGGAGGAGCCATCGGGCCTAAAGGTGACGACACAGAGGAACTCTCAATGAAAGCACCAATGTCGGTGCCAAAACCGGCGGATCTGGGGTAGGGGTCCTGAACTGTGCGTCTAGGCGGATGGCAACAGGAGACAAGGGACACGATGTTTTTACCCAGGTTCGGTCCCTCTCGATGGAGGTAAAACCCTACTCCTGCTTGATTAATATTGATGATATGGGTAGTACAAGAGTAGATCTACCACGAGATTAGAGAGGCTAAACCCTAGAAGCTAGCCTATGGTATGATTGTTGTTCGTCCTACGGACTAAGACCCTTCGGTTTATATAGACATCGGAGAGGGCTAGGGTTACACTTAGTCGGTTACAATGGGAGGAGATCTACATATCCGTATTGCCAAGCTTGCCTTCCACGCCCAGGAAAGTCCCATCCGGACACGGGACGAAGTCTTCAATCTGATATCTTCATAGTCCAGGAGTCCGGCCAAAGGTTATAGTCCGGTCATCCGGACAACCCCTAATCCAGGACTCCCTCACCATTCATTTTTCTTCACAAAATTGTGTGTGGTGTAGTTGAATAAAAGAAAACGGTTAATTGAGGCAGAGCGTGTGTGATAGTTACACCTATCACACACGAGACTATACATAAAACTGTGTGGGATGTATATATCAACAAAACGTTTTCCCTGGATTGACTGTGTGGGATTTACATACGAACAGAAACGTACTTCTTGGATTGACTGTGTGGGATGTACATAAGAACAGAAATGTATTCCTTGGATTGACTGTGTGGAATGTACATAACAAACGTAAACATTTGTCTAGGACTGGCTGTGTGGGATGTACTTATGACCGGAACTGATTGGGCATGTGTAACAATATTTGATCGCTCGCCCATCGCACACGATCTCATTTTGCCTAGCGTGTGTTACTGGAGGGCCTATCCCCGACGGATTTCTGTGTCGTGTGGGAAGGACCCCCCTATCACAGTCACTCACTTAGCGACAGTTCAGAATGCCGTCTCAGAAAGGGGTTAAAAACCATTTGTATAACACCTCGTTGTACCAGTGTCCTTATTGGTTGACCACTCGTAGGGACCAACAACATCATAGGCTCTCGGATTAGCAGCAGCGTGGAGGACATGACTCTCCCCAACTGAGTCTTGGGAGGACATATAATTTTTGGCCTCGCGAAGGAGAATGTATCGCTCAAGCTTGGGGGAGGCTTAAGTCAATGTTATATTCATGCCCCAATCATGAGCTCTCAAGAGAAATGATTATTCAAAAAATTTATGCTCGACTTTGTCTCAACAATTGCTCCATGCTCGATTCTTCTTGTGCTAGTTCTTATATGATGAAGACTATTGAATTCAAGTGGGATTTATTGGAAATAATTAAATGCAACTCTGAAGATTGGGAGTCCGACGATGGTAAGGAGTCAGGTATGACACCTAAGTTTGATTGTGTTAAATCTTTTATGGATACCGATGCTTTTCGTGGATTTAGCACTAAATATGGATTTGACTCTGAGATAGTAGCTTCTTTCTGTGAATCATTTGCTACTCATGTCAACCTCCATAAGGAGAAGTGGTTTAAATATAATCCTCCCACTGAAGTAAAAGTAGTGGCACCTATTACAGTTGAAGAAAAGACTATTACTTATATTGATCCTATTGTTCCTTCCACTTATATTGAGAAACCACCTTTCCCTGTTAGGATAAAGGATCATGCTAAAGCTTCAACTGTGGTTCATAAGAGTATCACTAGAACATATACACCACCTGAGCAAATTAAAGTTGAACCTAGTATTACTATGGTTAAAGATCTCTTCGCTGATAATATTGATGGGCATGTTATTTACTTCTGTGATGAAGCTGCTAGAATTGCTAGACCCAATGCTAAGAAACATAGACCTGTTGTAGGCATGCCTGTTATTTTCTTAAAATAGGATATCATTGTTATCATGGCTTATGTGATATGGGTGCTAGTGCCAGTGCAATACCTTATTCCTTATATGAAGAAATTATGCATGACATTGCACCTGCTGAGGTAGAAGAAATTGATGTTACAATTAAGCTTGCCAATAGAGATACTATTTGACCAATTGGGACAGTTAGAGATGTTAAAGTCTTGCACGGGAAAGTTAAATATCCTGCTGAATTTCTTGTTCTTGGTTCCCCACAAGATGACTTTTGTCCCATTATATTTGGTAGACCCTTCTTGAATACTGTTAATGCTAAGATAGATTGCGAAAAGCATGTTGTCACTATTGGCTTAGGGGGTAAGTCTCATGAGTTTAATTTTGCTAAGTTTCGTAGACAACCCCATGATAAATAATTGCCTAGTAAGGATGAAATTATTGGTCTTGCTTCTATTGCCATGCCTCCTAATGATCCTTTAGAACAATATTTGCTAGACCATGAAAATGATATATTTATGAATGAAAGAAGGGAAATAGATGAAGTATTCTTTAAGAAGGGACCTATTTTGAAACACAACTTGCCTGTTGAAATCCTAGGGAATCCTCCTCCACCCAAGGGTGATCCCGTGTTTGAGCTTAAACCATTACCTGATACTCCTAAATATGCTTATCTTGATGAAAAGAAGATATATCATGTTATTATTAGTGCTAACCTTTCAGAGCAGGAAGAGGAAAGATTATTGAAAACTTTGAAGAAGCACCGTGCTGCTATTGGATATACTCTTGATGATCTTAAGGGAATTAGTCCCACGCTATGCCAACACAAAATAAAATTGGAGGAAGACACAAAACTAGTTATTGATCACCAACGACAGTTAAATCCTAAGATGAAAGAAGTGGTAAGAAAGGAAATACTAAATCTCCTTGAGGCAGGTATAATTTATCCCATTGCTGATAGTCAGTGGGTAAGTCATGTCCATTCTGTCCCTAAGAAGGGAGCTATTACTGTCGTTCCTAATGATAAAGATGAATTGATCCCTCAAAGAATTATTATAGGTTATAGGATGGTAATTAATTTCCGTAAGTTAAATAAAGCTACTAAAAAGATCATTACCCTTTACCTTTTATTGATCAAATGGTAGAAAGACTATCCAAACATACACATTTTGGCTTTCTAGATGGTTACTCTGGTTTCTCTCAAAATACCTGTGTCAGTGGAGGATCAAGAAAAGAATGCTTTTACTTGCCCTTTCGGTACTTTTGCTTATAGACGTATGCCTTTTTGTTTATGTAATGCACCTGCTACCTTTCAAAGATGCATGATGGCTATATTCTCTAACTTTTGTGAAAAGATTTGTGAGGTATTCATGGATGATTTCTCCATTTATGGATCCTCTTTTGATGATTGCTTGAGCAACCTTGAACGTGTTTTGCAGAGATGCAAAGATACTAGTCTTGTTTTGAATTGGGAGAAGTGCCACTTTATGGTTAATGAAGGCATTGTCTTGGGGCATAAAATTTCTGAAAGAGGTATTGAAGTTGATAAAGCTAAAGTTGATGCTATTGAAAAGATGATGTGTCCCAAGGACATTAAAGGTATAAGAAGTTTCCTTGGTCATGCCGGTTTTTATAGAAGGTTCATGAAGGACTTCTTTAAAATCTCTAGGCCTCTGACTACTCTATTACAAAAAGATATTCCTTTTGTTTTCGATGATGATTGTGTAGAAGCATTTGAAATACTTAAGAAAGCTTTGATTTCTGCACCTATTGTTTAGCTACCTGATTCAAATTTACCCTTTGAAATTATGTATGATGCTAGTGATTATGTTGTAGGTGCTGTTCTAGGACAAATAGTTGATAAGAAACTAAATGTTATTCAATATGCTTGTAAAACTCTAGACACTGCCCAGAGAAATTATGCTACTACTGAAAAAGAATTCTTAGCAGCTGTATTTGCTTGTGATAAGTTCAGACCTTATATTGTTGATTCTAAAGTAACTATTCACACTGATCATGCTGCTATTAAATATCTTATGGAAAAGAAAGATGCTAAACCTAGACTTATTAGATGGGTTCTCTTGCTACACGAATTTTATTTGCATATCATTGATAGAAAGGGAGCTGAGAACCCCATTGCAGACAACTTGTCTAGGCTAGAGAATGTTCTTGATGACCCACTACCTATTGATGATAGCTTTCCTGATGAACAATTAGCTGTCATAAATGCTTCTCATACTGCTCCATGGTATGCTGATTATGCTAATTACATTGTTGCTAAATTCATACCACCTAGTTTCACATCACTGGTGGAAAAAGGGCCTTTGGTCGCGGTTCGCAACTGCCATTAGTCGCGGTTGCGCAACCGCGACCGAACGGGCGCGACTAAAGGCCCCACCCTTTAGTCGCGGTTGCTTAAGAACCGCGACTAAAGGCCCGTCCACGTGGGCGCCAGGTGGCCGTCGGGGCGGAGGACCTTTAGTCGCGGTTCTTCTGGCCAACCGCGACTAAAGGCCGCCGCAGGTTTAGGGTTTTAGCCCCCCCTTAAACCTGTTTTCTGTTTAATTTGTATTGTTTTATTTCTTTTGTGCTTTATTTTAATTTTGAAGGAGTTTCACATATTCTACGGTACTACATACATGCATATGAATGTACAATTTCAAACAAATTTGAAGTTAGAACCAAAAAGAATTCAAGAGGAATATACAATATATATTCAATATCATCGGATGACCATATACAATTTTGAACAAGTTTCCATACATAATTTAATGCATATAAAGTTCTACGTCCTCGTAATGGTGTTCTCCTTTAGGATGGAGGACTTCCCTCCTGAACCATCCAGCTAGTTCCTCTTGAAGTGGTCGGAAGCGAGCTTCTGGACTAAGCATCATCCGGAGGTCATTCCTCTGAGCATTGGTATCACTCGGAACCCGCTCAGAGGTGTATCTCCGGATCATCTCACAGACATAGTATGCACATAGATTGGTCCCCGCTGGCTGAATATCCTCACCATTCTTAGCCTTTGCCCTTTTGAATTCTAGCTCTTTTTTGAATTCACCGACCTTTGTATCTACGAACCGTCTCCAAACCCTACGAGGCAAAGAAAATTAAATGAACAAGAGAGTTATTAGTTACTTGATATTAGGAAATGAACGAAATAGGCCGATCGATATAGAGCGCAAATGAATGAAAATAATTACTTCTGCAGCATTCTTCTCATGTCGACACAAAGCTTTGGATCCTTATTCAGAGAGTCGTGGACGAGACATTCTGAGGTGTCAACTTTAATTACTAGCAGAATCCAGTGGAACCTGCGGACACGATACATGCACAGTACGTCATGCATAACTCATCGATTAGCCGGCCACATACCATGCATGGAGTAAACAAAAGAGAATGTGCTCAAGACAGAAACACTCACCCAAAATGGTAAGGAAATAGAATATCACTTTTGAGTTCCTGCTTTGTAAGAAACTGCCACAGGTCTGCCTCCATGTCGGCGGGGTGATGCTCCAACACATATCCATTAACGATGTGTGGGTCAATGAACCCAACATCATGGATGTTCCTTACTCTGCATTCCTTAATCTTCATTCTGCATGTATAATAGCGGACACAACAAGATAGTTAGGACATATATATAGTGCAGGCAATATGAACGAGATGGGGTAGAAATAAATCACTTACAAAACGTAGCAACTGATGATAGATTTGTCGAGCTCGCGCAGATTGAAAAGCTGGAACAATTCACTTAGATGAATTTGTACATAGTAATGTTTGAAGTGATGCTCATATCTAACTTCCGCATAAATATATTCTTTGGCGTTTTTATTTTTTATGTAACCCTTGTACCATTTCAGCAGACCTTTCATTTGTGGAGGTAGATCCTGTTCCTGCGCAGGCTCGACGAGAGGCCCATTCTTCACATATGTAATTACTACCTCCTTCACTGGCGCCTCATCAAGGCCTAACAGTTCACGAAGAGTAATACCTAAGTTGGCCGCTTGTTCTCTGGCACTCGTTACAGTCAATCCATGTGCTGCAGCAGCTGCTATGATATCGGGGTCATCCGGACCGGCGGCTTTCACTATAAGCGGGGCAATCGATTGTTTACTTTGTTCCCCGAGCTGGGCAACTCGTTTCCCGCTTTTTTTACTTTCTAATTCCGTTTTCTCGGCCTCCTCCAAGGCTTTGTTCTCCTGGTTCTCCACCCGCTCTTTCTTCTCCTTCAACATGAGTGCCTGCCTACGAAGTTCACGTGCATAGTCGTCAGGCAGATTCTTCGCGGCTTGGGACGGTGTGCTCAAAAATGACTTAGCCCACTTCTTTTGCTCATCAGAAAATACTGGCTTGGGCTCGGGCTCTCTTTTCTTCTTGCAGTCCGCCTTCCATTTCTCATGATCAGCAGCCGCGGCCGCGGCAGTTTCCTCGGCACTACGTTCCCAAGGCCTTGTGGGGAGAGGCTTCAATGATGGCTCTGGTACCTTTGTGGTCTTAGGTACATAAGGGTCCGGGTTAATAATCCAGGACTGCTTCTGCTTCTTTGCCGGAGGTGGATTGGGGGGCGGCGTCTGATCACCCGCCGGACGAGGACTGGGGGGCGGTGTCTGATCACCCGCCGGACGTTGTGGACTGGGGGGCGTCGGCTGACGTGACGGAGGTGTAGGTGAACCGCCACCACCGTAGGGGGGTGGACTTGTTGTCCTTGGCGCCTCGCCTGGAAACTTGATAAACTTCTTTTGCCATAGAATGAAATGGCGCTTGACATCTCCAAGTCTTTTCTCCCCTTCAGGTGTAGCAATGTCAATCTCCAGGTCCTCAAACCCTTGGACTATGTCCTCCACCGTGACACGAGCATAGCCATCTTGAATGGGGGTGTTGTGGTCGAGTGCTCCAGGTAAACATGGTAAAGCACTGCCGATGGCTACCTTCACGGACATGTTCCCGATAGGATAATACATATGACATTCTTTCATCTCCTTTATATCGTCCACGGGGTAGCGAGGAGGCTCCGGTGCAGTAATTTCGACCACCAGAGGCTCCGGTGCAGTAATTTCGACCACCAGAGGCTCCGGTGCAGTAATTTCGATCGTCGGTGCATCTGCACCAGCCGGTGGGGCCTCCGTGGAAGCCACACTGCTTCTCCGCTGCTGGCTTCTGAGATCCGCTGGATGATCTTCATGCTGCGCCCGAGCTGCATCTCGTTCGGCTACTAGTACACTCACGGTTTTCTTCATCACATCCATTTCCGATGCCAACCGCGCCACAACATCTGCTTCCCGATCCATCTTTCTCTTCCGGCTTCTGTAACCGTACGGGTCATCGTTCTGGGGGAACCCTATTTTCCACGAAATGTGCCCCATGCCTCGTACACGTCTTCCGTGTTCAGGATTCCCGAGGGCTTTTGTCAGCGCGTCGTTCTCTCTGTTGAACTTGATCTTCCCCTCTTGAGCATCCCTCATTGCGTCAATAAGGGCTTGGGTGGGTTTAATTATTTTGCCCCGGTAAACACAGTCCCCTGTCTCCGGGTTCAGCGTTCCCCCATGCCCGTACCACCAGCTTTTGGCCCTTGGGTCCCATCCCTCCGTACCTGGACAGATTCCTCGCGCCCTCAGCTCGTTCTCCATCTTCTCCCACCTAGGCTCCCAAAGGCAATACCCTCCTGGCCCCATTATATGATTGTACTCCTTCTTAGCCGCATTTTCCTTATTTTTTTTCGATATTTGAATGAACTGCTCCGATTTCTTTTGCTTCACAAATTCTGGCCAATCATGTTTCAGTTTCTCATATTGTCCTTTGAAATCCGGAGTCTTGTTCTGCTTGACAAAGTCATGGGCTAGATTTTGCTTGAATTTCCGGAATGCGTCGGCCATCTTATGAAGAGCGAACTGTTTGACTAGCCTCCTCCTCTCCTTGTTTTCCTCAATCTTGTTACCCTCCTCATGGAATTTGTTGTATTCCGGAGGTAGAACGAAATGTTCCATAAGCTTTTTGAAGCAATCTTTTTTTGTTCTCTTATCGACAAAAGTGAAACCAGCAATTTGTGCCTTCTTTGGCTTATTCCACTCCTGGACGGTGATCGAGACGTTGTCTCTAACAATGGCTCCGCATTGGTTGACAAACTTGGTGGCGTTCTTGCGGGGCTCCAGCGGCCTGCCGGTTGCACTGTCGACAACCTCGATGGTGCATGTTTCTCCTTGTTTCATCGTCTTGGTTGCGCCACGCTTTGACGACGTACTCGATTGTTTCGACGATCCGGCCGAGGGCTAAAATAAGAAAGAGAGTCGCGCGCGTTAGTCCACACATATTTATTCAAATCAGTTAGTTTGTATCACCAGAGGCTCAATGTATATATATATACCTCGGCGCCGGAGGTGGTTGCTACTTCCATTTGAAGATCGTCGTTTATCGATGTTTGTTCGGCATCATCTTGCTGACGGCGCCCTTCATCTTCACCGTCAAGGTTCAGATAAGAAGAGATATCATCTTCTTCTTGTCCGGTCGGCACATATAGAATATCGCCGTTTATGATGCCGAACATATGTGCTTCACCGTCCGGATCATAGTTGTCCATAATCGGGTCAGCTCTATCGTCCGCCATTATGTCAGTCCTGAAAACATGTAGTAAAAACAAATTAATTAAGTGAAGAAGGGGGGCGGTGGCGGTGGCGGTGGCGAAAGGGCGGTGGCAAAAGGAGGGGGCGAGGAAGGGGTGGGAGAGGGTGTCGCGGTAGAGCGCGAGACGGGGCGGCAGACGACGGCGTCACGGAGAGGGAGGCGAGGACAACACACATTTATAACCGCGCGCATCGCCGCCCCCTCGCCGCCCCCTCTCTGTATATACGTTTTTTTTGTTAATTATCAAATTTTACGGTTTTTTTTGTTAATTATCAAGTTTTAAGTTATTTTACCGTTTTCGTTAAACTAATTAACTAGATAAAATTAAAAAGAACAAAAAAAATTCTCTCTCTCTCTCTCTCTCTCTCTCGATCATCGCTCTCTGTAGAGCAGCGTTGAGGGCGGCGAGGCCGGCGGCCCGAGGTGGATTGGGGGGCGGCGTTGAGCGCGGCGAGGCCGGCCGGTGGCGTTGAGGGCAGCGAGGCCGGCCGGCGGTGTTGAGGGCGGGCGAGAGGCGGCGCGGTGGGCGAGGGAGGCCGGCGGGCGCCGTATGTGGGCGAGAGGGGGCGGCGGGCGCCGTACGTGGGCGAGAGGGGGCGGCGGGCGACGGCGGGCGGCGTCGAGGGCGCGGGCGACGGCGGGCGGCGTCGAGGGCGAGGGCGACGGCGGGCGGCGTCGAGGGCGAGGGCGACGGCGGCGGTGTTGATTCGGAGAAGACGAGAAGGGGTTCGGGGCCCTCGTATTTATAGCCCCCCCCCCTTTAGTCGCGGTTGGGGAGGCGACCCGCGACTAAAGGGTACCTTTAGTCGCGGTTGGGGAGGCGACCCGCGACTAAAGGGCTTTTTTCGGCGGGTTTTTGTTCCCGCGCGCAACGACCTTTAGTCGCGGTTGGGCAGGCCAACCGCGACTAAAGGTATTCTTAAAATACTTTTTCTTTTTCAAAATGTTAAGAATACAAATAATATATCGAAAAATTCAGAAAAATAAAACTAATTCAATTCAATATGTTAAAAACACAAATAATATATCAAAAAATTCAGAAAAATAAAACTAATTCAATTCAAAATGTTAAAAATACAAATAATATATCAAAAAATTCAGAAAAATAAAACTAATTCAATTCAATATGTTAAAAACACAAATAATATATCAAAAATTTCAGAAAAATAAAACTAATTCAATTCAATATGTTAAAAACACAAATATTATATCAAAAAATTCAGAAAAATAAAACTAATTCAATTCAAAATGTTAAAAATACAAATAATATATCAAAAAATTCAGAAAAATAAAACTAATTCAATTCAATATGTTAAAAACACAAATAATATATCAAAAAATTCAGAAAAAATACAACTAATTCAATTCAATATGTTAAAAACACAAATATTATATCAAAAAAATCAGAAAAATAAAACTAATTCAATTCAAAATTCTAAAAATACAAATAATATATCAAAAAATTAAGAAAAATAAAACTAGTTCAATTCAAAATGTTAAAAATACAAATAATATATCAAAAAATTCAGAAAAATAAAACTAATTCAATTCAAAAATTTATACGCCTAGGCAGGAGTATGACTAAATCACTCCAAATTTCATGTATCATCAGTGGTATCTCGAATCATTCGAAAATGGACACCAAACACATCACGGGTAATATAATTCACATGATCCATTCAACAAAGTTTGGTACAATAAATTATTACACATCATTTCTTCCCTTGTGTCCCTGCTTGCTTACGATTGTGCCGTATCCATGGAGCATCCTCACCATTTAACTTAATGCTTGGGTCGGTGTTCACTTTGAAGGGCGGAATTTCAGCAAACATATTATAATCTTCTGACATGTCTGTCTTGTCCTCCACTCCCACGATGTTTCTTTTCCCTGAAAGAACAATGTGGCGCTTTGGATCATCGCATGATGTACTGATCGTTTTCTTATCTTTCCGTTTCCTCGGTTTGCTACTCATGTCCTTCACATAGAAAACCTGAGCGACATCTTTCGCTTGGACGAATGGTTCGTCAAGGTAACCAAGATTGTTGAAATCCACCATTGTCATTCTGTATTGCTGGTCCACCTTTACCCCACCTCCTGTTAGCTTGAACCATTTGCACCGGAACAAAGGGACCTTAAAGGAGGGTCCATAGTAAAGTTCCCATATCTCCTCTATGTAACCATAATATGTGACCTTTTTCCCATTCTCGGTTGCTGCATCAAAGCGGACACCACTGTTTTGGTTGGTGCTCTTTTTATCTTGGGCGATCGTGTAAAATGTATTCCCATTTATCTCGTACCCTTGGAAAGTCGTTATAGTCGAAGATGGTGTCTTGGCCAACATGTACAGCTGATCTACAACATCATTGTCATTCATTAAATGTTTTCTCAACCAACTGCCGAAAGTCTCCATGTGGGCCTTCCTAATCCAGGATTCAGGCTTCCCCGGGTTGTTCGAGCGTAAAATATTCTTGTGTTTCTCAAAGTACGGAGCCACCAAGCTGGAATTGGTCAGTACAGTGTGGTGTGCTTCAGTCAGAGAATGGCCGTCCATACATGTCGTTGATTTCCTTCCGATCGTGCCTTTTCCACTTAGTCTCCCCTCGTGCCGCGATCGAGGAAGACCAATCGGCTTAAGGTCAGGAACAAAGTCAACACAAAACTCAATTACCTCCTCATTTCCATAGCCCTTGGCGATGCTTCCTTCTGGCCTAGCACGGTTACGAACATATTTCTTTAATACTCCCATGAACCTCTCGAAGGGGAACATATTGTGTAGAAATACAGGACCGAGAATGAAAATCTCTTCGACTAGGTGAACCAAGAGGTGCGTCATAATATTGAAGAAGGATGGCGGGAACACCAACTCGAAACTGACAAGACATTGGATCACATCGTTCTGCAACCGTGGTAGATCTTCTGGATTGATTACCTTCTGAGAGATTGCATTGAGGAATGCACATAGCTTCACAATGGCTACTCGAGAATGAAAATCTCTTCGACTAGGTGAACCAAGAGGTGCGTCATAATATTGAAGAAGGATGGCGGGAACACCAACTCGAAACTGACAAGACATTGGATCACATCGTTCTGCAACCGTGGTAGATCTTCTGGATTGATTACCTTCTGAGAGATTGCATTGAGGAATGCACATAGCTTCACAATGGCTACTCGAACATTTTCCGGCAGGAGCCCCCTCAAAGCAATCGGAAGCAATTGCGTCATAATCACGTGGCAGTCGTGAGACTTCAGGTTTTGGAACTTTTTCTCCGCCATGTTTATTATTCCCTTTATATTGGACGAGAATCCAGACGGGACCTTCATACTGCTCAGGCATTCAAAAAAGATGACCTTCTCTTCTTTGGTCAGAGCGTAGCTGGCACGACCTTGAAACCATTCCGGATGCCAGTCATCAGGGTCTTTCAAACGTTGCTGGTCCTGCCGTGCTTCCTTTGTATCATTTGTCTTCCCATACACGCCCAAGAAGCTTAGGAGGTTCACGCAAATATTCTTCGTAACATGCATCACGTCGATTGCAGAGCGGACTTCTAGGACTTTCCAATATTCTAGCTCCCAGAATATAGATTTCTTCTTCCACATGGCTGCGTGCCCGTCAGCTCCCTTCGGAACTGATTGTCCGCCAGGACCCTTTCCAAAGATGACTTTCAAATCCTTGAACATATCAAATACCTTAGCACCAGTGCGTTCCGCAGGCTTCGGCCGGTGATCTGCCTTGCCGTTGTAATGTTTGCCTTTCTTTCTTACTGGATGAATTTTCGGAAGAAATCGACGATGCCCAAGGTACATGTTCTTCTTACAATTTGGCAAATGTACACTTTCAGTCTCATGTAAGCAGTGCGTGCATGCATTGTATCCCTTATTTGACAGTCCCGAAAGGTTACTAAGAGCAGGCCAATCGTTGATGGTTACGAAAAGCAACGCTCGTAGGTTAAATTCCTCTTTTTTGTGCTCATCCCACACACGGACACCAGGTCTGCCCCACAGCTGTAAAAGTTCATCAACTAATGGCCTTAGGTACACATCGATGTCGTTGCCGGGTTGCTTCAGACCTTGGATGAGCACTGGCATCATAATGAACTTCCGCTTCATGCACAACCAAGGAGGAAGGTTGTAGATGCATAGAGTCACGGGCCAGGTGCTATGGCTGGAGCTCTGCTCGCCAAAAGGATTCATGCCATCTGTACTTAGACCAAATCTTATGTTCCTTGCTTCAGCTGCAAAATCTTTGAACTCTCTGTCGATCTTTCTCCATTGCGTTCCATCTGCGGTGTGTCTCAACTCCCCGTCCGACTTACGGTCCTCTTTGTGCCATCGCAACAACTTGGCATGCTCTTTGTTCCTGAACAGACGTTTCAACCGTGGTATTATAGGAGCATACCACATCACCTTGGCGGGAACCCTCTTCCTGGGTTTCCCGCCCTCAACATCGTCACCAGGGTCATCGCCTCTGATCTTATAACGCAATGCAGTGCATACCGGGCATTCATTCAAATTCTCGTATTCACCGCGGTAGAGGATGCAGTCGTTGATGCATGCATGTATCTTCAGAACCTCTAAACCTAGAGGGCAGACAACCTTCTTTGCTTCGTACGTACTGGCGGGCAACTCGTTATTCTTTGGAAACATATTCTTCAACATTTTCAGCAAGTTTTCAAATGCCGAGTCAGCTACACCTGCCTGTGCCTTCCATTTCAGCAAATCCAGTGTGCAACCCAGCTTTTTCAGACCATCATCGCATCCAGGGTACAACGACTTTCAGTGATCCTCTAACATGCGATCCAAATTCTCCCTCTCCTTTTCAGTTTCGCAGCGTCTCCGTGCATCAGCAATGGTCCGACCAAGATCATCAACGGTCTCATCACGTGCCTCTTCTTCACCTTCACCTTCACCTTCCCCTTCACCTTCCCCTTCACCTGCCCCTTCACCTTCCCCTTCACCTTCAGCATCCTCCATGAAAGTATCACCGAAATGAGCAAGATAGCTTTCATCGATGAAATCATCCCCTTCTTCATCTTCTTCCATTATAACCCCTCTTTCTCCATGCTTGGTCCAACAATTATAGCTTGGCATGAAACCGTGCCGAAGCAGGTGCAGGTGAACTTCTCTTGAGGAAGAGTAACCCTTCTGATTCTTACAGTCAACACATGGACAGATAACAAAACCCTTCTGCTTGTTCGCATTAGCCACTACGAGGAAATCTTTCAAACCCGTAGTGAACTCGCGGGAGAGTCGGTTACCGTACATCCATTGCCGATTCATCTGCATTATTATAATATAAAATATATAATTAACCATCATGCATTTGTTAAAGTAACTAGCTATAAACAATAGAAATTAAACAATGAACAACACACATGCATATTTTATCAATGACACACATGCATGAAAGGTTCAAGTTGCTAACCGCGATCGAGGAGGAACCTCAAGTGTGGCTCCAACACTTCATATCATGTTTGTTTCACGCTGTTGGGAATTTCATCAAACACCTTGTGTGCATAAGAGGAACCAAAAGCAAACCTACACCCCCTTGTGAAGAGAAGTGCCACCAAATGGCTAAGTGAGTGCGCTGAACTGGTATATATAGGGGAGGAGCTTTAGTCGCGGTTGGCCACGCCAACCGCGACTAAAGGCCTTTGGGCACCTTTAGTCGCGGTTGGCCTGGCCAACCGCGGCTAAAGCCCCTCACGTGCACCAGCTGGCCACCGAGCGCCCTGGCCCAAGCCTTTGGTCGCGGTTCGTCTGCCGAACCGCGACTAAAGACTTCATTAGTCGCGGTTCCTACAGTTTCGCGACTAATGGGGCTGGACGGAAGCCTCTTTTTCTACCAGTGCATACCAGCAAAAGAATAAGTTTTTCTATGATTTAAGACATTACTTCTGGGATGACCCAAACCTTTATAAAGAAGGAGTAGATGGTGTTATTAGACATTACATACCTGAGCATGAACATGAACATATCCTACGCAAGTGTCACTCCGAGGCATATGGAGGACATCACGCTGGAGATAGAGCTGTACATAAGGTATTGCAATCCGGTTTTGATTGGCCAACTCTCTTCAAAGATGCTCGTAAGTTTGTCTTGTCTTGTGATGAATGTCAAAGAATTGGTAATATTAGTAGACGTCAAGAAATGCCTATGAATTATTCTCTTGTTATTGAACCATTTGATGTTTGGGGCTTTGATTATATGGGACCGTTTCCTACCTCTAATGGGTATACACATATTTTAGTTGCTGTTGATTATGTTACTAAGTGGGTAGAAGATATTCCAACTAGTAGTGCTGATCATAACACCTCTATTAAGATGCCTAAAGAAGTTAATTTTTGTGAGGTTTGGAGTCCCTAGATACTTAATGGCTGATGGTGGTTCACATTTTATTCATGGTGATTTTCGTAAAATGCTTGCTAAGTATGATGTTAATCATAGAATTGCATCTCCATATCACCCACAGTATAGTGGTCAAGTAGAATTGAGTAACAAAGATCTTAAATTAATTTTGCAAAAGACTGTTAATAGATCTAGAAAGAATTGGTCCAAGAAACTTGATGATGCATTATGGGCTTATAGAACTGCATATAAAAATCCTATGGGTATGTCTCCATATAAAATGGTTTATGGAAAAGCATGTCACTTACCTCTCGAACTTGAACATAAGGCATATTGGGCCATTAAAGAACTCAATTATGATTTCAAACTTCTGGTGAGAAGAGGATTTTTGACATTAGCTCACTTGATGAATGGAGAACCCAGGCCTATGAGAATGCCAAACTGATTAAATAAAAAGTTAAAAGATGGCATGACAAGAGGATACAAAAGCGCGAGTTTAATGTAGGTGATTATGTGTTGCTATACAACTCTCATTTAAGATTTTTTGCAGGAAAACTTCTCTCTAAATGGGAAGGCCCTTACGTTATCGAGGAGGTCTATTGTTCTGGTGCCATAAAATGAACAACTTTGAAGGCACAAATCCGAAGGTGGTGAACGGTCAAAAATCAAACATTATATCTCACGTAATCCTATAAATGTTGAAACTAATGTTATTGAAACCGTAACCCCAGAGGAATACATAAGAGACACTTTCCAGAATGTTTCAGACTCCGAGAAGGAATAAGTATGTGGTACGG
The DNA here is from genome assembly GCF_018294505.1 of Triticum aestivum. Lineage (NCBI taxonomy): Eukaryota > Viridiplantae > Streptophyta > Magnoliopsida > Poales > Poaceae > Triticum > Triticum aestivum. Next base: position 163,714,663 of record NC_057813.1, read on the forward strand.
TAAGTAAACCGACTCCAAAACACTTCTAATATCATTTCTTCTCCATTTTGGAATACTTAAGAAAATAGGAAAATAAGAAGTAGTCCGGGAAGGACACGAGGGTGGAGGGCGCGCCCTACCCCCCTGGGCGCGCCCCCTGCCTCGTGGGTACCTCGTGTGCTCTCCGGACTCTGTTTTCTTGCACGATATTTCTTACGGTTGGTAAATATTCATTATATAATCTCCCGAAGGTTTTGACCATCGTATCATGCAAATATCCTCTGTCTTTGTTTTGAGCTGTTTTTTGTTAGATTTGTCAAGGCCAGGCATCATGACGTCACCGCCCTCCAACAATGAAGACAAGGATGCTTGGCTATTGAAGATAGAGCTGAAGAGAGAAGAACCTGGGGAGATCAACAAGGATGATGGGATCAAGAAGGCCATGGAGGATCAATCTCCGGCGGCAGAAGAAGAAAACATCCTTCAACCTCTTCCTAACCTCTTTACCCCAACTGAGATTGAAGCTTTCAAGATGATTGAGTTAGCTCGCATACAAAACAAGTATCTCACACAGGAAAATATTTTGTTGAAGGATCATATCGTCGCTCTCAAGGGCATTATCCACAAATTGGAAGAGGTCCTACGCTCGATGTGCGACTACCCATCATCATCACCACCTTCTTCACCAGCAAAGGAGACATAATTACATGGGTATGGGCACTCCCCTTGGCAACTGCCAAGCTTGGGGGACGTGCCCCGGTATCGTATCACCATCACACTCCTATCTTTACCGTTTTTCTTAGTTCGATCCTTTTGGTAATATTTTGATCTAGTAGAATAAAGTTTTTGTATGAATTAGTTTTGAGTTTTGCTTTATGATCCCTCTATGTAATCGAGTCCGTGAGCTATATATAATAAAGATTAGTGTTGAGTCAAGGGCTTTGCTATCTTGCTATGATCTTGAGTAAATAGATAGAACAAAAAGAAATAAAAGAGACCATATTGATCTTATGGATAGTAATGACTTCACATATAAAGAGTATGATGATTAAAAGTTGTTGAGAGTTGGCAAACATAGTTTTGGTCATCGTTGCAATTAATAGGAAGTAATAAAGAAAGAGAGGTTGTCACATATAAATATACTATCTTGGACATCTTTTATGATTGTGAGCACTCATTAAAGGATGACATGCTAAAGATTTGATGTTGGACAAGGAAGACAACATAATGGGTTATGTTTTCTCACATCTTAGTTAAAGTATATTGTCATGGATCACCCAACATGTTGATTTTGCATTTCCCCCTCATGCTAGCCAAATTCATTGCACCAACTAGAGATACTACTTGTGTTTCCAAATATCCTGAAACCCGGTTTTGCCATGAGAGTCCACCATATCTACCTATGTATTGAGTAAGATCCTTCAAGTAAGTTGTCATGTTGTATAAAATAAAAATTGTTCTCTAAATATGTATGACTGATTAGTGTGGAGAAAATAAGCTTTATACGATCTTGTGATATGGAAGAAATAAAGCGACAGACTGCATAATAAAGGTTCATATCACAAGTGGCAATATAAAGTGACGTTCTTTTTGAAGGAAATATGCCCTAGAGGCAATAATAAAGTTATTATTTATTTCCTTATTTCATGATAAATGTTTATTATTCATGCTAGAATTGTATTAACCGGAAACATAATACATGTGTGAATACATAGACAAACAAAGTGTCACTAGTGTGCCTCTACTTGACTAGCTCGTTAATCAAAGATGGTTATGTTTCCTAACCATGAACAATGAGTTGTTATTTGATTAACGAGGTCACATCATTAGTTGAATGATCTGATTGACATGACCCATTTCATTAGCTTAGCACCCGATCGTTTAGTATGTTGCTATTGCTTTTCTTCATGACTTGTACATGTTCCTATAACTATGAGATTATGCAACTCCCGTTTGCCGGAGGAACACTTTGGGTGCTACCAAACGTCACAACGTAACTGGGTGATTATAAAGGAGCATTACAGGTGTCTCCAAAGGTAGATGTTGGGTTGGCGTATTTCGAGATTAGGATTTGTCACTCCGATTGTCGGAGAGGTATCTCTGGGCCCTCTCGGTAATACACATCACATAAGCCTTGCAAGCATTACAACTAATATGTTAGTTGTGAGATGATGTATTACGGAACAAGTAAAGAGACTTGCCGGTAACGAGATTGAACTAGGTATTGGATACCGACGATCGAATCTCGGGCAAGTAACATACCGATGACAAAGGGAACAACGTATGTTGTTATGCGGTCTGACCGATAAAGATCTTTGTAGAATATGTAGGAGCCAATATGGGCATCCAGGTCCCGCTATTGGTTATTGACCAGAGACGTGTCTCGGTCATGTCTACATTGTTCTCGAACCCGTAGGGTCCGCACGCTTAAGGTTACGATGACAGTTATATTATGAGTTTATGCATTTTGATGTACCGAAGGTTGTTCGGAGTCCCGGATGTGATCACGGACATGACGAGGAGTCTCGAAATGGTCGAGACGTAAAGATTGATATATTGGAAGCCTATATTGGGATATCGGAAGTGTTCCGGGTGAAATCGGGATTTTACCGGAATACCGGGAGGGTTACCGGAACCCCCCGGGAGCTATTTGGGCCATAGTGGGCCTTAGTGGAAAAAAGAAGGGGCTGCCCTAGATGGGCTGCGCGCCCCCCCTTCCCCTAGTCCTATTAGGACTAGGAGAGGTGGCCGGCCCCCTCCTCCTCTTTTCCCCTCCAAGGAATCCTAGTTGGACTAGGATTGGAGGGGGAATCCTACTCCCAGAGGGAGTAGGACTCTCCTGCGCCTCCCCCCCTTTGGCCGGCCAGCCTCCCCTCCTCTCCTCCTTTATATACAGAGGCAGGGGCACCTCTAAACAGACAAGTTGACACAAGTTGATCCACGTGATCGATTCCTTAGCCGTGTGCGGTGCCCCCTGCCACCATATTCCTCGATAATACTGTAGCGGAGTTTAGGCGAAGCCCTGCTGCTGTAGTTCATCAAGATCGTCACCACGCCGTCGTGCTGACGAAACTCTTCCCCGACACTTTGCTGGATCGGAGTCCGGGGATCGTCATCGAGCTGAACGTGTGCTCGAACTCGGAGGTGCCGTAGTTTCGGTGCTTGATCGGTTGGATCGTGAAGACGTACGACTACTTCCTTTACGTCGTGTCATCGCTTCCGCAGTCGGTCTGCGTTGGGTACGTAGACAACACTCTCCTCTCGTTGCTATGCATCACATGATCCTATGTGCGCGTAGGAAAATTTTTGAAATTACTACGAAACCCAACAGTGGTATCAGAGCCAGGTTATTCTTGTTGATGTTATATGCACGAGTAGAACACAAGTGAGTTGTGGACGATACAAGTCATACTGCCTACCAGCATGTCATACTTTGGTTCGGCGGTATTGTTGGACGAGACGACCCGGACCAACCTTACGCGTACGCTTACGCGAGACCGGTTCCCTCGACGTGCTTTGCACAGAGATGGCTTGCGGGCGACTGCCTCTCCAACTTTAGTTGAACCAAGTATGGCTACGCCCAGTCCTTGCGAAGGTTAAAACGGAGTCTATTTGACAAACTATCGTTGTGGTTTTGATGCGTAGGTGAGATTGGTTCTTACTTAAGCCCGTAGCAGCCACGTAAAACATGCAACAACAAAGTAGAGGACGTCTAACTTGTTTTTGCAGGGCATGTTGTGATGTGATATGGTCAAGGCATGATGCTGAATTTTATTGTATGAGATGATCATGTTTTGTAACCGAGTTATCGGCAACTGGCAGGAGCCATATGGTTGTCGCTTTATTGTATGCAATGCAATCGCGATGTAATGCTTTACTTTATTACTAAACGGTAGTGATAGTCGTGGAAGCATAAGATTGGCGAGACGACAACGATGCTACGATGGAGATCAAGGTGTCGCGCCGGTGACGATGGTGATCATGACGGTGCTTCGGAGATGGAGATCACAAGCACAAGATGATGATGGCCATATCATATCACTTATATTGATTGCATGTGATGTTTATCTTTTTATGCATCTTATCTTGCTTTGATTGACGGTAGCATTATAAGATGATCTCTCACTAAATTATCAAGAAGTGTTCTCCCTGAGTATGCACCGTTGCCAAAGTTCGTCGTGCCCAGACACCACGTGATGATCGGGTGTGATAAGCTCTACGTCCATCTACAACGGGTGCAAGCCAGTTTTTGCACACGCAGAATACTCAGGTTAAACTTGACGAGCCTAGCATATGCAGATATGGCCTCGGAACACGGAGACCGAAAGGTCGAGCGTGAATCATATAGTAGATATGATCAACATAACGATGTTCACCATTGAAAACTACTCCATCTCACGTGATGATCGGTTATGGTTTAGTTGATTTGGATCACGTGATCACTTAGAGGATTAGAGGGATGTCTATCTAAGTGGGAGTTCTTAAGTAATATGATTAAATTGAACTTAAATTTATCATGAACTTAGTCCTGGTAGTATTTTGCAAATCATGTTGTAGATCAATAGCTCGCGTTGTTGCTTCCCTGTGTTTATTTTGATATGTTCCTAGAGAAAATTATGTTGAAAGATGTTAGTAGCAATGATGCGGATTGGATCCGTGATCTGAGGTTTATCCTCATTGCTGCACAGAAGAATTATGTCCTTGATGCACCGCTAGGTGACGGACCTATTGCAGGAGCAGATGCAGACGTTATGAACGTTTGGCTAGCTCAATATGATGACTACTTGATAGTTTAAGTGCACCATGCTTAACGGCTTAGAATCGGGACTTCAAAGATGTTTTGAACATCATGGACCATATGAGATGTTCCAGTAATTGAAGTTAATATTTCAAGCAAATACCCGAGTTGAGAGATGTGAAGTCTCCAACAAGTTCTATAGCTAAAAGATGGAGGAGAATCGCTCAACTAGTGAGCATGTGCTCAGATTGTCTGGGTACTTCAATTGCTTGAATCAAGTGGGAGTTAATCTTCCAGATAAGATAGTGATTGACAGAATTCTCTAGTCACCATCACTAAGTTACTGAACTTCATGATGAACTATAGTATGCAAGGGATGACGAAAACGATTCCCGAGCTCTTCGTGATATTGAAATCGACGAAGGTAGAAATCAAGAAATAGCATCAAGAGTTGATGATTGACAAGACCACTAGTTTCAAGAAAAGGGCAAAGGGAAGAAGGGGAACTTCAAGAAGAACAGCAAGCAAGTTGCTGCTCAAGTGAAGAAGCCCAAGTCTGGTCCTAAGCCTGAGACTAAGTGCTTCTACTGCAAAGGGACTGGTCACTGGAAGCGGATCTACCCCAAGTGATTGGCGGAAAAGAAGGATGGCAAAGTGAACATAAGTATATTTGATATACATGTTATTGATGTGTACTTTACTAGTGTTTATAGCAACCCCTCAGTATTTGATACTAGTTCAGTTGCTAAGATTAGTAACTCAAAACGGGAGTTGCAGAATAAACAGAGACTAGTTAAGGGTGAAGTGACGATGTATGTTGGAAGTGGTTCCAAGATTGATATGATCATCGTCACACACTCCCTATACTTTCGGGATTAGTGTTGAACCTGAATAAGTGTTATTTGGTGTTGGCGTTGAGCATGAATATGATTTGATCATGTTTATTGTAATACGGTTATTCATTTAAGTAAGAGAATAAATTGTTGTTCTGTTTACATGAATGAAACCTTATATGGTTACACACCCAATGAAAATAGTTCGTTGGATCTCGATCATAGTGATACACATAATCATAATATTGAAACCAAAAGATGCAAAGTTAATAATGATAAGTGCAACTTGTTTGTAGCACTGCCGTTTAGGTCATATTGGTGTAAAGCGCATGAAGAAACTCCATACTGATGGGCTTTTTGAATCACTTGATTATGAATCAGTTGATGCTTGCGAACCATGCCTCATGGGCAAGATGACTAAGACTCTGTTCTTCGGAACAATGGAGCGAGCAATAGATTTGTTGAAAAACATACATACTGATGTATGTGGTCCGATGAATATTGAGGCTCGCGACAGGTATCATTATTTTCTGATCTTCACAGATGATTTGAGCAGATATGAGTATATCTACTTGATGAAACATAAGTCTGAAACATTTGAAAAGTTCAAAGAATTTCAGAGTGAAGTGAAAAATCATCGTAACAAGAAAATAAAGTTTCTACGATTTGATCGTAGAGAAGAGTATTTGAGTTACGAGTTTGGCCTTCAGTTAAAAACAATGTGAAATAGTTTCACTACTCATGCCACCTAGAACACCACAATGTAATGGTGTGTCCGAACGTCATAACTGTACTTTATTAGATATGGTGCGATCTATGACGTGTCTTACCGATCTACCACTATCGTTTTGGGGTTATGCATTAGAGACAGCTGCATTCACGTTAAATAGGGCACCATCTAAATCCGTTGAGACGACACCGTGTGAACTATGGTTTGGCAAGAAACCTAAGCTGTCGTTTCTTAAATTTGGGGTTGCGATGCTTATATGAAAAAGTTTCATCCTGATAAGCTCAAACTCAAATCGGAGAAGTGCGTCTTCATAGGATATCCAAAGGAAACTATTGGATACACCTTCTATCACCGATCCGAAAGGCAAGACTTTTGTTGCTAAATTCGGAAACTTTCTGGAGAAGGAGTTTCTCTCGAAAGAAGTGAGTGGGAGGAAAGTAGAACTTGATGAGGTAACTGTACCTGCTCCCTTATTGGAAAGTAGTTCATCACAGAAATCAGTTCCTGTGACAAATACACCAATTAGTGAGGAAGCTAATGATATTGACAGAGGGACAAATCAAAAACCTGAGGAAGGCCGGATACTTGTCTAACGACATCGCGCACCGGCTCCCAGATGCGGGGCAACTCATCCCCACCCCCAGGCCCCATGAGAGGGTTGTTTTTCTTCCCCGTTTCCTCCGCGGACTGGGTTTTCCTCTTCACCCGTTTGTCCGGGGGCTCATGTTCTACTACGGCCTGGACTTCCACGATCTGGCCCCGAACTTCATCCTCAACATCTCGGCGTTTATCGTCGTGTGCTAGGCCTTCTTTCACGTCCAGTCCCACTTTGGCCTATGGCTGAAGATCTTCAGCGTCAAGCTGAAGGTCGTGCAAGGCCGACAGGCGGAATGCGGAGGCGCCATGGTGGGCAAGATAGCCAACGTCACCTGGGTCTAGGGTGCCTTTGTGGAAACCATCAAAGGGTGGCAATCTGGGTGGTTTTATATCACCGAGCCGCGTGACCCTAAATGGGCAGCGGCCCCTGAATTTCGATCCGGCATTCCCACCCGGCACACATCTTGGAAAGAGACGGGCCTATCGTGGGGCAATCCGGAAGAGGTGACCGGACTCCAAACCTGCGTCCGAGACCTGGTGACCAAGAAGGTCAAGCTTGTCAACATGGTCCAGGTCATGCTCTTCCGCCGGATCCTCCCGTGTCAACGACGGTACTTCAATTTGTGGGAGTTCGACCCGGCCCGGCACCAGACTCTATCCAGGCTCTTCGAAACGAAGCACGAGGACGCCTGGAAGGTGCTTTTCAAGAGTTCCGAGGTCTCCCCTCCCTTCACCGAGGATCGCGGGTTCTGCACCAAACGTCAAGCCTCCGAAGTAAGCTTACCTTTAGTCCCTTACAGGATACCCAAATTTCATAGTGTGACTTTATGTGGGATCTAAACTCCCGTTCCTTTCACAGGATTGGAAGAGGACATACGGACAGTTCAACTGTCCGGCCCCTTTACCCGAAGGCCCAGTAGACGCACACTTAGCGAAGCTACTGGTTCCGGCACCCCACGTGGTGCCGGAGAAGAAGGCCAAGGAGCAGGCCACGGGGACCCAAAAGAGTTCCCGGCACCCGGTGTCGTCGGATTTGCCCGACGGCCCCAACGCACCCTCCGCCTCTGAAGATGGGGAGGAGGAGGAAGAAGAAGATGCTTCTCCCCCTCCAACAGGGGGAGGAAAGAAGAGAAAGGCCGTCCCAACTGAGGAAGCCGGAGGGTCCAAGAAGGGGAAGTCCCTTCTGCCGGACTACGCCCCTGACGCCGAAGACGACGGGGAGGACTAGCAACCCAGGGTCAAGCCCTTGGCAAAATCGTAAGTATCCGGCTACCCGAATGACTTATTGCACTCCTTTATTATTTGATAGCTTCTAAAACCGAAGCTAATCATGCAGTCCGCCCAGAGCTCAGCTTGGCGATTCATCGAGTGGATCTCTGAATTCGTCGGATGTGAATAGCGCTTCACTTCCGACGGCCTCCTCCCCTCTCCCTACAGACGATGCTGAGGTGGAGTCCCGTAGGGGACAAAACCAGGAGGAGGTGGTCCTGGAAGCGCCACAAGGCGACCTTCCGGACTCCCAGCCCAAAGGAGGTAAAGCCCCGGAGGGATCTAAGTCCGGCCCTGGGCCGGACACTGCTCCGGAACCATCAGTGGTTCCAGAGCCCGACAGGTGGCGCCTTCATAAGAAGGGCAAGCCTACGACGCCTGCGACTTCCGTCCACCCGGAGGCGCCGGACAATTTGTTGGAGGCGCTTAACGGCGCCTCTATCGACGAAGAACACCGCACTGTTATGAGTGCGGTGATTCAGAAGGTTCAGTCCGCCAAGAGCGGGCTGACGGAAGCCTGCACAAGCCTGTTAACGGGCTTTGAGGTATGTGTTCAGAAACATATATAAAAATGTTACTGCATAGACAGTAGCCCCTGATGCTCAGTTCGGTGTTCGGAAAGAAAAGCCGAACTGAGGATCTCAAAAGATATACGCAGGAGTCTAGTAGAAGTATGTCAATATGGGAATGCAGGCTGCACTGCTGACCTCTGCCGCATTGACTGCGGAGGTCAATGCCTTGAAGGAAAGCCTCGAGCGGTCCGAGAGCGAGCTCGACCGTGCCAAGAAGCAGCTCGAGGATAAAGAGGGTACATAGTACCTCTTGTAAATGTATATAGAAATACTTGGTTGCATAATAATAACAGGACCAACGGTAATGTTGCAGGAGCCACGACCAAGGTGGCGACCCTGAAAGAGGCGGTTTCGAAGGCCGAAAAGAGTGCGGCCTTGGAGTGCACCGAGCGAGAGAAGCAGGAGGCGCGGGTGGCGGAGGTGCGGCAAGAGCTCCAGGCTCTCGTGGAAAAACACGAGAGTTTGGAGCGTGACTCGAAGACTTGAGAGTCCGAGCTTGCCTTGGCTCTTGAGAGTGCCAAGACCCCTAAGGCCGAAGCCTAGAAGGCCCTTCAGGAGATCGAGGCGATGAAGAAGATAGCGGCGGGTAAGGCATTCTTTATGCAAAGCAAAAATATAAAAGTTAATTATCTGCTACTTACCCGAATCCGGAGCTCTCCAGGAGCATTCGCCGATCTGCCCTGTAGTGTGTCTGATGCCGCCGCATACTACCGAGCCGAAGAGGGGACCCCGACGGAGAAAGTGTTCTGGTCTCAGTATGCTAAGGCTGAACCTCCGATGCCCCTGAGCGACCAGCTGAAGCAGCTGGTCGAGCTCCACAAGGTGGCCGAATAGGCCATGAAGGGCCTCATAGCTCGAATGTGGCCTGGTGAAGTCATGCTTGGGAGCTACTTCGGTCTGGTGCGGCGGCTGGTGGATGCGTGTCCGTGGATTGAGGTCGTCAAGCGCTCCGTTTGTATTGAAGGTGCCCATCAGGCCCTTGCCCGTGCTAAGGTGCACTAGGGCAAGCTAGACGCGGAGGAGCTGTTGACGGACGCGCCACCGCCGGGCAAGGAGTATCGTACGCCCGAGATGTATTATAATGGCATTCTGAAGGGTGCCCGCCGCATAGTGGATGAGTGCTCCAAAGATGTCATTTTTGAGTAAACTCGCATTTGTTATCCTGTACGCTGAAGCTTTGTTCATATTCGTTAAGCAACTCTTGTTAATTTAAAATATTACCTTCTGTGCGGCCGTTTATCAAATCTGAGAGATGCAAGTCGTCGGCTTCGACCCCCATGCCATGAGTGCTGGGGTGTTCGGGATAAACCTGAGCGCTCTTGTTCCCATTCTTGGGTCCATCTAGGGAGGCGTTCAGCACAACGAACCAGGTCGTCGGACTTATAATGCTTTATCACTCTCACTTAGGCATAGAATTCTATAATTTTAAATTTCGGTGAAACCCCTAGTATTCAGAAGACCGAGTTCGGGACACTATCCATGCCTAGGCCGGATAAGTCCGGTTCCTCGCTCGAAGCGGCATAAGTCTTTAAGGACTCGAAGAAACCTCGCGAACAGCGACCGGTCTCTCGCACTATCATGACAGTCAGTTTTAGCTTTCTCTACTGAGGTGTTAACCCAGCTCAACTGGGGCACAATCGCAGTAGTTCTCCCAGCGCTACCTTAGCCAACAATGTGGAACGTAAGGTACCAAAACATGGGAGCCGAGCAAACCCAACTATTGACCAAAGACATGATTCGGAGCCGATGCATATAGTTCTATAAGTTCGGGGTGCCGCACTTGTTAGAGTGTTCGGTCTTCTCACACCATGTTATGGGGTGTTATAAGCCCCTGGTGTATTATCCGTACCAAAGTGTACGGTTGCATAGTGTCATGACTGAACATATTTGCATATAAAAATAAGTACAATAATAGGTAAGAGCTATATATTGTTCATTAAAAAAGGGCTGCTGCGAAAACAAAACGATACAAAAAGTGCGGTAAGCAAGAGATTTTTGACGTGGCTTGCTTCCTCCCTGGCTATTGCATCATTGGTTCGGCGAGAGTATTGCCGGACAGGCCTTCCGAATAGTTGGGTCCTGAAAGTGTGTGAAAAGGAAAACGGCGAAATAGGGAGCCCCTTAGTGCGGTTGAGCCGCATTCTGGGCGCGCCATTGTTGTGCCCCTCCCCTTATGCCCATGGTATCTCTAAGGCGTAATTATGTACGCGTGGTACCAGTGTCGCCGTTTGACGGGGGCCGGGGTTGGGGCCGCACTGCTATGCTTTCTCGGAACGTGCCAGCCGGATTTTTTGTAGGTTACTTCAGGCTCGCTTGACGTTGTCCAGACATTTGGCACTTGGATTGGAGAAATTCCTTGAGAGGCTACTCTGTACTTCCGCTGCCAGGGCCGCCGTGTGCTCCTCCGTTCGGAGAGAGCGTTCGGTGTTTCCGTTTACCGTGATGACTCTGCGAGGTCCTGGCATCTTGAGCTTGAGATATGCGTAGTGCAGCACCACATTGATATTTGGCAAATGCGGTTCGCCCGAGCAGGGCGTGATAGCCTCTGCGGAATGGGACTATGTCGAAGATTAACTCCTCGCTCCGGAAGTTATCCGGGGATCCGAAGACCACGTCGAGTGTGACTGAGCCTGTACAGCTGGCTTCTACCCCTGGTATGACACCTTTGAAGGTTGTCTTTGTGGGTTTAATCCTTGAACGATCGATGCCCATTTTTCGCACTGTGTCCTGGTAAAGCAGGTTCAGGCTACTGCCGCCGTCCATTAGGACTCTGGTAAGGTGGAATCCATTGATAATTGGGTCTAGGACCAGTGCGGCGAATCCGCCGTGATGGATGCTGGTGGGATGGCCCCGTCGATCGAAGGTGATCGGGTAGGAGGACCATGGGTTGAACTTTGGGGCGACTGGTCCAGCGCGTAGACGTCCTTGAGAGCATGCTTCCGCTCCCTTTTGGGGATATGGGTTGCGTATATCATATTCACCGTCCGAACATGCGGGGGAAATCCCTTCTGTCCTTTGTTGTTCGGCGGCCGGGGCCCCTCCTCGTCATCGCTATGTAGCCCCTTGTCTCTGGTCTCGGCAGTTAACTTGCCTGCCTGCCTGAACACCCAACAATCCCTGTTGGTGTGATTGGCTGGTTGTTCAGGTGTGCCGTGTATCTGGCACGAGCGATCGAGTATCCGTTCTAAGCTGGATGGGCCCTGAGGGTTTCTTTTGAATGGCTTCTTCCGCTGACTCGGTTTAGAGCCTCTGAATCCGGCATTGACTACCGTATCTTCAGTATTGTCACCGTTGATGCGGCGTTTATGCTTGTTGCGACGTGACCTGCCGTTGTTATCCTTGGTATCCGAATTGTCGGGGCTATTGGTTATGTTGTTGCTACGAGCTAGCCAGCTGTCTTCTCCCGCGCAGAAGCGGGTCATGAGTGTCGTGAGAGCTGCCATAGACTTCGGCTTTTCCTGTCCTAGGTGTCGGGCAAGCCATTCGTCTCGGATGTTGTGCCTGAAGGCTGCGAGGGCCTCGGCGTCCGGACAATCGACTATTTGGTTTTTCTTGGTCAGGAACCATGTCCAGAATTGTCTGGCCAATTCCTCTGGCTGCTGAATTATGTGGCTTAGGTCATCGGCGTCTGGTGGTCGCACATACGTGCCCTGGAAGTTGTCAAGGAATGCATATTCTAGGTCCTCCCAACAACTAATTGACTCTGCTGGCAGGCTATTAATCCAATGTCGAGATGGTCCTTTAAGCTTGAGCGGGAGGTATTTGATGGGGTGTAGATCATCACCACGGGCCATGTGGATGTGAAGGAGATAATCCTCGATCCATACCGCAGGATCTGTTGTGCCATCGTATGATTCGATGTTTACGGGCTTGAAGTCCTTGGGGATTTGATGATCCATTACTTCCTTTGTGAAGCATAGTGGGTGTGCGGCGCCCCTGTACTGGGCTATATCGCGACGCAGCTCGGATGAGCTTGGTCTGTTGTATTCGGCCGGGCCATACTTATTATGTCCGGCATGACGGCTAGCGTCATGTGAAGTGGGGCGCCCATGCGACCCGTAGATCGATCTTGTTTGCGTTGCCTTATTCTCCAAGATGTCCCGCGGGTCTGTTGCGTCTCCCCATACTCTAGTATGTTTTGAGCGGTGTCGGGGGGCGGCCTAGGTTGAGGGCCTTAAGGCCTCTCTATCGCGGCCACGGGGTGGCCTATCGGGTGCATCGTATGCTAGTGATGTAGGTTTAGTTGCTTCCTCCTCAAGTTGGGGTAGCAGCCTGCGCTTCGGGTAGCTCTTGGATGGGCGTTCTAGTTTATACTCTTCGGCCGCCAGGACTTCGGTCCATCTGTCGGCTAGCAAGTCTTGGTCAGCTCTAAGCTGCTGCTGTTTCTTCTTGAGGCTGCTTGCCATGGCTACGAGTCTGCGTTTGAAACGCTCTTGTTCGGCGGGATCCTCTAGCACGACGAATTCGTCGTCGTCGAGGCTTGCCTCGTCTTCAAAGGGAGGCATGTAATTGTCGTCCTCGTCTTGTTTGTCGGCCGCTCTCTCATGAGGGCTGACTCCTTTGTCCTCCTGCACTGAATCCTGCTGGAGGGGGTTGTCCTTGGCACTGTCTGGCGTATTGTTATCTCCGGTGCCGGAATCGCCATTTTTGCTTTGGCGGGACTTAGAGCGGCGCCGCTGACGTCGGCACTTGGGTTGCTTCTTTGAGGGGTTATCCTCCGTTTTCTCCTCGCCATGCCCCGCTTTAGGGGTGTCCACCATGTATATGTCATATGACGAGGTGGCTTTCCAGTTCCCTATAGGCACTGGTTCTTGATCGTCTCCTTCATCGGCGTCCATGCCGTCGATGTCTTCGGAGTCGAAGTCGAGCATGTCGGTTAAATCGTCGACAGTGGCTACGAAGTGGGTGGTGGGTGGGCTACGAATTTTTTGTCGTCCACATCCCAACCGTGTTGGCCATAGTCCGGCCAGGGCTCTCCTGACAAAGAGAGAGACTTCAACGAATTCAGGATGTTGCCGAAAGGTGAGTGCTGAAAGACATCCGCGGCGGTGAACTCCATGACCGGAGCCCAATCGGGCTTAATCGGAAGAGGTGCGGTATTTACGGAGTCTGGATCGGAGTCCGGCACCTTGGAGTCATGGGCCTTGCAAGGTACTAGGCTGGTATCCGGCTCTATTGCCGTAGAGATTGCAGTTTCCGGGGCGGCGTCCAACCGTCCGTCCCCGACTGGCGTAGTGGGCTCCGAGCTAATGGTCGGAGCGGACACCTGAGCGACGCTCTGGGCGTTGTCCGATGACAGAGCTAAATCATGCCCATCGTGACAGTGTGGCGCGCCCGGTCGTGGCTCGAATCCGTCGAAGATCAAGTCCCCGCGGAGGTCGGCCGTGTAGTTCAAGCTTCCAAACCTGACCTGATGGCTAGGGGCGTAGCTTTCGATCTGCTCCAGATGGCTGAACGAGTCGGCCCGCAGTGCGAAGCCGCCGAATACGAAGATTTGTCCGGGGAGAAAAGTCTCATCCCGGACCACATCGTGATTGACGAGCGAAGAAGCCATTGGGCCTAAAGGCGACGACACAGAGGAACTCTCAATGAAAGCACCAATGTCGGTGTCAAAACCGGCGGATCTCGGGTAGGGGGTCCCGAACTGTGCGTCTAGGCGGATGGTAACAGGAGACAAGGGACATGATGTTTTTACCCAGGTTCGGGCCCTCTCGATGGAGGTAAAACCCTACTCCTGCTTGATTAATATTGATGATATGGGTAGTACAAGAATAGATCTACCACGAGATCAGAGAGGCTAAACCCTAGAAGCTAGCCTATGGTATGATTGTTGTTTGTCCTACGGACTAAAACCCTCCGGTTTATATAGACACCGGAGAGGGCTAGGGTTACACAGAGTCGGTTACAATGGGAGGAGATCTACATATCCGTATCGCCAAGCTTGCCTTCCACGCCAAGGAAAGTCCCATCTGGACACGGGATGAAGTCTTCAATCTTGTATCTTCATAGTCCAGGAGTCCGGCCAAAGGTTATAGTCCGGTCATCCGGACACCCCCTAATCCAGGACTCCCTTAGTGGTCACCCCCACGAGGTCAGGCGTCGCTCCGCGCGGGTCCTGGCGTTTGACGAAGCGTGGCAGGATGCCATGCGGGGGATGGATCTCGTGCTGGGGGAGGAACACCGTCGGGAGGCCGCGCTTCGGGCGGCAAGATACCAGCATGCGCTGCGGCGGTACCATTGCGGCAACATCCGCCCCAGGACTCTCGAGGTAGGTGACCTCGTGCTCAGGCGTGTGCTCTCCAGGGAACGGCTGCACAAGCTCTTGCCCATGTGGGAGGGCCCATTCAAGGTTGTTCATGTTTCTAGGTCTCGCGCCGCGCGCTTGGAGACCCAGGAGGGGGTGCCCATCCCGAACGCGTGGAACATTCAGCACCTCCGGAGATTTTACCCTTGAAGTAAGGCCCAGTGCCTGTAAGAAAAGGCCCGTTGCCCGTGGATAAGGCCCAGTGCCTGTGAAGTTCGTCGTCCTGAGGAAAGGCCCGATGCCTATGAAGAAGGCCCAGTGCCTGTGAAGCTCGTCGTCCCGAGGAAAGGCCCGGTGCCTATGAAGAAGGCCTAGTGCCTGTAAAGCTCGTCGTCCCGAGGAAAGGCCCGATGCCTGTGAATAAGGCCTAGTGCCTATGAAGCTCGTCATCCCGAGGAAACGCCCAGTGCCTGTGAAGAAGGCCCAGTGCCTGTGAAGCTCATCGCCCCAAGAAAAGGCCCGGTGCCTGTGAAGAAGGCCAATGCCTGTGAAGATCGCCGCCCGTGACACTCTCACGTAATAATGAGTTGGGGCTGTACAGACCCCGAAGTCTCCGGAGTTCCGCCCCCGGGCCTCGGGGGCTCCCGCCCATGCCCAGTGGCAGCACTTAGCTCCGCGCTGGTGAGAAGACGTCGAAGACTAGATTAGGTGCCGGACGAGGCTTTTCATTTGCTTTCTGCAGTTGGCTTGTTCACCTTTGTTTGGAACTTTATTGGAGTTGCTTTTAGTGTTGTTTGCCATCCCCGGCCCGTGGTTTTCTGTCTTTGTTGCTCATCTGACTCATCTTCTCTTTCACAAAGATCGCAAGGGGGCTGCGCAAGCGCCCTCGCGAGTATCTACTGACCAAATTTCGTGAGGCTTCCCTACTCAAGTTCACAGCGGGAGCACTCCTCCCGGTCCATGTCCCACGGGCATCACGGCACGAACGCAGGACCTGAGCTGGTCACCCTCACGACTGGGGTTCGAAAGCTGTCCCTCCGGCTAATTTTTGCAGGCCTCAAGACGCTCGACAAGGCCTGTGGCAGGAGCCTCTCGAGGCGAAGACCGTAACGAATTCCCCCGAGCTAAGTTATTCCTACGCATGAGCATGCAATAACATAACATGGCGTGGGAATAATGGAAATAGCATGATAACCGAAGGCAACAATCCAGCACGCCCCCACGGGGCTCCACACTTCTCTCTCTCTCTATGCAGGAAAGAAAGAAAAACAAAATAAGTGCGGCCTGCCCTGCGACGGCCCGCGAAAGAGGATTCGCACCACCCTCCGAAGCTCAATCAAACCCCTCCTCGCGCTTCACCGAAGTGCGACGGTGGGATGATCCGGCACACCCCTCGAAGCGGGCGCGTCAGCGTGGTGGTTGATCACGACCGCCGCTGGAGGAGCTGTCATCAGAAGGGGAACCGCTGAAGCTTGGCAAGCTGCGGGTACCGCCAGGCACGGGCCCGCCTTCGTCTTCGTCGCGACCGTCATCGAGGCTAAGCATCCGATCGCCGTCATCATCCCCAGGGCTCAATCGAGTGGCGTCTCAGGGGCGTTTCTGGCCTTCGCATGTGGGACGTTGCGATGGTCCACCTCACAGCTATGTTCGCATGCCTTTCGACCTGCCGAACACGGCTGCTTCTCATCAGCGCCTAATGGGGAGCACTCTAGAGGCCCAGGTGGCCAGGCACCACGCATTCTTGGAGGAGATGTAGATGGACCTCGAGGAGCCGCCCGGACCTCTAGGGCCTCCTGAGGCTCAGGGCTCCGAGAGCTCGTGAGGATTGGCTTCTTCACCGCGCGTCGTCAGCTACTCTAACGCTCGCTCTGCAATGATACCAGGTGACATCTTTCGAGTTTCGTCTGAGTTGGGAGCGCCCTCAGGGCTGCCTCATTCCCAGGCTGCGTGGGTCCATCCCCGCGGCATGTATCCATTTTGCTCATGTCATTAGCTTACCTTGTGGGGACGCCCCTTGGGCTGCACCATCCCCAAGCCGCTCGGGCCTGGCCCAGTGGCATGTGTCTTTCCTGCATCTATCTAAGTTGGTTTGATCTTTCATGCTTAACCTGCCTGTGATAATCGCCTGCTCGATTGACACCAACCTTTGGAGCCGCTCTATCTGGCACGACATTTGTGCATGGGTCCATCCCTACAACATCGAAAATCTGAGTGGTCGAGCTCTGGCTGCAGCAGCCCCGCAAGGCGCCACCTCACCAGGCCCTCAGTGCCCTCATCACCCCCTCGGAGCAACCAATGGCTGGCCGGCAATTATAATGGAAATCCCTATTTTCCTCATGTTGGTTTACATGGCCCCTCTAAGGAATAACGTTGGGGGAGGCCTTCGCGGGCTCTCTCTCTCTCACCCGTGCGGACCGCTTGCATGTTAAAAGGAGGGCGCCTGAGCATCGCGACTCAGGGGCTCTTACTGGCTCTCCAGCCCTCACCCACTGGCCTTGTCCACGGCATCACGACCTGGCATACCAGCTGCGGCTGAGCTCGCTCGAGGGCCAGGATCTGAGGATGTAGAGCACGAAGGAGAGTGCGGGGGAGAGAGAAGCTCAGGAGGGCCTGACCCAGCAACTTCCCATCTGCCGACGCGCAGGTCCGGCACCTCGCTAAGGAACGGCTCCAAGCTCCCGAGATAAGTCACGCTCCTAGAACAACTAGTTAACGCAACACCAAATCCTCACTTAATGTAGCTCTGTGACGGTGACATTGCATTCCTTTCTCGCCCAGCGGCGGCTGCTTGAGCGCTAAAGGGGACCTCCTGAGCATCATGCCTCAGGGGCTCTTACTAGACCTCGGGCCGCTCACCTCCTGGCCTTGACCACGGCATTGCGACCTGGCATACCAGCGACGGCTGAAGCCTGCCTGGGGACCGGGACCTGTGAGCGTAGAGCACCAAGCCCTCGTGAGATTAGAAAGGGGGAACCAAGCCGAGACAGGACAAGCATCTCGCACCACTCCGTGATAAGGATTATATTAACAAAAGACATTGCAGACGCTTTACATGCCACCACGCGGTATTTCCTTGATTCCTCGCAGGGAACAAAAGGTACAAATCCTAAGGAGCCCTAACTACAGGTGCCTCTGCGGCCGACGCCATCATCAACAGTGGGCACGAGAGGCCGGCGCCAGCCCCATCCAGATCAGCTGCGCCGACTGCCTCACGCAGCAACCCTGCTCCGGGCGCGACGTGAGGTCGAGGGCTCATAGCTGTCGTCGCTCGTCTCCGGAGGCACGAGAAGCTCGGGAGAGTCATTGGACCCCCCGGCATCTCCACTGCTACCAGAGGAGCTGCTGGAGAAGCGGGTGACAGGCTTAGCCCTCGCCACATCGGTGCGCCGGCCGCCGTCTCTGGGGCAGCACTCCAGCCGGCGTCCTTCCGCATCGAAGCCCTTGAAGAGCATCAAGGAGGCGCCATCGTATTCGAGATGAATCACGAAGGCGCTCCCTGTTCGGCAGACCCGAGCGATCTCGCCCTAGCCTCGGGTCATGTAGACTCTGCGCGGAGCGACAACCTCAACCTCCGCTCCGGTTGCAAGGGTACCACAGTCGGCGTGCTGCAGCCAGAGCTCAAGAGGCCCCCTCGGAGGCATCTCGAAGGAAAAGGAAGGAGGAAAGTGAATCCAGGAGCTTGGAGGCATGGCCGCGTGAAGCACGATCTCGCGAGAGGAGTCCGCAGCATGTACTCCAGGGGCGACGGCACGCGTCGCCGTGATCCGTCGGTGTCGCCGGTGGCGCGGGCGGCGCCGCTCGGCGTCTTCTTCCCTAGTCCCTCACCCTGGGCGTACAAGGGTAGCGGAAACCCAGGTGGAGGCCGCTCGTACCAAGGCCTCGACGTCCCATGCCGAGGAACCTTGTCACGGCGGCCGAGGACTGGCCACTTCTTCGGTGGGAGCGGGACGGGCCCCTCTCGGGGGGCCTTTCCTTTCTCTTTGGCTGAGAACTGGCGGATCGGCGCCATTGGCGTCAAGATGGAGGAGGGGCAAGGAAGAAGGAGCGGAGCAAGAAGAGATGGACTGGGAGGGTTCACGCCATCCCGTACTTATAGTCCAGAGGAGGCCAATCGTCGGCCTCCACGATCGCAGGTAATCATGACTCATTTTTGCATGCAGGGACTTGTCATGTTGGGCAGTTGCCGAGGCAGCATGGGGAAGCGGAGACGCCCACATCCAATCAACCGCCACGTGGTGTCCAAGGCCGCGGGCTGTTGGGGCCTGGGGCGCTCCACACTCGCCCCTTCGCTTCTCTGCTAAGCCAAGTCCGAGCGCGCCTTGGGCCCAGGGGCTACTGTCGGCGTTCTGGGAACGGGGGTCCCCAGACTTGCCTGCCTGCGGCCTGCGGCATGGCTCAAGTGGTGGCCCAGTACGGCCCGTCTTCATCTACTAAAGCTCAAGACCCTCGCGAGGGGCCAAGCCTCGCGGGGCGGACAACGGAAGGCGTCCTCAGGAGCGGCCTCACCAGGCAGGCTCGCGAGGAGGCGGAGAGATCAAGGCAGGGGTACCTTGTGAGGTTCTCGTGACGCAAGCCATGACGATCGAGACCAGGCAGGCGCCAGGCGGGCACCGACCTGTGCAGTGTCCTTGTTTCCTCTTTGGTGCAAAGGGGGCAAGCACAGACGCGGAGTACCAAGGCATCAAGCAACGATTACCATTTCGGTGCAATGAGACCAAGACCAGCAGAGCGGGAGGACGAAGGTCACCGTGGAGCCCAAGACGGCGTCATCACCAGCGCCTTTGGCAGCCGAAGACCAACTTTAGTCAGGATAACTTGTACTAGATATTCCCCTTCAAAATGGTCGTTGTTGGCGCCCTTCCCGCTCAATATTTGGGAAGAGGACCAGGACCTCTATATATAGGGATAGCCACCACAGTAGAAGGGGGATGAAGATCGGGATCGGACCGAGAGACACAGAGACGGAGAAATTCCTCTCCAAGCACACCACCACAAGAACACCCCTCGCGAGGCTGTTCTTCGTCTGTACTTTTTATCATCAGCCCCTGAGGCAATCCACCACACCACAAACTAGAGTAGGGTATTACACCATGACGGTGGCCTGAACTAGTATAAACCTTGCGTCCCTTGTGTTGTTCATCGTGTAGCTTAGATTCTCAGCGAGACATTGGGACGTGGATCGGTAGGGGAAAGATCTTCGCGCGCACCCTAGAGTTTGAACCTTAAGGGTTTTGCCGGAACCCGATATCCCGCAAGATCGAACCCATCACAAAGCATCTCTTCCCATTGCAAGATAAATAGATCAAGTTGGCCAAACAAAACCCAAATATCGGAGAAGAAATACGAGGCTATAAGCAATCGTGCATATAAGAGATCAAAGAAGACTCAAATAACTTTCATGAATAAAAGCATAGATCTGATTATGAACTCAAAGTTCATCGGATCCCAACAAACACACCGCAAAAAGAGTTACATCATATGGATCTCCAGGAGACCATTGTATTGAGAATGAAACAAGAGAGAGGAAACCATCTAGCTACTAACTACAGACCCGTAGGTCTTCAATGAACTACTCATGCATCATCGAAGAACCACTCGTGGACATGATGAACCCCTCCATGATGGTGTCTAGATTGGATCTAGTGTTTCTGGAACTTGCGGCGACTGGAATTGATTTTCGTCGACTCCCCTAGGGTTTCTAGAATACTGGCAGTATTTATAGAGTAAAGAGGCGGTGCGGGAGGCCACTGAGGTGGGCATAACCCACCTGGGCGGGCCTAGGCCCCCAGGCGCACCCTGGTGGGTTGTGCCCCCTTGGGGCACCTCTCTGGTACTTCTTCGGCACATTTTGTGTCTTCAGGTCCATAAAAAATCCACAAAAAGTTTCACTACATTTGGCCTCCGTTTGGTATTGATTTCTTGCGATGTAAAAATCAAGCAGAAAACAACAACAAGCACTGGGCACTATGTCAATAGGTTAGTACCAAAAATGATATAAAATGATTGTAAAACATCCAAGAATGATAATATAATAGCATGGAACAATAAGAAATTATAGATACATTAGAGACGTATCACGACATCATCGAGCTTGTGTCACTGCTATTAGCGAGTAAGTTCGACACTACATCAAAACATGGCTTTGGGTTTGTATCGCTATCCTCAAGATGTGTCCCCTTCTTCTCTAGAATATATGTTAGACGAACAAGCAATGGGTTCGTCTCACTATCATTGTGGCAGTTCTTCCTAGCATCACTGATGTCACCCTGAAAGAGAAACAAATAGGTAGATAACAGTTTTTGCACATATAAGCATCAGTGTTGTCAATTCATCTCATATCTTAGTCAGAAATAAAGAGACACATTTTTAAATAGCATTAACATAATAAGCATTGTTCATAATTAAGACGGTAGGAATTGGCATTGTGCAAGAGTGGTGAGCTTCACCACAACACTGGATTACAGATCAAGAACACAAGCAAAATTCACATTCTAAGAACTGGCAGGAAATATGACTGTACACACCCTGGAAATATGACCATTGGAGCTCGACGCTCCTGCGACACGCTCGCACGGCGCGGCGGCGCCCTGCCGCTTCTCTCCCCCAGCGCCTCTCCCAGCACTGCTCCTATGCCACACCACCTCCCTCCTCCTCCACCCTTTCCTCCCACCAGGTGTCTCTCCAACTTCTTTGGGTCCCTAGTCTTCTCTGACCCCGAGTCACCCCGGTACAAGATTTGCTTTGGTTGCTCCTTCGGTTGGCCTCTGACCGCCGGCGGGTGATGGCTGGGCACCTCATTGGCTCCGGAGTATGATCGCCGGGCGCACCCCTCTCGACGAGCCGTCGCGCTGGGAGCATGATGCCATCTGCACTTCTATGCCCGCCTGGCGCCGCGCGGTCTCGTCGCCCACCCCGGCGTCATCTACCGCTCCGGTGGGGATCCTCCGTGCCCCTTCTGCTCCAGGGGCTCCGGCACGGCAAGGCCCGCACAAAGCTGTGTGGTTCAACCTGCCTCCATGGACGCCCGACAGCTCCGAGGAGGCCCACCTCCTCTCGCGCCGCCAAGATGCTTCGTTTCCTCCACGCTTTTTAGCATGCATGGACCCGACCGCCGCTGCCTCGGAAGATGGATGGACTACAGCTATGTCCCGCCGCACGCGACGTGAGGCCCAAAGGGTCGCTGCTCCACTCAGAGGGAGCCGCCGTCGTCTCTTCTCCTCTGCCCGAGGTGCCGGCCCTCCATCTCCTTCGTCTACAAACGCTGGGGCTAAGGTTTGCTTCCAGTGGAGCTCTTCTAGCCACCTGGTTGCCTCTTGCTCCCGCCCACGAAGCCGTCGCTCCCAGCAGCACCCTCCTCCAGCTAGCAGGACGCGGCAGCCATGCGCGTCCTCTCCACCTTCAGCGACCATGTCCTTCCTCGGCCACCCTTCCACGCGCGAGGAGGAGGACACTTGCTACATCGCAACTTCATACGATCTCGATCGTGAGCGCCTGGACTGGGAGAGCACCGCCATCGTGGCGTGGGTTATCGCTGCACCGTCGTGGACGGACCACACCGATGTCAACGACGTCTTCCGCCGCAAGTTCTGCCTATGGGCGTCGGAGCTGATGGTGAGCTCTCACTTCCCAGAGCAGTACCTCGTGAAGTTCTCCTCCGCCGAGCTACCCGATGAGGTCATGCGTACGGAGTGTTGCAACTTCAAGCTCGACGGCCTCGACATCCACTTCCGGCCGTGGCGCGCCGTCTCTCACGCCTACAACGCCGACCTCCACTTCTGCATCCATGTGGTCGTTGACGGCCTCCCTCCTTTCTCTTGGAGGCCGGAAGTGGTGGACTAGATTGTGGGCCACAAGTGTGCGGTCCAATGCCTCGATGACGGCTTCACTACCATTGAGGATACCTCCTCCTTCGGCCTTTGGGCATGGACGCCTTCTCCTCATCGCATCCCCAAGGTGTTGTGGTGCACGCTGGTAAACAAGGGTGCGGATGGCCTCTCCTCCAAGGTCCGCATCGAGGAGGATCACCCTGATCAATGGAAGAGAGGCGTCTCGTTCCGCGTCCTACTCCATGTCGACCGCGTGGAGGATTTCACTGAAGCCCCGGTCTTGGACGGCGGTGAGCCGCTCAACAACTTGAGGCCCGTTTCGCACTCCCTGCCGCAATGCAACCTGGGCACCATTGATGGCCGGCCCGTTGGTGAGGGCTCGGGTTCCATCCTTCCGGCCCCCATCCCAGCTTTGGGCGAACTCGGCCCAGCCTACCATCGACGCCACGATAACGAAGATCAAGTTGGGCGGGCCCCTCTGTCGCTCGTGACGAGCACGTCAAACCGCCTCAAGCACGGCCGCGGGAGGAAGAACGACGTGTGTCTCATCACTCCCTCTCCAGGGTCACGGAATGACGCCGTTCATGCTATGTGGAGACGAAGGATCGTCGTCGCAGCCGCTCACGGCACGGCTCTCGCTGCGATGACAGGGTGACACGCAAACACCACCACCGGGAAGACGATGATGACGAGGAACGTCGGGGACCTTGCCGCAAGACCTCACGTCGCAACTCCTCTCGCTCCTCCCGCGCCAAGTCTGCGGGCCATCACCAGGATGAAGGGAGGGGTCGCTCCTATGGCCGCAGTTCGGGTCGTTCCTCTGGTCACCATGTTGGTCACCGTCGCCACATCACCGAGCAGCGCAATCCTGCCCCTAGCAGCCTGACCGGAGACTCCCTGGTGCGGACAAGACTCTCCTGCGTCATTGCATGTGAAGCGGCTTGCATGGACTGGACGTCCACTATCAAGGTGCTGCTGTCGACCTTCACCATGGGCTTCTTGCGGCTCGCCTCGCCCCCACCACAAGTGCACATCGAGCCTCCCCTCCCTAGCGCTTAGCTGGAAGACGTGATGGACGACTCGACAATGCTCCCCGCCTCACCAATCCTACACGCGGCTCGGTCTCTGCTGCTCTCACCGGCTGTGGTGTCGGAGTCTTGGGAAGACGCCACCGGGGACGTTGCTGAGGACGAGGCCAGGCAGGTCCTTGGTGACCCCGTGGCCAAAGAACGCGCTCCAACCCCCGACAACAACCTTTTTGTGCGCCCTCAGGCACCTCTCCTGCCATGCCCTGCGCCTACACCGCTGACGCCTAAGCTTCCCAAGGTGTAGCCCACTTCTATTACCAGGCGTAGTGCCCGTTTGATCAACAAGCCAAAAATGCACGCCATGGATAAGGCCGTCCATGTCCTGAACACAAAGATGGGTGTTGCTACTGAAGGAGTCCCTCTGCTGGATGCGATGAAGGCTTGCATCGACAAGTTCAGCACCCCGCTTCCGGACAAGGCGATTGAAGCTCTAGCCAAGCTCTTCAAGCTCAACATCTGCAGCATGACCGAAGCGGATGAGTCCCTCATTGACATGGGAGGTCCACGAGGATGCGATCTAGATGCCCAGGATGTGACTGTTTAGTTCCTTGCTTTCCTGCTGCATTTAGTCGCCTTTATCACTTTGTGGACAAGTCTCTATGTTTGTCTCTTAAGCTATCACCTCACCTCGGTTGTTGTCACCATGATTGGACCTGATCTGTCCATCGTTGACTGGAATACCCGCGGGCTAAATGACCAAGGTCGCAAAGACACCTTCCACGCCTTCCTCGCCGATACTCGCTGTCATATCGCTTGCATCCAAGAGACCAAGCACGACCACATCGATCAACAAACGGCTTCTTATATAGGCGGTCTTAGTCTTCGCTCCTTCTCTCACCGTCCGGCCATCGGCACCTGGGCCGGTATCCTCTTACTCTAGAACGAGGATCATATGGAGGTCTCCAATGTTCACCTTGGCATTTACTTGATCTCGGCTAGCGTCTCCATTCGCGCATGTGGTACCTCCTTTAAGCTCACTACGGTCTACGGCCCTACAGATCATGCCGAGAAAGAAGCCTTTCTCTCATAAGCTATCGCTGCCAAGCCTTCTGACGACTCAAAATGGCTCATCATTGGGGATTTCAACCTTATCTACCAAGTGGAGGATAAGAACAACAACAACCTAGACTTCCGCCTGATGGGTCTCTTCAGAAGAGCCCTCACCAACTGTCAGCTTAAGGAGCTGAAGCTGCAGAACCGGAGGTTTACTTGGAGCAACGAAAGGGAGACCCCTACTCTTGTGCGTCTGGATCGGGCTTTTTGCAATGCTGCTTGGGACCTCGTGTTCGAGAATCATGTGCTACATGCCCTGTCCTCATCCCTCTCGGACCACTGCCCCCTCCTCCTTTCCAACCAGAGTGTCCCGCGGAAACCGCCTGTCTTTTGCTTCGAGTCCTTCTAGACCAAAATGCCAGGGTTCAAGGAAGTGGTCCAACAAGCTTGGTCTGCACCCTCCTCGCACTCTCAACCGGTCCATGTCATCAACCAGAAGCTCAAGGCCACGGCACAAGGGCTCAAATCTTGGAGCAAAGGCCTCTTCTCTGATGGCAATTTGCAACTCCTCATGGCCCTGGATGTCATTCTGCAGCTGGATATTGCTCAAGAGTCCCGCGCACTATCCCAAGAAGAAATATGGCTCCGTGCTAACCTGAAACGTCGGCTTAAAGGTCTCGCTGTTCTGGAAAGATCCTGCAAACTTCAAGCCTCCGGAATTCGCTACCTCCGCGAGGGTGATGCCAACACCAAAATTTTCCATCTATGAGTTAATGCGAGGAAGCGCAAAAATCACATCTTGAGAGTCAAGCATAACACTAGCTAGGCTGTGACTCACGATGATAAAGCCAGGCTGATCTTTGACCACTTCTCCCGCGCTCTAGGTCGGCCTCCTCCTCGTACGCTGGACTTCAACTGGGACGCCCTGAACCTCACCACCCACCCCTTGGAGGATCCGGGCATGCCTTTCTCTGAGGATGAGATAAAGGAGGCTATTGATGACATGACCACGGATAAGGCTCCGGGTCCTGACGGTTTTACTATCGCCTTCTTTCGCTCTTGCTGGGATATAATCAAGGATGATCTTATGACCGTGATCAATGCCTTCTCCGAGCTTTCTGCGTCCAATTTCCACATCATCAACACAGCCAATGTCGTGCTTCTGCCTAAAAAGGACGGTGCGGAGTCCATATCAGATTTCAGGCCCATCAGTCTCATCCATGTGGTTCCGAAGATCATCGCCAAAGCTATGGCACGACGTCTCAGCCCGAAGATGAACGACATTGTTTCCCACAGTCAGAGCGCTTTCATCAAGTCTAGAACTATCCATGACAATTTCTTGTACGTCAGGAACACCGCCCGCCGGTTACACTGCTGCAAAACTCCGTCACTTCTGATCAAATTGGACATCGACAAGGCCTTCGATACTGTTCGTTGGGATTACATTGCCAAGGCTTTCCTCAAAGATGGCGGGCCCTCCTGACGACTCTCTTCACCACGGCCTCCTCTAGGGTTTTCCTCAATGGAATCACTGGGAGGGACATCATGCATGGACGGGGTTTTCGTCAGGGCGATCCCCTCTCGCCCCACCTGTTCGACATCGCCATCGACCCACTTCAGAGACTTCTGGAAAAGGCTACGGAATCCGGCTTGCTGTCTGCTATGCCTGGAGGTATTCAGGGCCCCAGGGTCTCCCTATATGCGGACGATGCTGCCATTTTTCTATCCCCCATGACACATGATGTGGAGGGCCTTGCTAGCATTCTACAGAGTTTTGGGGTAGTCTCTGGCCTCGTGACAAATGTTACCAAGAGCTCCATCGCCCCCATCCAATGCGCCAACATTAACTTGGAGGAGATTCTGGCAAACTTCCCGGCGACTACGACCCCCTTCCCCATTAAGTATTTGGGGTTGCCCCTCTCCCTCGGAAGACTTAGGCGTGTGGACCTTCAAGCCTACATCGACAAAGCGGTGGCTCATCTTAGCCCGTGGAAAGGAAAGTTCCTGAACCGTGCCGGGTGCACTGCTCTGGTTAAGTCTGTGCTCTCCTCCATGCCAATCTTCTTGCTGACGGCTTTAAAGGCTGACAAAGGCATCCTCAAGGCCTTTGCGAAGTTCAGTCATGGCATGCTCTAGGCCTGTAAGGAGGCGGTTAGTGGAGGGAAATGCAAAGTCAACTGGCAAATGGTCTGCAGCCCCAAGGAGCTCGGTGGTTTGGGGGTTTTGGACCTGGAGAGGTTCTCCCGGGCCTTGAGGCTTCGCTGGTTATGGTATGAGTGGAAGGCTCCTGAGAAGCAATGGGTGGGCTCTGAAACCCCCAACGACGCCTCCAACCTTGACCTCTTAAATGTGTCTACTCGTGTCACCATCTGAAACGGCTCCAAGGCCTCCTTCTGGTCGTCTTCATGGCTCAATGGTGCCCTGCCAAAAGACCTGGCTCCTCTAATTTTCAAGGCTTCCAAGAGGAAGAATCAGACGGTCCAGGATGCTCTCGCTGATAACAACTGGATCTCGGACATTGCGGTGGATGCATTCACTGCCGATCACATGGAACAATACGTTCGCCTCTGGGAGCTCTTGTCGGATATCCAGCTTCATCCTGACACTGAGGACTCCATTACCTGGTCCTTGACCCCTAATGGGTGCTACTCGGCCAGCTCCGCCTACAAGGTCCAGTTCCTTGCCTCTTTGCCCTGCCAGTTCGGGAACATCGTGTGGAAGACCTGGGCCCCTCAAAAGTGCCGTTTCTTCGCCTGGCTCGCTGTCCAGAACCGCTTATGGACCGCTGATCGCTTGGCGAAACGCGGATGGCCGCACCAACCTACTTGCCAGCTCTGCCGTACATCCCCTGAGACGGCACGACACATTCTTTTCGAGTGCCATTTCTCCAGATGTATCTGGACGGTCGCGGCCTCTTGGCTGTCTTGTCCAGACCTCATCAGCAGCATCGGTGAGGGTAGGCCTAAATTCGTGGATTATTGGCTGGCCGTTTCAAAGTCCACCACCTCCTCCCCAATAGGCTTGCGCTCAGCTATCACGTCATCACTTGGGAGATCTGGAAAGAGAGGAACGAATGAGTTTTCAACAATAAGTCCTCCCTGCTATCGGTTGTCATGCATAAGATTAGGGAAGAGGGGAAGGACTGGATCCTCGTCGGTGCTAAAAATCTGGCGGAACTTGTAGGCTGATCCTCTTCCCCCTGTGTCGGGGGCGGTGTTCGCCCCCTTCCTTGTTTTTTGGTTGTTTTTTGTCTCTTTCCATACCCCCGTTTGCTTCTCCTATATCAATATAAGGCAAAAGCTTTTTTGCCCAGTTCAAAAAAAAGAACACAAGCATACATGTAGTGCTAAACAGCATATAAGCATGAATGGTGAGTGTACTTTCAATTTATCCCATTTCATATATGTAAATAAAGAGACATGATTTAAATAACATTAACATAATATGAGATTGTTCATAGTTAAGACATAGCAGGATATGATATTGTGCTGGAGTTGGCAGTTTCACCACACCAGTGGATTATAGATCAAGAATACAAGCATACATGCAGTGCTAAAGAAGATAACTTGCTATGTTTAGTTTAATTTACATGGTATGAATAAGGAACTAGGTTGTACAACTAAAAAATGAAATTGAGAAGGACAAACTTATGTTTGTGTGCTTCTTTGTAATAAACTTTGAACATGAAATTTTATGCAAATGACAAAAATAAAGGACATTTGCGGTCATAGCTATCCAAGTATACACAACAAATTTTGAAGGCTTGAGTAGGACAAACTTACGTTAGTAGTGAAGACCGACTCTATAAAGACCTTATCCATATTGATGGGGGGGGGCAATTCAATAAGTTTGCCACATACTCTTCTTCATGAGCATTGCCTTTATTCTACATTTTGTTAAGATTAAATATAGATGTGATAATATAGGTGCAGACTATAAATGTAAGTACGGCATACAGGCAAAAGGCACTGACAAGAGCAATGCAGAGCTAAACTTCTTCAGTAGCATTGGTCTTATTCAACATTTTGGCAAGGGTAAATATACATCTGATGTGTAGAAAATGGAGGGCGAGGGAAAATATGCTGCAAAGTGTACATGAGCAACTAGCTGACAATATAAGTACAGTGATGAAGGATAGCAGATGCTTACAAGAACAATGCAGAGCTAAACTTCTTCATAAGGCATTGGGTTTATTCTACATTAATGTAAGCATTCATATAGATCTAATAATTTCGAGCAAATAGTGGATAAGAAAGCTATAATGCACAATGATGTCACATAATCCACTAGGTATGAATGTAAGTATAGTGATAGGACAACAGGTACTAACTAAAGCAAAGCAGCGAGCAGCATAGTTGCGATATCCTAGGTTTTGCGGTGCTGGTTCTATCGCTAATATAAGTGGGGTGCTATCTGATTTCTTTGATACCACCACCTTTTTCAAGGACTTTTCTTGTACTCCTTGAGGTTCTTCAATCACCCTCTTTCTTTTGGAGTCTAAATCACAAGAACAAGATTTGAATGGAAAACCATGGTATGACGACAAAGGGAATATGTATTGATAATGGATGGGCATGGCATCTTCACATATATCATGAGTAAGCTAAGCAGATGGAGGTGCGAGGAAGCAGAAGAGATGCAATACACCTTATGCAAGATATGTGCAACCGATAAAACCTTGCCAACTTAGAACAGGCACCTTATTGGGTGAACAGGATAGGCCATCTGCCTTTGACTCTTTGAGCTCAGAATAGTTATTAGGATCATATTCTAAATACGAATCCGTAGGTCAGGAGGATGTGATCTTCATTGCATCTAGAATGGACATCAATCCCTTGATGCCAAGTTTGTTAACCATTGAACTCTTCCGCAATATTCTTCTGATGCACTCATTCTTATATTCATTGTGATTACATAGAATATCTGAGAAGCATGAAAACATAGATAGTAGTGAGATTATATTTGTAATGCAAAGGATATTCTAATATAAATAAGGGCTCCCTATAAACCCTTGTGTGCTATCACTGGATTCTGATGAGAGAGCCCATGTGTGCTGTAATATGGTGTGTAGATTAATATAATCTGGCACAACTACACAAAAAATAGGCTCCCTGTTGGGAGCTCTAGATGTAAGGATAGTCGGCATATGATAGGTTCACAATATACCGTATAGAAAGTTTATTGGCACACCATGATAATGAGAGGGCACATCCAATAGGCAGATCATAGTGTAGATAAAAGGGGGTACATCATAACCATCATAATTAAATCGGGAAAGCATAACTGGGTGGAAAATACGGGGTTGTATTTCTGCTACTAATTTAAAGCCTATCAATCACATACATGCCAGTTCTATTCATTTGAAGGCGCACTGGTGTTACTATCAGTCTAGTCTACCAAAGACCGCACAGCTCCCACCATTTCCTGGATACTATGGCAGACCAACTCGAAGTGCTGAAATCATCTAGCGGAAGCGGTCCAATAGAGCTATCGACTGCAGATGTCTCTGCTTCCCTTCCTGACAAGGAACATACTGTACTTACTAAAGAAGAACAGAAGAGGAACATGTTAAAGAATATAAGGGGAAGCATATTATTGAGATTGCACTTCTTTCTATACAATGTTGGTTGCCCACCCATGATGAATCACAGAGCCCAAAGAAATGCAATTTCAGTATATCTCTCTATATGTGGCCACATGCATTTGGAAACTCAAGTGGGAGCATTAGCTGACCAATTAAATGTTTGTTAGTTAACTAATGTCAGTATCATATGACATTCGTATTTGTAGGAGTGAGCTTTGGACGTATGATTGGTGTGTTCTTTAACTCCAAGGGTGGATCACTACTAGTAGGACATAAAGCACCTATGCAGATCATAGTGTATATATAATGGGAAAACCCTAAGCATCACGAGTAAAATCAGGAAAGTGGAACTTGCTGGAAAATATGTGTTAGCATTGCCTGTACAGCTAGAAAGGCTTTGGATACCAGCTCTCTACAACTGAAGGCGTAGTACTGTTACTATTATTCTAACTTTCAAAGGCAACATGGCTCTCATCATTTCCTAGATATTAGGGCAGACCAACATGAAGGGTCGAAAGCGTCCATGACATGCTACCAAATAGACTTGTACATTGCAAATGTCCCTGCTCCTGTTCACTACAAGGAACATATTGTACAACTATTATACTCCCTATGTTCCTAAATATAAGTCTTTGTAGAGATTCCACTATGGATCACATACGGGTGTATGTAGATACATTTTAGAGTGTAGATTCACTCATTTTGCTCCATATGTAGTCCGTGGAGGAATCTCTACAAATACTTGTATTTAGGAATAGAGAGAGTACTTATTAAAGAAGAAAAGAAGAGGAACATGCTAAAGATGAGCAAGCAGATTTTGGATAACAAAATGATCGTTGCCTACACATGATGAACCACAGAGCATAAAGAATGCAGCTCCCTATTGTCTCTCTATATGTGGTGCATGTGCTTTTCGAAAGTAAAGTAGGAACACTAACTGACCAATTAAACGTTCTCTGTTTTAGTAATATCAGTACCATATCAGATTCGTATTTGAGCAGCTAAGTTTGGAATTATGAGTGGCATGTTGTTTAGCTTGATAGGTTGAGGAGTAGTGCCAGCATGTCTCGAAGCACCTACCATGATGGTACTGAACATAAAAAGGGAATGTCTACATGCAAGTCGCCTGACTTTCATCATTTGGGTCAGTTGACCATTTCAGGCGGTTGGATGAAGATCCTACGTCTCCTAACCCTTCTTCTTCCTTGCCTCTTATACTTTCCCTACAGACCACCGCACGGGCCACCGGTCAAACCACCGCCCCGCGCCCTGCCCTGAACCGCGGACCACCTCCGGACTTCCGCCGCCCTCGGCAATCCCTCGAGCCAACCCCACCCCCACCCGCGCCGAGTTTTGCCTACGGCGAGGCCCCACCATTGCCCGACGACCGCCCCCCACAACCACTATCTCCACCCGTAACCCTAAGATAGATAATGGAGCAGCCCTCCGACGATCCCCTTCCTTCCCTCCGGCGAACTCCACAAGCTCTAAAAAATGGACTAACCCCAAATTGAAATCCGGTCTGCTGTCAATTAAGCTAATGTGGAATATAAAAGGGGAAAACCATAAGCATTGCGAGTATAGTGATGAGTGTTCCATGGCGGATCTGAATGTGCAAATCGGATAAAGGCAACTTCGCAACCAATGTTTGGTTTCAACTAACAAGTAAGATTCAAAGTGATGGACAAGAAATCATAGTAAAGTAGTGGCAATCTGTTTTGTTGCTGAGATAAATAACTTGAGAAAATACGAAATAGTACCGCCTTTGGTGTGGCGCCGTGTAATCATTTGTTGAGACATTGAGGGTGCTACGGTAGCGATGGCTGTCGGCGGCCTGGAAGGAGATCTAGGAGGGCAGACGGTGGCAGCGAGGGAAATATCTCGACGCAGTGGACGAGAAGGTCATCGGAGCAGCCTCGGCAAGGTGGATGACGACATGGATGAAGCGAGAGGTCATGATGCAAGGATCCTGGTCCAAAGCCATGGATGAGAGAGGTCGATCTCTTGTAATGGACGACGGTGTCGGGGTATCAGCTCCGGCATGGTGGAGGAAGACAACGGTGGATGGGGTGGCGGGTGGAGGAGACTAGGGTGGAGAGGGTGTTTTGGTGCCCACGGAGTACAATAGGGAAATGGAGGGAGAGAGGTAGGGGGAACCATGTCTTCAGGGCGCGCTTGTCTCAAATGTGAGGAAATTTACAAACTTAGCCCCCACTTAAAATTTCCTACATCATAGAAATATTAGTCGGTTGGGGATAGGACGGTAATCTCGCATACACCAAATATTTGTCGACAGAGATTTCGCCCGAGGAGAGTTTGTTTTGGCGCCCACCATGTATGAATCGGGGAGGTGAGAGATGATTTTGGCTAAGGAGAAAATGTGTTTTGGCACCCACTGTGTATGAATCCGGGTGAGAGGCGGTTATGTCACATTTGAGTGGAATTACAAGCCTGCCCCTATCTACACCTATAGAAATCAAGCCGACTGGTTTTGCGTGTCAAGGATAGGTAGTAATTTCCATCTCCCAGATTTTGGTTTTGGGTGGTTACTCCGAGTTATGCTGCTTTGTTCAAATTTTTGGAGAAAAAGATTGCACGTTTACCGTGCCAACTCAGTTCGAATCCATTTTGCATTCCTTTTTCGGGCAGGATCCATTTTGTATTCCAATACAAATCTATATACATCATTTTTTATATATAGTTTCAAAAGCACAACAAAGAATTCTGCTTCTTTATATGTAAAATATGATTTACAAATGCAATAAACCCAAAATCATAAGGTTGAATTCAAATTTTTTAAACCAAATTATGTTCGACTTTGAATTCGAATTTTTGAAACCAAAAAACAGTATGTATGGATTAGTAATATTAATATATTAAATAACATACACGCGTGCTAATTCAAATTAGTATGCATGTTTGATAGATCAATTTTGGTTTGAGTATGAATTATATGTATCATCATCTGGAATTCAAATATTTGAATCCCTTTTATGTTGATATCTTCTATGCACACAACTAAATATTTGAATCTCATTTCACGCCCATCTCTCTCTCTAGGTCTCTCTCGCATGCTCCTTCATGTAGCTATCACTCTCTTTTATTCATCTCACCCGCACGCTCACTACACGCTTCTCTGTATTTTGCAAACACGGTCTCTCATCATCTCCCTCGAGAAGTGTCACACTCTCTCTATCTTCATAGATTACACGGTTTTCATTATCTCTCACGTATCTATCATTCTCTGGTATCACTATAGCTACCTAAGCTTTATTTTTCACCGCCACACACACACACTCTCGCTCGTCTTTCACTTTGCCTTTCTCACTAGGGTTCTCTCATGCACCCTATATCTTTCTAGATATGACTGCCACCACTAAAATTACTCTCTACCTCACAAACATCGTTTGTTGGGGTCTCCTTTCTGTCTTCATCTTTGTGCCAGAACTGACATTATTCATTTGTTTATCGATCCGACAAACTCTTCCCCCCTCTCTCTCACTCACCCACACACACAAAACTCCAGCTTTGGATCCCCCTACCGACTACCATCTCTCTCACACGCACAATACTCTCGCTTTCGCACCCTTGAATCGTATCTCTCTCACAAACATTAATTGAATAGCCTCTAAATAGGTTTATCAATCCACCGCACACTTTCGCTCCTTGTATCTATGTACATTTTTCATCCCTTCTTGAGACATACTCTTTGTGTATTTGTCACACACGCACTCTGCCCTCCTCTCTCTCTCTCACACACACATGGGATTTTTGCAACAATATCCCACTTCTCGAATCTTCAAACCAACCACATTCCTCCCTAATCTCATCAAAATAGCCAAAGGAATATATTTTGAGTGAAACATAAGATATTTTTAGTGATATATGTATATCAAAACTAGACTGTTTTCTATCAAATTGGTGAATATGTATTACTCTACTTTGGATGCGTTGCAATGCACTGGCACAATGCTAGTTATTACAGTATTATTTTTTGTACACCAGACAAACGCTGGAGTACATAAGACAAGAGGCGCACGCACACAGTCAGTCCTCGCTGTCTCACACACATGAGAGTTAACTAAGGCACAGTAAACAAATAAACCCATAGGTGCATGATTGCTGCATGCGCGGGTACCGGGTACATGGTGGAGCGCACCTTTGTGGGAATAGTCAGATCGCGTGATAATTTGATCTGTAGGAGTT
Source organism: Triticum aestivum (assembly GCF_018294505.1). Taxonomy (NCBI): domain Eukaryota; kingdom Viridiplantae; phylum Streptophyta; class Magnoliopsida; order Poales; family Poaceae; genus Triticum; species Triticum aestivum. Next base: position 163,749,322 of record NC_057813.1, read on the forward strand.
GATGGTCGGGGACCACAGGTGAACGACCTGGAGGCAGTGGCTCGCCAGTCGCCACTGATCGAGTTTCCACATTTAAAATATCATTTTTAGCAGGGTAAGAGTTCTGATTTTCAATGGCACGTTATACTAGTTTTTAGGACGATTGGTATGGAGTGAAAATGGAATTCATCACTACTACCTCCGTCATGGTTTACTAGTCCCCATCATATTTTGGGTCAAATTTTTTCCATGGATTTTACTTGTCAAATGTGAATGGAAAAGGAGATTTTGTTAGTACCCAAACAAAAAAGGACCAAAGAGAGTGATTGCTCTGACACAGACGCGGCCTCTCATAGCGCAGGCACTGAACCGGCACGCCAGCCAAGAGGGCCCCACACGATGCACGCCAGGTTGAACACGCCTCCTCGCCACATGCAACCGCCTTCAGACTGCCCCGCCTACCTCCATTGAATTCGCGTGTGTGCTGCCAACACATACTTCTGCGAGCCTGCTGGCATTTTAGAACACAAGCCGGTTGGCTCCTCTTGTCCGCCCGCTATTTAAATGAGGCCAGACGCCAGGCAAGAATCGCACCACACCGCCGCTCCCCATATCCTCCTTACACCATTTTCTTCACACTCTCCATAGCATCCGTGAGTAGGAGGACAAGTTCTCCGGCATAAAAGCCCGTTGGGTGCCCCGGCAGGCTAGGTAACTTGCAGCACCACCTCCCTTCCCGCCCTTGGCCGTCAGTACCATGGGTGAGGCTGCAGGCGGGCAAGCGTAGGAGCAAACCGCCACTCCAACCTGGCCCCTGGTGCATCAACCGCCGACACCGAGGAATAGTAGACCACGGGAGCCTCCGCCACTTGGAACCCATGAATGCTATGACCACTGCGTCACCGCATAGACACCAGTGTGTTACCCAGTGTGGCTCAAAACATCATGGACCCCTGTTGTGACCGACATTAGAAATTATACCTGCTTCCAGAAGTTATTCGCATTTATTCAAAAAATGTCCAAAAAATAATTAATTACATATGGTCTTGACTTGTTGTGCTCGCACTAGTAGTAGGAACTAGAGATTTTTCTTTATTTATAACTCTCCTCACATTTTTTGTCTTTAAAGTGAATCATGGTTGTGGACATTATCTATGAATGTGCAGATATCTGTGAACATGAGTTTAATGTGGAAGTTGAACTTGGAATGTTGGGCTTGCGTGTGAACTATACCATGTCCAATGGTTCATCTGTTATTGTTCGAAAACTAATGGTTCTTATTACATGACCCGGAAAAAATATATTTTGTGCCATATCTAGGCATCACAGACTTACATACATATCAGTAGATGCACGGACATCACAACCGGCATGCTGACTGGATAAACATTTGAACCTAGCTATTATGAATGAAAATTTGTATTGACAACAACTTTTGATAGCAGGAGACGCCTAACCTGCTCTGCCTCCGCTAGCTTCTTTCTGGCTTCTTCCATCTCTTCTTTGGCTCGGGTGAAGAGAGCATCTAATTGCTCTTTTCACTTCTTCAGGAACTCAGCTACATTCTCAAGGGCTGCTGCACGCTTTCTTTGAGGCTTTACTAGAGCAATGAGGACACAAACACTTGACGACTCCACCTGGCTTGTGAGTAATCCAACATCATCTAGGAATTTGCACCTTGTGTCTAATCCGGCATCATTAGGGAAATGTCACCTTGTTTGTAATCCAACCTCATTTTGGAAACATGATCTCTAGATTGACCATACTTCCCTCCTCGCATGAACTGCTTCCTGACATGAAGAAGTTGAAGGAAATATGCCCTAGAGGCAATAATAAAGTTGTTATTTTATATTTCCTTATTTATGATAAATGTTTATTATTCATGCTAGAATTGTATTGATCGGAAACTTAAATACATGTGTGAATACAGAAACAAATACCATGTCCCGAGTAAGCCTCTACTCGACTAGCTTGTTGACCAAGGATGGTTAAGGTTTCCTAACCATAGACATGTGTTGTCATTTGATAATGGGACCACATCATTAGGAGAATGATGTGATGGACAAGAACCACCCATTAGCTTAGCATAATGATCATTCAGTTTATTGCTATTGCTTTCTTCATGTAAAATACATATTCCTTCGACTATGAGATTATGCAACTCCGGATACCAGAGGAATACCTTGTGTACTATCAAATGTCACAACGTAACTGGGTGATCATAAAGATGCTCTACAGGTATCTCTGAAGGTATTTGTTGAGTTGGCATAGATCAAGATTAGGATTTGTCACTCCGAGTATCGGAGAGGTATCTATGGGTCCTCTCGATAATACACATCATAAGCTTGCAAGCAAACGACTAAGGAGTTAGTCATGAGGTGATGTAATACGGAACGAGTAAAGAGACTTGCCGGTAACGAGATTGAACTAGGTATAGAGATACCGACGATCGAATCTCAGGCAAGTAACATACGATGGGTAAAGGGAATTATGCATGTTGTCATAAGGTTCAACCGATAAAGATCTTCGTGGAATATGTAGGAGCCAATATGGGCATCTAGGTTCCGCTATTGGTTATTGACCGGAGAGGTGTCTTGTTCATGTCTACATAGTTCTCAAACCCGTAGTGTCCGCACGTTAACGTTCATTGACGATATAGTATTATATGCGTTATGTATGTTGGTGACTGAATGTTGTTTAGAGTCCCGGATGAGATCACAGACATGACGAGGAGCTCCAAAATGGTGCGAAGGTAAATATTGATATATAGGATGATATGGTTAGGCCAAGGGGTAAAGCCCACGTGGCTTTAGGTCGGTACAAAAGGAGTTTTGCGGAGGCCAGGGGGGCAAATGCCAAAGACCCTGGCGTCTGGCCCTGGGCCAGACACCGAGGCCCATGGCGTCTGGGCCATACGCCAAGGACTATGGAGTTTGGTCCTAGAAGTCCGAGAAGGACTCTTCCTTGCAGGAAAAACCAACTTTGAGGAGGCTTTTACTCCAAGTTTCCACCCCAAGGCTCAACATATAAATAGAGGGGCAGGGCTAGAACCCAAGACAGAACAAGAATCACCAAGTCGTGTGCCGGCAACCCCGTCCCCTCTAGTTTATCCTCCATCATAGTTTTCATTGTGCTTGGAGAAGCCCTACGGAGATTGTTCTTCACCAACACCGTCACCACGTCGTTGTGGAGACGGAACTCATCTACTACTTCGTCCGTCTTGCTGGATCAAGAAGGCGAGGACGTCATCAAGCTGAACTTGTGTTGAATGCGGAGGTGCCGTACATTCGATACTTGATTGGGACAAATTGCGAAGGTGTATGACTACATCAACCGCATTGATAAATGCTTCTGCTTTGTGATCTTCAAGGGTATGAAGATTCTCTCCCCTCTCGTAGCTATGCATCTCGATGGATATATCTTGTGTGTGCATAGAATTTTTTTTATTTTCCATGCAACATTTCCCAATAGTGACATCCGAGCTAGGTCTATGCATAGATGATATGCACGAGTAGAACATAAAGAAGTTGTGGGCGGTGATTTTCATACTGCTTATCACCAACGTCTTATTTTGATTCGATGGCATTGTGGGATAAAGCGGCCTGGACCAACCTTACATGTCCACATACATGAGACCGGTTCCACCGACAGACATGCAACTAGTTTTGCATAAAGGTGGCTGTCGGGTGTCTATTTCTCCTACTTTATTTGAATCGAATTTGACTACGGTCGGTCCTTGAAGAAGGTTAAAACATCAAACTTGATAAGTTACCGTTGTGGTTTTTGCCGTAGGTAAGAACGGTTCTTGCTTGAAACCCGTAGCAGCCACGTAAAACTTGCAACAACAAAGTAGATGACGTCTAACTTGTTTTTCCAGGGTATGTTGTGATGTGATATGGTCAATACATGATGTGATATACGTTATTGTATGAGATGATCATGTTTTGTAAGTTATCGGCAACCGGTAGGAGCCTTATGGTTGTCTCTTTATTGTATGAAATGCAAACGCCATGTAATTGCTTTACTTTATCACTATGCATTAGCGATAGTTGTAGAAGCACTAGTTGGCAAGACGACCATGACGCAACAATGGAGATCAAGGTGTCGAGCTAGTGACAATGGAGATCATGACGATGCTTTGGAGATGGAGATCAAAAGTACAAGATGATGGCCATATCATCTCACATATTTTGATTGCATGTGATGTTTATCTTTTATGCATCTTATTTTTCTTAGTACGACGGTAGCATTATAAGATGATCCCTTCACTAAATTTCAAGGTAAAAGTGTTCTTCCCGAGTATGAACCATTGCTAAAGTTTATCGTTTCGAAGTACCATGCGATGATCGGGTGTGATAGAATCTACGTTCACATACAACGCGTGTAAGACAGTTTTGCACATGAAGAATACTTGGGTTAAACTTGACAAGGCTAGCATGTATAGACATGGTCTCGGAACACAGGAGATCGAAAGGTCGAACATGAATCATATATTAGATATGATCAACATAGAGATGTTCACCATTGATGACTACCCCATCTCACATGATAATCGAACATGGGTTAGTTGATTTGGATCATGTATCACTTAGATGACTTGAGGGATGACTATTTAAGTGGGAGTTCTTTAGTAATTTGATAAATTGAACTTAATTTATCAAGAACTTAGTCCTGATAGTATTTGCATATCTATATTGTAGATCAATGGCCCGTGCTATCGTTCCCCTGAATTTTAATGCGTTCCTAGAGAAAGCTAAGTTGAAAGATGATGGTAGCAACTACACAAACTGGGTCCGTAACTTGAGGATTATCCTCATTGCTGCACAGAAGAATTATGTCCTTGATGCACCACTAGGTGACAAGCCCCTCCCGCTAATCTAGATGCTATGAACGTCTGGCAAACACGGTCTGACGACTACTCTATAGTTCAGTGTGCCATGCTTTATGGCTTAGAACTGGGACTTTAAAGACGTTTTGAACGCCATGGAGCATATGAGATGTTCTACGAGTTGAAGTTAATATTTCAAGCAAACGCCCGGTTGAGAGATATGAAGTCTCCAACACTACAAGAAATATGTCAACTACTGACCTTCTGTCAGTGACCCTGGAAGAATTGGTCATAGATCTATGACCATTTGAGACCAATTGGTCAAAAGCTGTTCGGGGGGCTCCAAACGCTGAATAATAATGACCATTTTGGTCAGAAAGGTTGTAATTTCCTTACACGAAATGGTCATAAAGTAGATAACACTTGTTCGCTACCTTATTTCTAGCTGATCATGACCAATATAGATGGTCATAACCTTGTAAATTGTGGTGGGTTGCTATGACTAGGCGCCACCTCATCAGTTTTGCCTATGTGTCATGTCCATGTGTCAATTTTGCCCCAGGTTGTGAAGCAACCTATATTTCTGTCATTCCCAAAATTCCCAAAAAAATCTCATAAATTCTTTGGGTCATATCTTCGTCAAATATGTAAAAAACCTTCCTTGCCTAGTTCAAAAATAATTCAACAATATTCATTTTTCTATTCTGTTCAGAACAATACTTTGTGAAGGAAGTGCTATTTATATATTCTTGATTGCCCTCAAAAATTTTGGGCACTATTTCCTATCCAAATCATTGCCTCATGACAAAATTCAGCTCCATTTGCCAAGTAAATCTTCCTCGACAAATTTCCAAAGTTTTTGTCCACCTAGAACCTTTGTGAAAGAAGTACTAGCTATGCATATCCCAATGAGTTGAATTTTTGCCACATATTCTATATGCCTATGTAACTTACCTACACCAAATTTGAGCTCAGTTCATTTAGCCAATTTCTCTCACTAATTTTCTGAAGTTTCTGTCCAGGGAAGAGCATTGTGAAGGAGGTGCTATTTATATATTCTTGGTTGCCCTCAAAATTTTTGGGCACTCTTTCCTATCCAAATCATTGACTCATGACAAAATTCAGCTCCATTTGCCCAGTAGATCTTCCTCGGCAAATTTCCGAAGTTTTTGTCCACCTAGAACCTTTTGTGAAAGAAGTATTAGCTATGCATATCCTAATGAGTTGAATTTTTTCCACATATTCTATATGCCTATGTAACTTACCTACACCAAATTTGTGCTCATTTTATTTAGCCAATTTCTCTCACTAATTTTCTAAAGTTTCTGTCCAGAGAAGAGCATTGTGAAGGAAGTAGTGGCATGTCCAAATGGTATCCATTTTCTATAGTGCTTTCCTCTACCCAAATAACCATCCTCCACCAAATTTCAGCTTAATCCATTCATTATTTTGAGCCCAGCTTCAACATTTATATTTATGTAGAGTGTGGTACTTTCCAAAGCAAGTACCACCTAAGCTCCTCTTTTTGAGCTGAAAATTTGTGAATACAGTCTTCTTAGTAACTGATCATCCTTAGCCACAACTCGCGCCCATTAGCCATGTGCATTTCTCATACTGCTAATCAAACACTTGGCTGCTAATTGAGCATAGATCGGTCTCCTCGTGAGAATCTTATGTTGTAATTTTCTTCCTAGAACCTACCTGGGGAGTGCCCAACCCACTAGACATGCCTAGGCCGCCCAGAACGCATGGCAATGCCACGGTCATGCGGTGACCACGCGGCGGGCATGCGAGTTTACGCGCTCTAGAGTTGGGGCCCTTGGCCACCGTCAAAACCTCGATGTATCGCCACCAAACCATATATTTCTGATTAAATAGGTACTTAGGTAACTAGAAATGATTTTTGGAAAAAATAAATAGCAAACTATGAGGCAGCTGCAGTTCAAATTTGACCCGCTTCCAGCTGAATCGGCGAAAATTTGTCTTTTTTAGGAGAGGTGGATCGAAACTTTTGACACCCAACCATTTTGTCAATTGTGCATTAAATATGTACTAGTATTTTAGAAAATTGATTAGGTTCAATTTTGCACAAATATATGGTAGGTCCTTCACAAAAGAATTCATTTTGGGCACTCAGAAAATGGATAATGAATTTTTCATCCAAAGAAAATGAAAACTTCCTTAGGCAACATTGTTTGTCATTCCAAGATGCACCCCTATGCACAATATAAGATCATTTGAACAAACTATGTCATGAATGTAGCCATAAGATTGAGCATTTGGGTTGAAAGCCATGCATCTTCACACTTGATAGCTCGTTTCTGAGAACACTTCTAAAAATAATTGCCGTATTACAAGTTTATAATTTTTCGTGGTAACTTGGCCACATATAATGACACAATGCGAAGGTTTTCCAATTTTTTGATTTTTTTTTAAATATTTTATGCCCGTTTCAAAATGCGGTCAAAACAACGGGAATAACCGTTCCTAGCTAGTTGTTGAATCTTGGAATTTTTTTGGGTGTTTCTCTGATTAAATAGATAATTATGTACCTAGAAATGATTTTTGCAAAAAATAAAGAGCAAACCACGAGGTAGCTACAGTTCAAATTGGACCCGCTTCCAACTGAATCGGCGGAAATTTTTCTTTTTCAGGAGAGGTGGATCAAAACTTTTGACACCCAACCATTTTGTCAATTGTGCATTAAATATTTACTAGTATTTTAGAAAATTGATTTGGTACAATTTTGCAACAAATATATGGTAGGTCCTTCACAAAAAAACTCAATTTGGGAACTCAAAAAAATGGAAAATGAATTTTTCGTCCAAAGAAAATGAAAACTTCCTTAGGCAACATTGTTTGTGATTCCAAGATGCACCCTTATGCACAATATAAGATCATTTGAACAAACTATGTCATGAATATGGACATAAGATTGAGCATTTGGGTTGAAAGCCATGCATCTTCACACTTGATAGCTTGTTTCTGAGAACACTTTTTTAAAATAATTGCCGTATTACAAGTTTATGATTTTTCTTGGTAACTTGGCCACATATAATGACACAATGCGAAGGTTTTCCAATTTTGTTATTTTTTTTATTTTTTATTCCCATTTCAAAATGCGGTCAAAACAGCGGGAATAACCGTTCCTAGCTAGTTGTTGAATCTTGGATTTTTTTGGTGTTTCTCTAATTAAATAGATACTTATGTACCTAGAAATGATTTTTGGAAAAAATAAAGAGCAAACCACGAGGTAGCTACAGTTCAAATTTGACCCGCTTCCAACTGAATCGGCAGAAATTTGTATTTTTCATGAGAGGTGGATCAAAACTTTTTACACCCAACCAATTGGTAAATTGTGCATTAAATATGTCCTAGTATTTTAGAAAATTGATTTGGTACAATTTTGCAACAAATATATGGTAGGTCCTTCACAAAAAAACCTCTTTTCGGGCAGTCGAAAAATGGGAAATGAATTTTTCGTGCAAAGAAAATTAAAACTCCCTTAAGCAACTTTGTTTAGAATTCCAAGATGCACCATTGTGCACAATATGAGATCATTTGAACAAAATATGCCGTGAATGTGGCCATAAGATTGATCATTTGGCTTGAAAGACATGAATCTTCACGCTTGATAGCTCATTTCTAAGAACACTTTTTGAAAATAATTGGCGTATTACAAGTTTATTATTTTTCCTGGTAACTTGGTCACATATGATGACACAATGCGAAGGTTTTTCATTTTTTTGAATTTTTTTTTGAATTTTTTATGCCCATTTGAAAATGCAGTCGAAACAGCGGGCTTGACCGTTCTTAGTAAGTTGTTGAATCTTGGAAATTTTCTAGTGTTTATCTGATTAAAGAGATACTTATGTACCTAGAAATGATTTTTGAAAAAAATAAAGAGCAAACTATAAGGCAACTGCAGTTCAAATTTGACCCGCTTCCTGCTTAATCGGCGGAAATTTGTCTTTTCAAGAGAGGTGGCTCAAAACTTTTACACCCAACCAATTGGTGAATTGTGCATTAAATATGTCCTAGTGTTTTAGAAAATTGATTTGGTATAGTTTTGCAACAAATATATGGTAGGTCCTTCACAAAAAAAAACCTCTTTTCGGGAACTCAAAAAATGGAAAATGAATTTTCCGTGCAAAGAAAATGAAAACTCCCTTAGGAAACATTGTTTGGAATTCCAAGATGCACCATTGTGCACAATATGAGATCATTTTAACAAACTATGCCATGAATGTGGCGATAAGATTGATCATTTGGCTTGAAAGCCATGAATCTTCACGCTTGATAGCTCATTTCTAAGAACACTTGTTTAAAATAATTGCCATATTACAAGTTTATTATTTTTCCTGGTAACTTGGTCACATATGATGACACAATGCGAAGGTTTTCCAATTTTTCATTTTTTTTGAATTTTGGATGCCCATTTCAAAATTCAGTCGAAACGTCGGGCTTGACCGTTCTTAGCTAGTTGTTGAATCTTGAAAATATTCTAGTGTTTCTCTGATTAAATACATACTTATGTACCTAGAAATGATTTTTGAAAAAAATAAAGAGCAAACTATGAGGCAGATGCAGTTCAAATTTGACCCGCTTCCAGCTGAATCGACGGAAATTTGTCTTTTTCACGAGAGGTGGATCAAAACTTTTGACACCCAACCATTTGGTCTATTGTGCATTAATCATTGCCTAATATTTTAAAAAATGATTTGGTCCAATTTTGCAATAGATGTATGGTAGGTCCTTCAAAAAAAAACATTTCGGGCACTTGAAAAATAGAAAATGGCTCTTTTGTGCAATGAAAATGAAAACTCCCAAATCAACATTGTTTGTCATCACAAGATACACACATGTGCACAATATTATTTCATTTTAACAAACTATAAGTGGTTAGTATGTTGAATGTTTGCCCTAAATAAGAGGATAAAAACTATAAGAGAAACATAGGCTAAATTCTGATTGGTGGAATCCGTTATGGCATGGATCGATGACGTGGCAAACATCTGTCCATCCGACCATCCATACATCAATCCATCTGTCGATCCTACCCAGTGCAGCCTCTCTCTCACACGCGCGTGAACCCTAGCCGATCCAGATCCCTTCCCGTCCCCACTCCTCTCCCCGATCCAGATCCCTCCGCCGCCGCCCCATCATCCCCTTCCTTCTGCAGCCCACCTCTTCCCTCGCCTCCACCACCCACCCCTCCCCTCGCCATGGGTCTGCACCCTCCCCTTCCCTCCCCTCCAATCCTCCCTTGCCTCTGGCCAGAATCGTCGCTCCCGCCCCACCCCCGTGCCATTCACAGCACCGCCGCCACCAACCTCCCCGTCTCCCTCACCTCACTGCTGGCCCCCACCTTCTCTTCCCCTCACAAAGGAAGGGAGGGAACAGAAGGAAGGGAGGGAGCCCAGCGTCTAGCCGCCACTGTGTGCCCACCCTACCCGAGCTCACCCACATCAGCAGCCGCCACTGCCGCCGCCGCGTTGCTGCGTGCAGAGGAGGAGGAGCGCCATTATTTGATCCTCTGATTCTTTCCCCACGTTGGGCGATACTTCCTATGCGCCACCACCGCCCGTGGATCACACAGCGGCGGCAGTGGCGCGAGGGAGCCAGTCAGAGGCCAAAAGATTTGGATCGATGGAGATCCGCGCCCACTCGCCCGACAAGATCATCCTCGTCGGCGAGCACACCATCCACGGCTCCGCCACCGTCGACGCTGCCATCGACCTCTACATGCAATCCTCCCTCCACCTGCCCCCTCAGGTCTCCTCCCCGCCCTCCCCCCACAAATGCCATCCGACTCCCGATTCCTTCATGATCCTCACTGAAGTTCTTGCCTTCTTCGCAGGGGATGGCAATGCCGGCGAGGTGGAGGTTGACCTGACAGACACGGGCCTCGCCTTCTCCTGGCCATGCTCGCACCTCCTCGAGGCGCTGGGGGAAAACTGCCGCAAGGCGGAGCTGCAGGCCCCGAGGCCCTGCTCCCTCGAGGAGCTGGACGCCATTGCCAAGCTTGTGGAGCTGCACGAGATACCTGAGGCCAAGATATGGCTCTCTGTCGGCCTCTCCGCGTTCCTCTACCTCTACACCTCCATCTTGGGGTCAGTTGGCTGGCAGCTTCCTCCTAGGCAAATCTTCTTATGCTGAAACTAGTAAAATTGATGCAACAATTTTATTTTGTGAAGGTTATGTATGTTTAGATAGCTATTATGCAAATGTGCACCCTTACTTCAAGTATTTTTGGACAGAGGGAGTGTTTTTTACATAGTATACTTCTGACCATGGCTCATACACGGCAGCCCTATTCGTCGTGGCTCTCTGATGGCCGTTGCAAATTCATAGCTTCGGTATGCGTTCACCGTGCTGTGTGTGTGAGTAACCATTGTGTAGATTGCAAAATGGCTAGCAAAACAGGAACAGTACCATGAAGCAGCTCTGTTTCTTGTTATCTGCTCTGCTTTCATGGGCATGCCTGTGTATCTCATTAAATTCGGCCTCTGAAGCAAAACTTGCTTCAATGCTCTGCTTCAGATAGCACACTGACAAGATAATACTCCATACACTACTACTGCTACTGTATTTCATTTCATAGTTCAAAATGCTACTACTGAGTAGCTCATAATTTCATTTCTAACGAGTGATGTTTTTCCTAGGAGAGAAAATAGCAGTAGCCATGTACTAGGAGTGCATTTTTTCCAAGGTGATTGATCTAGTGACTGTTCGCACATGAACACGTCACCATGTACCCTTGACGCCGGGGGTGATGCACCACAGCTCACGTCGAAGGAAACCCGCCGGAAGCGCGGTACGCAGGACAATCCGGCGGGCGCTTTTGATGACCCGAAACCCCTCGCGCCCGGGAGGGACCCTGTCAGGGCGCGCGACGGCTATGGTCTGCCCTAGGTCGGCCTAACCGCCCCTAGGGCCTCGAGGTTTGCCGCACTGCAACAAGAAGAACAGGCGAAGAACGAGGAAGAAGAAGAACAAGGGACAATGAAAAGTAAAGGTAAAAAGTGTAGATAGATTTGTTCGATTGTGTGTTGTTGTTCAATCGGCCGTCACCTCTTGTCTATATAAGAAGCGGGTGAACTTTCCGTACAAGAAAAGGACTTGCCTTGCCGTCCAAATCATCAAAATCTAACCAAATTCGGACTTCTCACGACCTCTGGCCCGGATGTTCGGGTCTAGGCCCGGATGACCCGGCCAAGCCCAGATTTCTGACAGCAGTCCATTAACCGGGCTGTAACTTTTGCATATGAATTGGTATTAAGATAATTTTTATATGAAAATCAACCGCCTCGACGAGACGCACAACTTTTCTGTTGAACACTTTATTATATGAGGCAATATTGAGGGCGTTTCGGGCCGTTTTCTAAAGTCTGTAGCAGAAAAAACTGCCCGGGCGTCCGGACTTCTACCCGGACTGTCCGGCCTCCATCCGGATCATCCGGGACTGTAACCAGATCATCCGGCTTCATCTCCAACCTTCTGGTGTCTTTGTACTTTAATTACCGGGATGATCCGGGTCCCAGCCCGGATGATCCGGCCAAACATTGTTGCAGCGCACGGTTTTGCCTGTAACTTTTGCATACAACCTCGAATGGGGACGATTTTTATATCGAAAGCGTCCGTTTCAACGAGACGAAGAACTTTGCAGTTGTAACTTTTTCCATCCGAGGCCGTATTAATTAGGTTTCATGCCATTCTTTAATCTGGTGTCAACACGGGTATCTCCGAAATTGTCATATCGTTTGCACTTGAGCTCCGTTTAGGTCCATCTTCATATTTATTTCGATCATCTTGACGAGGGCCATCAAATGGTGACATGAACTCATAATTTTAACCTCATTCCATTATAGACTCAAGTCACTCTTTGCGATCATGCCATTTTTGAGCGTCAACACATACCCCCCCTGTTTTTCGGCAAAGGTAGTGTGCCGAAAAATAACTTTTAGCGTGTTGGTTCTAAGGATGATGTCAACACTCCATCGGCCATTTTATATGTGCTTAGGGTGATAAATATATATCGGCCATTATTTGTTTGAATCCTTGATGCAAACTTTGGTGAAACCTTCTCAACTTCATTAACAATCCAATGATAAAGCTCCATAGATATGTATCTCAAGGTCATCCTCTGAATCATATTTTTCACCCTTTTGCTAGGATTTTGCAGATAATCAACAATAAACTTTCTCCAATCCTTACTTTCGCCTAGGGATGAATTCCATGGTAAAGGCATCAACGTCATGGTTGAAGAAAATGGATGATGTGCTAACCGAAGATTTTGATGTTGTGATGCGCACCTTCGGCTTAATTGTTTGTTGCTTTCATTATTTTCCTTCTTCACTTTTATTGTACTTGTTGCAACAGAAGCATGCACATCATTTTTGTCTTGATTGATCTTCTAGGGAACCCATGCCATGTTCTTCTTTTTCAGCTCTTGTGCACTAAGATTTTGTAATTTCTTCTTTTGCAATATGATAAGCCGAGTGGGCATCTCGGCTATTATTCTGTTTTGACCAATGGCAATTCTTTTTTGGCTTTGTGTACTCTCAACTGCTTTTCTTCAGATTTGGCACTTTGAGTCTTAACAATTGATTGCTTCATCTCATTGCCTGTAGTAGCCAATGTCAACACGTTCATTGGCTCTTTTTCATTTGAGATCAAATCGGAAGTGGCACTCTTACGACCATCTCTTTTAACGCGGTAAACTTGCTTGACTACCTCTTTCTTTTTCCTTGAGCTCCGGACCGATTCCTTATGATTGAAACTGTCTTTAACATGTGATTGTTCAAATGTTGTTTTTCTAGGAGCTGCATAATATTGGTGAGATGGTCTAAAATAATATGGAGAATGTGCCCTTGTATCATACATGTCCCTTGCATCCACGACATTGGCATTGGCGGCCCAAAATAAGGTATGAATATGTTGCATTAAAATTATCACTTTGCCAATACCAATCCTCATATTTGCGCCTTGGGGTGATCTTGCTTTCTTTGCATGATTTGGCCGATAAGCATTCTTCTCTTCAATCTTCTTTTGATATTTATCCAATAGTTTAGCGAAGGTGATTTTTGATCAATTACACTTGCGCTTATTCCGGCCTTTGTTTTCTTTTGGTTTGCTTTCATCGACCATTGGATTTGTTTGCTGCCCCCAGTCCTTGGCGTCTCCATTGTAGCTTCGATGGAATTCTTTCCCTCAAGGTTATGTTCATTATGCTCTTCAACAACTTCTTTACTTGAAAGCTTGATCCCATCACCTAAAGTTTTTACCTTCTCTTCAAATGGATCGGCTTGAAACAGCCGATGCAAAAACTTTCTGCCATCGGGACCAATTGGAATAGACTGGTCATCTCTTGGTGTCTCAACAAATTTCAATCGTCCTTTATCAATGGCCGATTTAACAATTTGACGAAACATGTTGCAATCCTCAAAATTATGCTTGGACGAATCGTGCAACTTACAATACATTCGTCCCTGGACAGATGGTTCAACATGATGATCAAGAATTCTAATATAATTATTTTGCAACAACAAATCAAATATTTGATCACACATGCTTGAATTGAAGGTAAACCTTTCATTCTCTAGCCGATCTTGTTGCGAGAACGGCTTTGGAGTTAAGCAAACGAATGGTTCAGATTTTGCATCACACCATTCGGCTATGCATTGTGTTTTGCACTCTATCTCCGATGTCTTTGGGTAAGATATTATACTAGCATCAGTTTTCTCAACAGAATTTAACCTTGGCTTTAAATTTCTAAAATAAAAATAGTTAGAACATACATGTCTCAATTGAGACCAAGTGCAAGCCAAGTACGAAATAAGCAAAGCTACCCAAATAGATATGAACTTTAGATAAAGCAACGGGGAAAGCTTTGGCTGCAATAATAAGTCATTATCGGTCTTTATAAATGGCACAATTAGTTAACCGATATGTTCTAAAACAATTTTATTGCTAAGAAGTAAATTACACTTCTTCATTGGTCTTTCAAAATTACCTATGTGGATTTTTCTAATAGATGCATCAACAATAAAGTTGTGACCAAATCTGAAAATAGGTAAATTACTCGCTATGCATACCTCTTCAAATACGTTGGGAGAGCATGATGGTGGTGTGACTTGAAGAATATCTAGCTTCATCTTTGGATGACTCTCCAATGCCTTTTCATCATCTTTTTTTTATTCCGTGCATTATTACACTGAAGATTTTTGTCGGCCAAATTTTGTTCGGCTACTTGTTCTTCTCCTTGAAGCTTGTCAATTTCTACGGCACGGAACTCATAGGGCAGGAAGTAGGTTCCATTAACTTCAGAAAAATCAATCACTGTTGTTTTCCTATGCTTGCCCTTTCTCAATAATGCTTGCCTCGTTGGATTTGATTGACTCAAAATATATACTACTTGATTCGGCTTTTTCAATCGAAGCACTTTCATGTTCCGAATCATCCTTCTTTTCATTGATACTACCAATTGGCAATGCTTCTTTTATCTGAGACAATTCTTTTTCTATTTGTTTCTGACGGCGAGCGGCAAAATTACATTAAGCTTTTTCTCAATTTCAGCCCACTCCGGATATGATTGCCCCCCAATGCTTTTAGATTTTTTCAGCAATGATACACGGGTGTTGCCGAAATTTTGCAATTGTGTAGGGGTGTATAATATGATTTAGTACTAGGTGAAGGCATATGCATTGTTGTAAGACCATACTTTTGCTCGCCAATTTTATCAATTGGCAAAGATTCATCTTCTTGCAAAACTCTAGCTTTTATTGCGGCATAATCAGGAAATAGCCCCTTTTCATGTTGTTCAAGGAAAAGAGCACTAATTCTCTTATTTTGGGCGAAGCTCTTCAATGCAGCCACCAGTACCTCATCTTCTACAATATTGGGCACAACCGCTCCTGTAAAATTTACATTCATTCGGCTATAACCAGGAAGGTGTGAAGCCGAATTATGAGCATCTACAGTTGTGTATGGTGCCGAAGAATTACTAACATGAGGTGTAGCATATGACGGTTGAGAGTAACTGGCCGAATAGCCACTAGTAGCATGGTCAATTCTCTCATTCATCGGCATGGTTGGATTACTATATTGCACATTAGTTGTCGATGAATAAAAGGGTGAAACACTTTCTTGCATGGCATTGGAAATTGTAACTTGGGGTGTTTAAAATTCATTAATCAAACTCATCATGTTGATCATCGGCATATGAATTTGCTGGGTTGCCGATGCATGTGAGTTGGGATACATATGGTGCATGTTACTAATATCATAAGAAGTTGAAGTATATAAATTACTTTGAATCAGCCCTTGCACGTAGTTAGTTGCATGATTGAAAAAACTAGGGTTGTCCGATAGAGTATACTCATTGAACAATCTAGTAACACCATATGAATTATTTGCATCTACATAAAGGGATTGGGTATTCATATTACCTTTGTAGACTGCAAACCCTAGATGACGATCTCTTCGTAGCAAGACCGGGCCGAAGACCGTTCGAAGCTTCATCCTCAGCGGAGTCGCCAAGCAATGTGTTCACACACAAACACGTCACTGTGTACCCTTGATGCAGGGGGTGATGCACCGCAGCTCACGTTAAGGAGACCCGCCGGAAGCGCGGTACGCAGGACAATCCGGCAGGCGCTTTTGATGACCCGAAACCCCGTGCACCCAGGAGGGACCCCGCCAGGGCGCGCGGCGGCTATGGGCTGCCCTAGGTCGGCCTTACCACCCCTAGGGCCTCGAGGTTCGCCGCCCTGCAACAAGAAGAACAGGCGAAGAACGAGGAAGAAGAAGAACAAGGGAGAAGGAAAAGTAAAGGTAAAAATTGTAGATAGATTTGTTCGATTGTGTGTTGTTGTTCAATCGGCCGTCACCTCTTGTCTATATAAGAAGCGGGTGGACATTCCGTACAGGAAAAGGACTTGCCTTGCCGTCCAAATCATCAAAATCTAACCAAATTTGGACTTCTCACGACCTCCGGCCCGGATGTCCGGGTCTAGGCCCGGATGATCCGGCCAAGCCCAGATTTCTGACAGCAGTCCACTAATAGGGCTGTAACTTTTACATACGAACTCAGATTAAGATGATTTTTATATGAAAATCAACCGCCTCGACGGGACGCACAACGTTTCTGTTGAACACTTTTTGATATAAGGCAATCATGATGGTGTTTCGGGCCGTTTTCTAAAGTCTGTAGGAGAAAAAACTGCCCGGACGTCCGGACTTCTACCCGGACTGTCCGGCCTCCATCCGGATCATCCCGGACTGTACCTAGATCATCCGGCTTCAGCTCCAACCTTCTGGTGTCTTTGTACTTTAATTACCCGGATGATCCGGATCCTGGCCCGGATGATCCGGCCAAACATTGTTGCAGCGCAAGGTTTTGCCTATGACTTTTGCGTACGACCTCGGATGGGAACGATGTTTATATCAAAATCGTCCGTTTCGACGAGACGAAGAACTTTGCAGTTGTAACTTTTTCCATATGAGGCCGTCTTAATTAGGTTTCATGTCATTCTTTAATCTGGTGTCAACACGGGTATCTCCGAAATTGTCATATCGTTTGCACTTGAGCTCCGTTTTGGTCCATCTTCATATTTATTTCGATCATCTTGACGAGGGCCATCAAATGGTGACATGAACTCATAATTTTGATAGGCCCAAGTAAATGAGTGCTCGAAAGCATGCCCATGCTTTTGCCCCCATTCTCTTGGGCCTGGTCTTCTCCCCCTTTATGCCCTTTTCTTTTGAACAGGAAAAGAGGCCATAACCCTTGTAATTATGCACAAGCTCTTTGCTTTTTACCTGCAAAAATTGTTAGTTCTTATAAAAAAATTGTTAGTTGATGGCTGGCTAACTGCAGGTCCAGCCAACTAGTAGTCAGGTGTAGATGCTTGAATTGCATAGGGCCAACTAACCGCCCTTTGCTGGCGGCAAACAAACAAGATTTTGTGCCATGCTTTTTTGGTAGTATACTAGTATATGTCGAACTTGCTCACTGATAGGTATATTGGTTTGTCTGTGTTGTGCAGGTAAGGAGGAGGAGAGGAGGGAGAGATGGTGAAGCACAACAACGTCATCCCCAACGGCCACTTGAAGAAGCACTCGCAGAACTATGTCGAGACGTGGTTCAACCAGCCCGCCCGCAAGTAGAGACACCGCATTGGTGAGCACCCCCAGATCCTGGTTGTGATGTCTCTATTTTCCCTTTGTGCGCGAGGATCAATAATTTTAACGTCGGTAGTTTGGTATCTCTTATGATTATGGTGATGTACATGACTGTAAAGGATGTGGTTGGGAGTTGATCTATAAAATTCTATAGAATGTCATCTATGATATCTGTTAAGCCTCTGGGTCAGTTAGTTTTTTCTAGTACATCTACCATGAATTAAACTTTGATGCTAGGCTAGACGTCTCTTGTACACATCTGTAGTTCCATGTCTCTTTATATTTGTAAGTTAAATCCAGCAGTAACATGTGAGTGACATTTGCACTGGTGTATGCATTTAGCTCTAAGGAATTAAGTGCATGTTTGCTACAGCAGACAACACTGGTGTATGCATTTACCTCTAAGGAATTAAGTGCATGTTTGCTACAGCAGACAGTAGAGCAGGGTAGATGTATCATCATTAGTTTTTGTTGTTGATTTACTAGTAAGTTACAATCGTGTGACAATTGTTTTGCTTGCGGACAGCTTGTGCAATATATTCTGAAGGGTGTTCTTCTAATATGATAGCGTTCTGCAGCCTGTGCTCGTTTTTATTGCCTGTTTTCCTTGTGATTTATTCGTCTGATTTCTGATATGTTATGAAGGGTATTCTTCCAATATGATAATATATTATGAAGGGTATTCTTAGTCTCCTTATTTTCTTTTCTTGATGTCTTGCTTCTGGGGCAGCATTGTACATCATTCTCCTCCTTTATTTATTCTGTGATCTGCCAGTTTGCAGCGTCCATCGCTTCTATCCAAGTGCTCTTCATATTATGTGTCATCTGCAAGGCAATCAAGTTAATTAGATGTTGCTCTTTTCATGTTCTGCTTCATACATACATGCATATGTGATTACTCCCTGCCTTCCTCCCTGCTACATCATCGCTAGCATAAATCAAAGAGAAGAAATAAATCTACCTATTTTTATCTATAGCCTTTAATGAATTCAATGTATGACTAATGAGAATTATGGTACTACTTGCTGTTTGCATCCTATACTTTTCTTGTGAATGATGCTATGTTGTTCTGCAGATTGTCATATATTTTTGTGTTGTTTTTGCTGAATAGATTGAATATCTTTGCCACACACTGTAGCTTGTAGCTTTGCAAACTAACCTTCTCTAGTTCTCTTCCTTTTCTGCAGACCGCCCATGGCGTGGACGGCGACGACAACATGAGTACGCCAGTTCTGGTCGGGAACATGGCCTTATCTTGCTCGAGGAGGAGGGACGCACCTAGGCACTGGCCTTGTCCGACAACAAGGGGTCTGCTCCTCTGCTTCCAAGGCAACCAAGTTGCCCTGCCTGAGCTCGACGAGTCCAGCCCGGCCACGACCACGCACCGCTCCCAATAGGTACCAGCTCCCTCTCCCTCTGCTCACTCACGTGCTGCTAATCTCCTTGCATGGGCTGCTTCTATTGTAATTTTTATAATGGTTGATGTTTGTTAGCTAGTTAAATGGCTTGCTTTCTGCTAATGGCCCATTAGGTAGAGTAGCTATGCACCTGGTGGTGGTCATGGCCTTGCTGCTTCATTAGTTTTTTTCCTTTGGGTCATTAGCTAGCTATGCTATGCATGTGGTGGTTAATTTGCAAGAAAGAATTTCTGTCCTTGTTTTCATTTCTTTGCTCTAGTCAAATTCATCCTTTTTTAATACTAGCACTAGCACATCAGAGTACTAATACTTGTTAGATTTTGAGTATGCCACTGGTGCTAAAACAACAACAACAACCACCAATTACCGTAGGATGCCTCTGTTTTGGTAACTAGTTGCTACACTCAATTAAATTAGCCTACCGACTAATCTAGTACTCCCTCCGTTCCGATTTACTTGTCCACGATGAGTAAATCGGAACGGAGGGAGTACATTATTAATTTTTGCTCTTCCACTATTTCGGTATCTCTTGGTTTGCAATGGTACAACTATAAATGTCATTTTCTTGAATGGTCTGTTCATAATATATTTGCCCAGTTTTTCTAATTCTTCTCTCATTCATGTAACAGGGTGATAGAGGAAGCCATGTTGCCGTTTTATTTGTTCCCAGCCCTGACTATGGTCGTCCAGCTAGTCTGGCATGCTGTTCATCTGATTATGGTCATCTGGCGACTCCGACATGTTGTCATTTTCTTGTAAAGCAGTATTGTATCACACTTGTAGAGCTTGCTAGACTTGTAGAGCTTGTAAAGCAGTACTGTATCACACTTGTAGAACTTGTAGAGCTCGTTACACTTATAGATCTTGTATTACACATGGTCATATGTATTGGCACAGATAGAGCTTGTTACTATTGTTGCCATTATATCACGTGATTTGGTTGCTCTTATTTGAAGTATTATGTGAGCTTTTTGTTTGCCAATTTAGATACTGGTTGAAATATGAAGAATATGAGCCTGATCGATAGGACCCACTTACCAGAACATGACCAATAGGACCCCTGGGACCCATCTGACTAGTGGACCCATTTAATAAAAAAGGAAAATGAAATTGTTCAGACAAAAAGGCCATGGCCCAACAATAAAAAAGGCTGCAATGTTGGGCTTGGCCCATGAAGTTGACCAAAAATTGACAGGGAAAAAATAGAAAGGCGGAATTAATGGGCTCGGCCCATCTAAAGCACTGAAATGGACCGGGCTGATTCTAAGTAACGACCTTTTCAATTGGTAGTAATTTTGCCACGTCAGATTGCCACGTCGGATCCGACGTGGCCTGGGAAGACAACCAGTGACCAAAACAAAAGGTCATGGGTTCAACGACCTTCTGTTTTGGTCATAAACGTCTACGATCTTCTCATAGAGAAGGTCGTTAATTTCAGTTTACGACCGCCAGCTTTTGACATTCTGTTTTTGGTCACAAAAAGGTCGCAAATGAAAAACAATGACCTTTCAGTGACCAATAGTCAAGGTCACAAGTTGACATATTTCTTGTAGTGTCGGGGGTTGGGTGCGACATATGCCAAAGGATGGCTTATCATGGTGGGAGCGAGTAGAACATCGCCGGTGCCTGGAAGCGGGATGAGGCGTAGACATGAACGCCGGTGCACTTTACCCAGGTTCGGGGCTCTCCTAGGAGATAACACCCCAAGTCCTGCTCTGCGGGGTCTCCACATGATCACTTAGGCACTAGTGAGTACAATGTGCTCCTTGAGCTGTGTGCTAGAGGTTGAAGGAGGCAGGGCTAGCTCTCTTCTTTCTCTAGGTATGAGTCTAGTTCTAACAGGCTGGGAACCCTTTGCATGGGTGCCCTAGGGGTTTATATAGGCCTACCCCCCAGGGGTATAATGGTAACTTGGCCAGGTGTAGGACCCGGCTGTCAGTGCCTTTGGTCGCCGGCTTCTCTGCCGGTGGCTGGGGCCCGCCGCCTGGTGGGCTCATCCGACTGGTCTGGTACAGAGCCGACAGGCCGCTTCCGCCGCTGGCGGGTCTGGTTGGTGGCTGATCACTGTAGCCGTGAGTCTAATGACGTAGGCTTGGTCACGGGAGCGTGACTACAGTCCCGCCGCCTGGTGGGAGATGACTGTAGCCACACCATGCCCCATCTGGTTAATGGTGCACGGGCCTCGAGGGAGGGACCGGCCGCCTACTGGAAGCCGGCCTCCTGTAGATCCGGTTGGTCTGGCTTCCGCCGTCTTCCGAGCTCTCACTGCCTGGTAGGGCCCGCCGCCTGCAGGCCGTACTGACAGGCCGTTGTGGGAACAGGGCTCCGCCTGTCAGGAATTACGTCAAGGGGGAAGTGGCAACAGTGCCGTGTCGTGCGAAGATCTCCGCCTGTACGGGGCACTATAGCCACGCCAAGCCCAGGATCCGGGGGTGAGGGGCTACACTGTAGCCTCACCCTGTCTTGTCCTCTTGGTGAGGGGCGCAGACTCTGAGGGCACTGGGTGGCTGCCTGCTAGAAGCCGGCCTCTGCGGAGGCCGTCTGTTAGGAGTCGGCCTGTCTTGGTGCCGTCTGTTGGTGCTTGGCCGCCTTCGGGCAGCCGGCCACTGGAAGGTGGTGCTTCATTCTAGAGTCTCGTGGGGCGAAGCTGGCCCAAAGTCTTGAAAGGCTCAGGGACTCGGGTTAGGCTATCCGTGGCCCATTACTCTGACAGTAGTCCCCTAAGCTGGTGAGGCGTCGCAGTTGACAGGCCATAAAGCCTCAGCGGCTTCCTTCCTTGCCACACTCTGATTGAACGCTCGGTTCGCCTGCTGAAGCGCCAGTTGCCGGAGCCGATTTGACAAGGCGGGTTCGTCCGCCGATTTCGAACACCAAGGCGGGAAACAAATGGCGTGCCTGCTAAGCTTCCCCAGGCCCGCCGCCCACCACGAGCATGCCACACGGCACATGTCAGCCTAGCCAGCCTGCCACCCCACACTCTCGATGGGACATGGCAACGGATCGGGCTCGCCACCACTGGGCCTCGGCATGCGGGTGGATCCGCTGCGGCCGAGGCGGGCAGTTGCGCTTCCCGTAGGAGTTACCGTGCAGTAACTCTGCATAGTAATCGGGGGGTCATGGGGTCATGGGCGCAGTTAATCCCATGATCTCACGTCCCGCCCCCTCGGCTTCACAGCCCTAGGGCTATCAGTAGGGGGAGGTAGGGGAGCGGGTGGAGCACGCACGCCCTCCTCCCCACTCTTTCTTCCTCCTTTCTCTACTGCTGCTCTGTGCCTGCCGTAGCACTGCTGCAGCTCGCCGTCGCCAAGCTCCTTCTCCCGACGCAGCTCCGCTCAGACGCCATGGCGCGCGAGAAGCGAGGAGACTGGGACGGCTCGACGGTGATCGAGGATCACCTCACCTTTCTCCGGGCCACGCGCCGGATGCCCAACGCATCCTTCGTCAAGGTGCGGGTGCCGCCGCGGGAGGAGATCTCGCCGGCGCCGCAGGGGAACGAGCAGGTCGTCTTCCGCTCGCATTTCCTCCACGGCTTCGGCCTCTCGGTGAGCAGGTTCCTCCGCTCATTCACGGAGTTTTGTCATCTCCAGCCGCACCACTTGACGCCCAACACCGTGACGCTGTTGTCTACCTTCGTCATGGCGTGCGAGGGCTACCTCGGCATCCTCCCCACCGTCAAGCTGTGGGGAGCTTCCTTATATGCCAAGCTAGGCACCTCCGCTAAGGAGACGGTGGCTGAGTGCGGTGCCTTCGTTGCCATGCGCCGGCCGTCGAAGAAGAACGCCTTCCCGGTTGTCAAGCTGTCACAGTCGGTGAAACTGTGGCTACAATCGTACTTTTACATGGAGAACGTTGACCCGGTGGTCGACTTCATCAACCTGCCGCCTTACAAAGCTGCCCCCCTGCTGGGCCTCGGGCCAACTAGCACTACAAGCTGAAGCCCATATCGGCCGACACGGCCGCCGCCATCAACCAGCTCCGGGTGCTGATGGAGGTGGAGGGTCTCGTGGCGTCTGACTTGCTGTTCGCCTTTGTCGAGCGCCGGGTTCTCCCGATCCAAGGCCGTCCTCATCTGATCTGTCAGATGAGAGGGCACCGGGACCCGAGCCGGATGTGCACAAAGGACATGCCGACCGCCGAGGTGGCCCGAATGGTGAACGATATCACCAACCTCAAGGTGTCGGATGGGTCCTGGCGGTTCGGCAAGCGGCCCTACTCCCGCGACAGCCCGCCGCCTACCGTAAGTCTCTTAGCTTTCCCTTTTTAGTTCTTGCCTTGGCTTGGTCTTGGTATTGAGTGGTCCTTCTTTGGAGCACAGATCTACATGTCTTCGACGCCATCGTGCGGCCGGGTGGTATCTACCAGCCGGACCGGGAGGTGAGTGTTGGGACGACCCCAACTTGGGGGCGGCCGCCTTGGAGGACGACACCGTAGGCGGCAGCAACGGAGCAGGTGACTCCGAAGAAGGGGGCAGCATGGAGACCTGGCCTGACGACGACGAGGAGGAAGATGAGTCGCTCCCTGCGCGGGGCGGCTTTAATACAGGCGCAGGCCCCTCTGCCGGGCCGTCTGCTCGAGGCGGCAAGCGCAAGAAGAAGCCCTAGAACCCGGTCGCCGCGACCACGTGGAAAGAGGCCGCGACAAAGGTGGCTAAGTTCTAGAAGCTGCCAAAGGTTCCGCCCATGGTGTCGGCGTAAGTACCTCCTTTGTGCATTCCCTTGGGTTCTTCCTTGCTTATCCGACCTAAAATTTCTTTGCTTTACTTTTTGTCTTAGGGCCCCGCTTTCCCTCAACAAGTCGACCGCCACCTCTGTCATCAGATCCGCAGAGACCTCCACCACCACTCGGCGAATCGATCCGGCCGCCGACCTTTGGGAGGTGCAGGAGCAAAACACGCGAGAGGTGTGCGAGGAGCAGGAAGCCGCTCGCCTGGAGAAGGCAGAGGCTGGCAAGGCGGAGGCGTCCACGCTCAAGAAGCTGGCGGAGGCGGAAGCTGATGCCGTTGCGACTGAGCGGCTCGCGGAGGCCGCACGCTGCCAGGAGCCGCTACTCATCGCTCCCCTGAACTCCGCGCCACCTCCACCAGAGTTCGTGGCATCGACCGGGGGAGCCAACGACGAGCAGCTGGCCATGGAGAGGGAGGGCGGCGATGTCGCCATGCCGGACATTGTCGTGCCTCCGCCACCGCCGACTGGCAGAGCGCAAGACAAGCAGTCGGCCGCCCCGCTGACGCCACCAGCCGGGAATGACGTGGTGACGGGCCCAACTCCTGAGGCCCGCACACCCGTGCGCCGTCGTCTCGCGAAGGCGGTCTCGGCATCGCGAACGCAGTAGGCCGGTGTCGCGAGCTCGTCAGTTTCGGACACTGAGGCGACCAGCACCGCGCCCTCCGGCTGGGTGCGCGGAGCCGGGACAGGGGCCTTGAACCAGGCGGCCCTTGACGTCCAGGCCAAACTCCGGGCTAAAGCCGACGCCCTCAAGCGATGCAATGAGGAGTTCCTGAACTCGCGAGTAGCCATCAGGGTATGCTTCTCGCTTCTTTGTTTTTGATCTTTTTATTTCTTGGTGGGGGCGCACTGGCGCACCCATTGGGTGTAGTCCCCGAGTTTTGGGCCGCATGTTGAGCAGGCGGTCCGGAACTTTAACTTGCAAGCACTAGGTGCTAACTCCTTCTGGCATCTCTATTGCAGGATTACCACAACCTTCGCGCGGCCACCTTCAACTCTGGAGTCCGGGAGCTGGAGAGGCAGACCACCACCTTGTCAGAGAGCCGGAGTAAGTCTTGGCTTTCCTTTTCTGTGGGGGCGCACTGGCGCACCCGCGGGCTGTAGTCCCCGAGATTCGGGCCGACTACTGAGCAGTCGGGCCGGGTCTCCCCGTCAACTGTATTTCTTTGGTTGATCATTGATAACTTCTTTCTTCTACGGGGGCGCGATGGCGCACCCGCGGCCTGTAGTCCCCGAGATTTGGGCCGACTGCTGAGCAGTCAGGCCGGATCTCCCCGGCAACTGCATCCCTTCCTTGTCGAACATTGACGTCCTTTCCCTTCTTCTCTCTTGGCAGAGGCCAATGCCGCCTTGCAGCAGCAGCTGGGTGAAACCAACACCGCGCTGCGCGCCAAGGAGGCGGAGTGCAGTAAGCTGGTTGAGGAGCATGACCGACTGGTCACGCAGCTGGCGGAGCAGACGGAGCGTCTCGAGACGGCTCAAAAGGAGGCGAAGGAGAAAGAGAACGACCTCCTTGCTGAGTTTGAGATCAAGCGCTCCGCCTGGGCCGACAAGGAGGCGCAGCAGACTACCGGCTTCAGTAGCATCGAGGACATGGTCAATGGTAAGCTTCCTCTTTTTTCTTTCTTTGAGCTACCAACCTCTTCTTAGGCTGACCGTTTGCTTTTAACTTCTGTCTTCTTTGCTTTTTCACCCAAGCAGACTTTTTCCCAGGCCACTACGTTGCCGTGAACCAGGCCATTGAGGCTTCTCACGAGGAGCGGAGGGCAGAGGGCGTGCAGATTGCCGCTGATCCTCCCCAGACCCTTAACGAGCAGCTTCTCAGCATCCAGGCCCGCCTTCGGCTGGCTCCCCAGATGCTGCGTCATCTTCAACGCGTCAGGGCCCAAGCGATTTCCGCCCTCTGACCAGGCATGCTAGCTCCACGCACACCCAGTCGGACTGCGGACTAGATGGAGGTGGCGGCCGGTCACTTGGAGGCCTGGAAGGGATCTTCGGCCTGGGCTGGAGCACGCCGGGCTCTGGAATTCGTCAAGGCGTGGTACCCTGGGCTAGATCTAGCCCAGCTGACCACGTTCCGGCAGGAGGCGCAGGAGGAGCTGGTGGTGGTGGAGGACGACCTTGTCATGCGGGCGGCGGGGATCGCCGACTACACAGACACCAGCATCTTCATCCCGGAGCTGGTTGATGAAGGCGTCGAGGCGCCATCGGAGTGGTCCGGGCTGAATCCGGAGGACAGCAAGGACTCGGCCGAGGTGATTGATTCCAGCGATGAAGGGAAGGACACGGAGGATGAGGACAACGTAAAGGATGCACCGGAGGTCGGTGCGGACGGCCAGCGTCAGCCTGACCGTGCCTCGAGCAATGATCCATGCTCAGGCGCGCCGACTGCTGATGGAGGCAACCAGGCAGAGACCAACCAGCTGTCCGTTCCACCAACCAGCGCCGCCGACTCTGCCGTCCAGCCATCCACTGCTCCAACCGGCGCTGCCAACTCCACTGCCCAGCCAGAACCTTTTGCTGCTCCTTAGGCCATCGCCTTTAATTTCCCTGGTTATCGATCTCGATAGACTTTTGGTTAAATTTGCACAATTCCACCCATGGGGTGTATTTCACACTCCGCTGAATGTTAGCCAATGGGCCTTTTGCTGTGTAAATATTCTTTGTCATAAATTATGCTTTATTTGTCGAGTTCTAATTTTTCTTGCTTTCTGCCCCTCACTATTTTCCTTTGCAGCTCTCCCTTTGCTATCGCTTGGCCAGCCGGACAGCCGCTCTGCATACTGCGGTTGGGCCAAGTGTTTAGCTACTTTCGGAGGGCAGGTACTTAACTGATTGGGGCGTTGGCAAGGTAAGTACAAGCCGGCCGGCCGGCAGCTCAGCAGCCGTTCGAGTAGGCGGGATGCCGGCCTTGGCTATGCGCACTTTTTTCCTTAGCCGTTTTTCATATGGGCACCACTTTGGCAACTCCTATCCGCCGTACAGTTGCTCTGCGAGATGTGGCTTCTGACAGGAGAATTTTTCTTGTGCCGACATGCTACTTGTCCGACTGCAGGAGACAGCACATAGTAGAAGGCGGCGAGCCCCCCGGGCCAACTAGTCGAGCCCGGTGCCAGGAGGAATAATGAAACAACACATTCATGGGCATAATTCTTATCATATAGATAAAAGAGGGTAGTCCCCGAGTTCTTCTCGGGGGACCCGGAATCTTCGTACTTAATACAAATAGCGTGGTACATACTGCTTTTAACGGTAAAATCTTTGGAGGAGGTTTGCATTCCATGGCCTCTCCTTCTCCTTGCCTGAGTCGTCTCTTTTGCATGCTCTGGGCTTCTGAGCGTCGATTAGGTAGTAGAAACCGTTGGCCAGCACTTTGCTGATGATGAAAGGGCCTTCCCAAGGTGCCGAGAGCTTGTGTTGGCCGGCTGTTCATTGTATCAGCCGGAGCACAAGGTATCCCTCTTGGAAGGATCTTGGCTTGACCTTGTGATTGTAGTATCGGCGTAGACTCTGCTGGTAGATGGCGGACCGGCTGAGTGCCAACAGCCGGCCCTCTTCCAGCAGGTCGACACCGTCTTCTCGTGCTTCTTTGGCCTCCTCCTCAGTGTACATGGTGACTCAAGGGGAGTCAAATTCTATGTCCGTTGGGATGACGGCCTCGACACCGTAGACAAGGAAGAAGGGCATGAAGCTGGTTGACTTGTTCGGAGTTGTGTGCAAGCTCCAGAGGACGGCCAGCAACTCATCGAGCCAGCAGCCGGCCGAACGCTCTAGAGGCTCGACCAGTCGGGGCTTGATGCCGGACAAAATGAGGCCGTTTGCTCACTCCACTTGGCCGTTTGACTGCGGATGGGCAATGGACACTAAGTCCAGTCGGATGCCCTGTGTCGCGTAGAAACGAGCCAAGGCTCCTTTGGCAAAGTTTGTGCCGTTGTCGGTGATGATACTGTGTGGTATGCTGTACCGAGTTGGCTGCCGTCTGTTGAGTTGGAGAAGTCCCCGGGCCGACTGCTGCAGTCCCAGGGCCGGGTGCGGCTGCTGCAGTCCCCGGGCCGCCTGCCGAAGTCCCCGCGCCGACTCCTAGGGCCCTCAAATCGGATCCGACTACTTCAGGAGGGGCCAACTTGAAGATGGAGTCTGATTCTGGCGACGGCTTGACAGATGGCTTGAGGAGGCGCCATAGGGCGACGCTGGCTGGTATTTCTTGTCGGGTGGAGCCGATCCGTGCCAGGGCATCTGCTTGGTCGTTGTCATTTCTTGGCACATGGAGGAACTTGCACCCCTCGAAGTATCCACTGAGTTGCTGCACGAGGAAACGGTAGCTTGCCATATTTGCATCCTTGGCGTCCCAGTCGCCTGACGACTGCTCGACAACCAAGTCGGAGTCACCATAGCATAGGATCTAGCGAATGCCGAGTTCCTTGGCAAGCTGGAGCCCGTGTATGAATGCTTCGTATTCAGCTACGTTGTTGGAGGTGGAAAAGTGGATTTGCAGCACATATCTGAGCTTGTCGCCTTTGGGAGAGGTGAGGATGATGCCGGCTCCCAGACCGGTGCACATTTTTGATCCATCAAAGTGCATCCGCCAATGGGTGGAGTTTGGTGCTGGTGGCAGGTATTGGGTCTCGGCCCAGTCTACGAGGAAGTCGGCCAGCGCTTGTGACTTGATGGCAGTGCGGGGCTGGTAGTAGATGGTGTAGGGGGGCCAATCTATGGCCCATTTGGCCATTCGGCCTGAAGCATCTCGGCTTCCAATGATCTCAGCAAGCGGAACGGTGCAGACAACAGTAATTGGGTACTCTTGAAAGTAAGGCTTGATTTTCTTGGTGGCAAAGTGCACACCATAGCACATCTTCTAATAGTGGGGGTAGTTCTGCATGGAGGCGGACAGTAATTCACTCAGGTAATACACCGGCCTCTGGACTGGCAGTGCTCTGCCTTCCTCCTTGCATTCCACCACTATGACTGTGCTGACCACCCAACTGGTGGTGGCGATGTAGACGAGCATGGTCTCCTTATCAGCCGGGGCCGCCAGGATAGGCGGGGTGGTCAACATCTTCTTGAGCTATCGGAAAGCTTCATCCGCCTTGTCATTCCACTTGAAAAAAGTGGCTTTCTTCATGAGTTGGTACAGGGGGAGATCCTTCTCGCCCAGCCGACTGATGAAACGGCTGATAGATGCCAGGCAGCCGGTGAACTTTTGCACGTCCAGCAGTCGAGTGGTCACCTCCATCTTCTCGATGGCATTGATCTTCATAGGGTTGCACTCTATGCTGCGCTCTAAGACCAGGAAGCCAAGAAGTTGGCCGGCTGGTACTCCAAAGATGCATTTCTCTTGGTTGAGCTTGTTTTGAAATCGGCGCAAGTTCTCAAATGTCTCTTTGACGTCTTCTAGCAGCGTTCGACGCTTTTCTGTCTTCACCACCACATCGTCCACGTAAACATGGGCGTTTCTACCGAGTTGCTTGAGGAGACACTTCTGCATGCAACGCTGAAACGTGGCGCTGGCATTCCTCAAGCCGAACGTCATGGTCAGGTAGCAGAAGGCTCCGAATGGCGTGATGAAGGCGGTCTTCAGCCTATCGGCAGGGTTCAGCTTGATCTGATGGTATCCTGAGTACGCATCCAAAAAACTCAGCAGCTCGCATCCGGCTGTGGAGTCTATCACCTGGTCGATTCTTGGCAAAGCAAAGGGATCTTTGGGGCAAGCTTTGTTGAGGCTAGTATAGTCGATACACATGCACCATTGTTTATTCTTCTTCAGCACTAGAACTGGGTTGGCCAACCATTCTGGGAAGAATACTTCCATGATCAAGCCAGCTGCTAGAAGCCGGGCTATGTCTTTCCAACAACTCTTCTCTTTTCTTCTGACAGGCGGCGCAAGGGCTGCCAGACCGTCTTGACGTCAGGTCGGACATGTATCTTGTGCTCGGCGAAATCCGTCAGAACACCCGGCATGTCTTTGGGAGACCATGCAAAGATGTCACGATTCTCAGGAGGAAATCGACGAGCTCGCTTTCCTATTTGCTGTCAAGGTTTGCTCCAATGACAACGTGCCTCTCCGGGTGCTCCGGGTCAAAGGATATCTTCTTTGTTTCCTTTGCCGACTTGAACGAGCCTTCAACCTCCGACTCCTTGGGGGTGGGTGACATTTCCGGCTGCTTGCCTGCCATCGCCACAACCCAGTCAAGTAGCCGCTTTTCAGCTGCAATCACAAGGGACTCGGCCAGCCGGCTGCTGTCTGCAACGCAGGCGAACGACTTCTTGTAGTCTCTGTCTATGGTCAGGATTCCCTTGGTAGTCGGCATCTTCATCTTGAGGTAAGCATAGTGGGGGACCGCCATGAACTTGGCCAGAGCAGGCCGGCCAAGTAGCGCATGATAAGGGCTCTCAAGGTCCACCACCTCAAACCAAATTGACTCTCAGCGGAAGTGATTTTTGTCCCCGAAGAGAACATCGATCTTGGTCTTGCCGATTGGTGAGCAGGAAAGGTCAGGAACTATGCCATGGAATACAGTCCGACTGGGATGAAGCTGCTTCTTCTTGATTCCCAACTTATCCATTGTGTCACGGTACAAGATGTTGATGTTGTTGCCGCCATCTATCAGGACTCGGGAAAAAGGAGTTGCCCGCCTCTCTGTTGTGAAGGTGGCGTCTAATACTAGGGCATAAGAACCAGGAGAGGGCATCACCTCCGGGTGATCGGCCTTGCTCCAACTGATAGGCTTCTCAGACTAGTCCATGAACTCTGGGGTTCCTGACGCCACTTCATGTACTTCTTGCTGCTGTTGCCGTCTGCTGCGCCTGTTGTTGGCCACGCTGGTGAACATGACATAGGCTCCATGCTCCTTAGGATACTTGTCTTGTATGGAGCCGACTGGCTAAACCACCGGCTACTGGGGCGGAGGAGGCGGTGGGCCGGCAGGCAGCGGAGACAGGAGCCCATCTCCCGTGGCGATTTGGGTGAGCCAATGGCACTTCCGACTGGTGTGGTTGGATAGCTTCGCGCCATTGTGGAACTTGCAGGGAGCATCAAGAGTCTTCTCATACGAGAAAGCGGGCAACCAATTGGGCTTGCCGCCCTTTTGACCCTTGGGTGGAGGCTGTCCTTCCGGCTGCTGGTCCTCGACGGTCGCCACCTGCCAGCTGGTGGAAGCTGGCTGCATGGCCTTGCGCTTGTGGTCGCTCGGTTGCTATCGCCGACTGGTGTCACCAGCCGGGGTCCGAGGAGCCTGAGGAGCTACCTTGCCGGATGCATCAACTTGGATCTCTGCTTTCATGGAGGAGTCGGCCGTGGCGTATTTGTCAGTGATGATTAGCAGCTCATCAAGAGTCGTGGAGAGTCGCAGAGGAGTCGGTGCTTGAGGAGGGTGCCCTCTCGGCACCCGACGATGAAGTATTTGATGCCATGCACCTCGTGCATGCCTTCGCAGGAGTTGCGTAGCTCGGCCCAGCGCGTGAGGTAGTCGCGAGTCGATTCGCTGGGCCCTTGGACGCACAAGGAGAGCTGGCGGGGCTTGGGAGGCCGCTTGTATGTGCTGGTGAAGTTGCGTACGAAGGCTTCGGTGAAATCAACCCAGCTGTTGATGCTGTGGGGCTTCAGGTTGTTAAGCCACGTCCCTGGAGCATGAGCGGGACGTACTTCACAGCAACACATTTGTTGCTGTTCGCTATGCTAACAGTCGTGGAGTAGTCGACCAGCCAGTCCTCCAGCTTCACGGAGCCGGTGTACTTGGGCGTATCTCTTGGGAGCGTGAACCCTCGAGGGAAAGGCTCATCTTGGATTCGAGGGCCGAAACAGGGAGGACTCAACGCGTCTTCTTCTTCTAGAACCAAGGATTGGTTGAGGCGGTCGATTCGGTGGCGAGCGTCGTTCTCCCCGACTCCTTCTCAGCGGTCAAGGCAGTCGCCGAGTGTCCAGTGCGTGATAGGCCGCGGAGTGGGATGCCTTTCTCCACGAGGCTAAGGAGGAGGCGGGTCGCCTTGCCGCTCCACAGCTCGGGGGCGGCCTTCTGCGTCACACTCGATGCAGAGGTGAGTCCAACTGCGGCTGGCAGCCGGCTCATTGCCTCTTCTACCACGGACGCCACTATTCGGCATCCGAGATGTCGCGCCATGATCATGGCAAGGGGGCGGATCGTCATTTCACCGGACGGGCGCTTTGGTGCGGCAGTCGGCTTCTTGCTGCTCGGCGGCCGCGTCAAGGAGCTGCTGGACACGCTCTGTCATGTGGCGACGCTCGTCGCCCTCGTACTTGTTCAGCTCGTCTGCTACCGCCTGGGCAGCTCATATGTTTTCCGCAGGCATGGCGTAGACGGGACGATCCGTCCCGAACATGCTGGCGATGGTCGTGCCATGCTGCCGGATTGAGCCGATGCGGCTAGGCCCCTCAGGGGCCGGCGTTCCGCCGACAGCTCGATCCATCTCACGCCAGTAGGCTTCTGAGAGGCGTCGCATGCTGGCCAGTCAGTTGGCACTTTAGACGAGCTGGACGCAGCATGCTTCCAGCGTCTCAGCGTCTGCATCTTCTGGGATGGGCACTGACAAATCCCACAGCGCCACATCGAGTGGGTCTCGAATGCCTCCGTCCGAGTGCTCACCACTGATGATGACAAGCACCTCTGTCACGGTGCTCCCGCCGTTGTGCTCACGAGGAGGCGGCTCATCGTAGACCACCACATTGTTGGTGGACGCATCAAGCGACGCCCTGTCGGAGTCGACGATCATCGGGTCGGGAGAGCCAACAGACTCCAAGTCCACAGCAGGCTCACTGGTGACGTGGAGCTGGTCGATGAGGCTGACGAGACGGCTCTCAGGGCAGTCGGTGCCTGCGTCGGATGCAGGCTCGTCAGAGAGGCGGATCTCGCCAACGAGGTCAGCAAGGCAGCTTGCTACGCAGGCGATCTCCGTGCCGCGTAGCGCATCGAGGCTGACACTATCGGGTGTGTTGGGCTGGCTGCACATGCCAGGAAGGAACAAGGTTCCCGTCCAGAACAGGTCTCCGGATGACGGTGCACCTCGCCCCATGGTGGGTGCCACATGTCGGGGGTTGGGTGCAACATATGCCAAAGGATGGCTTATCATGGTGGGAGCAAGTAGAACGTTGC
This sequence comes from Triticum aestivum, assembly GCF_018294505.1. Classification (NCBI taxonomy): domain Eukaryota; kingdom Viridiplantae; phylum Streptophyta; class Magnoliopsida; order Poales; family Poaceae; genus Triticum; species Triticum aestivum. Next base: position 163,782,563 of record NC_057813.1, read on the forward strand.
CGGTGCCTAGAAGCGGGATGAGGCATAGACATGAACGCCGGTGCACTTTACCCAGGTTCGGGGCTCTCCTAGGAGATAACACCCCTAGTCCTGCTCTGCGGGGTCTCCGCATGATCACTAAGGCACTAGTGAGTACAATGTGCTCCTTGAGTTGTGTGCTAGAGGTTGAAGGAGGCAGGGCTAGCTCTCGTCTTCCTCTAGGTATGAGTCTAGTTCTAACAGGCTGGGAACCCTTTGCATGGGTGCCCTGGGGGGTTTATATAGGCCTACCCCCAGGTGTACAATGGTAACTTGGCTGGGTGTAGGACCCGGCTGTCAGCGCCTCTGGTCGCTGGCTTCTCCGCCGGCGGTTGGGGCCTGCCGCCTGGTGGGCCCCTCCGACTGGTCTGTTATGGAGTCGACATGCCGCTTCCGCCGCTGGCGGGTCTGGTTGGTGGCTGATCACTATAGCCGTGATGCTAATGACGCAGGCTTGGTTAGGGGAGCGTGGCTACAGTCCCGCTGTCGGTGTCAAAACCGGCAGATCTCGGGTAGGGGGGGCCGAACTGTGCGTCTAAGGCTAATGGTAACAGGAGACTGGGGACACGATGTTTACCCAGGTTCGGGCCCTCTCGATGGAGGTAATACCCTACTTCCTGCTTGATTGATCTTGATGATGTGAGTATTACAAGTGTTGATCTACCACGAGATCGGAGAGGCTAAACCCTTGAAGCTAGCCTATGGTATGATTGTTGATGATAATGATGATGAGTCCTACGGACTAAACCCTCTGGTTTATATAGACACCGGAGGGGGCTAGGGTTACACAGAGTCGGTTTACAGAGAAGGAGATCTACATCCGAATCGCCAAGCTTGCCTTCCACGCCAAGGAAAGTCCCATCCGGACACGGGACGAAGTCTTCTATCTTGTACCTTCATAGTCCAACAGTCCGGCCAAAGAACATAGTCCGGCAGTCCGGATACCCCCTTATCCAGGACTCCCTCAGTAGCCCCTGAACCAGGCTTCAATGACGATGAGTCCGGCGCGTAGATTGTCTTCGGCATTGTGAGGCGGGTTCCATCTATGGATACTCCAAGATAAATTCCCAACACAAGGACCGTGTCCGGCTCTGCAAGATAACCCTCCATATATCATCGTAGAGAGAATAATAATAATCCACGAATCCAATCTGCTGACAATTCTTTGAAGAGTGACATCACGCCACGGTCTGGTTTTTATTCGAACCGTTCTTACAACTTTCTACCGCACACACCACGAGGCGGTTCCTTTGGCACGTCCTGTCAGAGCAGAGATCGTGTTCCCCTTATTACGGGATTCTCATCAATACGGGTATGGGTAATCCAACCGTGCCCGTTGGCATAACCCCGTGTTTTTAGGCAAGTCCCGAATGACCACGTTCGGGGACGCTTGATATTCTTCCCCCTTTATAAGGGAGCCGAGGCCTATCCCTCTGCCTCCACGCTCGCACATCTCGCACCCTGAGCCCCAAAACCTAAAGCCCGAGCTTAAGCACCCCGGATCTTCGATCATGTCCGGATCTGGCCATCAAGGCCGATGGATGGCTTCCTCTGTCACAGAGGAGGATATTGCGAAGCTTAGGGAGGCTGGGTATTTGACCGCCGATTTCAATCACAGGCTTCCTGCTCCCGAATAGGTTATCCTCACTCCCGATACCAATGAGAGCATCGTATTTGTCTCCCACTTCCTTCGGGGCTTAGGTCTTACTCTTGATCCCTTCGTGAGGGGGCTCATGCACTACTACAGGCTAGATTTCCACGACCTAGCTCCGGATTCCATCCTCCACATCTCGTCATTTATCGTTGTGTGTGAAGCCTTCCTTCACATTGCCCCCACTTCGGCTTATGGCTCAAGACTTTCAATGTGAAGCCGAAGATAATTGAGGAGCGACACATAGAGTGCAGAGGTGCCATAATAAGCAGGAACACTGATGCCCCGTGGCCCGAAGGATCCTTCCCAGAGGTATATGATTTATGGCAACGGAGGTGGTTCTATGTCACAGCTCCCCGAGGCTCAAAGTGGCGTGCCGCGACTGCCTTCCGCTCGGGCCCTCCACCTCAACTAGCATCATGGGCCAACGTGGGACTAAACTGGGGGCCTGCGAACGATGTACCAATGCAACAAGGCCGCATTCGGGAGCTCCTCGAGAGGGACATTAGTCTTGTCAAAATAATCCAAGTAATGCTAGTCCGGCGGATCCTGCCGTGCAAATGCCGGCCTCTCCGGATGTGGGAATTCAATCCAGAAGGTCTGCGTACCATTCAGCACTTCCTCGGCGTGACGCCCGAAGGGATGTATAAGTTGTTCTTTGGACCATGAATAAATTGTCCAGACACCACCGAGGATGTGGGCCTGAGCTGCAATTGCCTCGATACCCAAGTAAGTAACCCTATAACCAAACACCTTGCTTATATTTGTCATAGCATTGATCTGAACACTATCCGCAACCAGGATTGGCTTAGTAATGCGGAGAGGATCAGGTATCCGGCCCCTCTTCCCGAAGGTTTGCCTGGCCCGGCAATGGCTAGGATCCTTGAACGGACACCAAGTCGGGTGCCGCCACAGAGGGCTGAAGGGGAGAGCGGGGAGGCCAAGAGTGGGCCTCACACATTGCGCATCCGAACCGGGGGAATCAGCGCCTCCACCGGGGAGGAGAATCAGGGAGGCGATTCGGAGATTTCCTTCCCCCACAGGAAGAAGAGGGCCGCCTCCGATGATTTGGAGACGGGGGCGCCTAAACAAGGGAAAGGAACTTCACCAAAGGGCCCTGCCCTGAAGGGCGTCCTCACCGCATAGTGGCCGCAAACAGGCCAGCCCTCCATTGAGCTGTAAGTTTAATTAAGCCAGGATCTTATTGCTTTTTCCTCTGAGAGTAATAACCTGGACCTGTTTTTTTTGTAGCCCGGCCGGCAGTTCATCTCAACAGGGTTCATCTTTGGGGGATCTTCTTCCGGAGATGATGGAGAGTGAAACCCCACCTGCCTCTCCGCCCCATGAGGCGGGCGACCCTGAGGTATCGTCACGGAAGAGTCCAGATCCAATGGGGCCAGAAGCTAACACTTCGGCCGCCCCGAGCCCAGCGTGTTCGGCTCCTGCGGCGGACAATGGAAAAGGTCCGGGAGAGTCCGGTGTCCGGCCGAACACGCTGACGGGCCTCCTGGAGTCAGCTGATCTCTTGGAGGATCATCATACCCTAATGGGATGGTGTCGGAGAAAATTTTCTCCACCACAAGTGGTTTAGACGAAGCTTTTAGGAGCCTGCTCAAAGGCTTTGAGGTAAGCTGCAATTTTTGGTTGAGCCGCACACGATATATGTGCGCTGTGTAGATAGTAGCCCTTGAGACTGTGGATGCCAGCCCATGGCGGCAACCGGAGGATCAAACTCCCAGATAATGATCGCAATTGTATATTGATGTGCAGGTTACTAAGGGTTCGGCAATAGACCAGGCCGCTCAATGCACCTAATTGAGGTGGCAGATTGACGTTGTGGAGGCCGATGTCACGCTTGTCAACAAGCGATTCGAGGAGTCGCAGAGTATGCTTTCCTATATCCACATCTATTTTTGCAAGAAGGTTGAAATATTAATGTGATGTTATGTAGTTGCAAGCGGAGCTGCTGCCATTGAGGCCCTGAGGGCGGAGCTTGCTCTAGCCAAGGAACATGCTCGGATTAGCAATGCGGCTACTCTAAGGGCAGTTGAAGAATTAAAGGCCGAATAGGAGAAGATAGGCGAGATGGCTGTGGAGCTGAGGGACGCCGCCGGCCGGTATGAGCTTCTCGAAAAGGAGAATCAAACAAAGGCAGCCGACCTGGAGAAGGCGATGGATTCGGCTAAAGAGATGCGCTCTCAGATTAGAGACGCATGGGAGCAACTTCGACAAGTCCTTATGTGTTGCAGATGAAGTTTTTAGATCCAAAGTATGCTCCGTTGGATAAGCTATGGAGCGCCATAGATGAGTATGCGGACTTGGCGAAGAATGCGGCTGATGCGACCAAGTTATTCAAGGATCATGAGGATAACAAAATGGAGAGGCTATTCTCGTCGCAATTTAATGCTCCAGCGCGCTCCTTGCCCTCGAGTGAGAAAATGGCCGCTATAACCGAGCTCCATAGGTTGTCCGGCCTTGCAATGAGGTCTGTAATAGACCATCTGTGGCCGAAGGAGCCGAAGCCGGACAGTTACTTTGGTTTGGTGCAACGATTATTTGGCGCCAGAGCGCAGGTTGATGCCATGAAGAGATCAGCGTGCATAGAGGGTGCACAGATGGCCTTTGCCCATGTGAAAACATATTGGGCGGATATGGAGGCCACCCGTATTGCAACCCGGGGTCCGGCAGAAAGCCAAGACCTTGCCGAGAACTATTTTGAGCAGGTCATAGACCGTGCTCGTAGAATAGAGGCCCAGTGCTCCAAGAATGTCATGTTTGGGTGACGAAATTGTAAACAACTATGTGTGTGATTATATAGGCTGCTTCTTTTGTTTTTATATACTTTTGCATGAAAGTATTATAGTGTCTCCTGTACGGCTATTTGTATATGCATATAATCGTGAAAGTTAGCAGTCGTTGGCTTCAGTCCCGACGCACATAATGCAGGGGTGTTCAAGAAAATATGCATGAATACACTTGATCCAACGTCTTGGTCCATTAAGGAGGTGATCGCACGTCGAACCAGGCAACCGGACTATATAGTTGTAACACTTTCGCTTAGCCATAGGAGTTGAAAGGTGGGGCTACTATATAGCCCCTGGTACTTCCGTGTGCATCCGGATATGGTGCGCGTACTTGACTGATAGACCGGTCCTTTGTTAATGCGGAGGAATCCTATAGATTCCGATGAGTCCTCGAGTGGTTGATCAGTCTCTCGCTATATCATGATAGTCAGTTTTTGGCTTTCTCTACTGAGGTGCTCATCCGGAATAACCAGGGCACAATCGCAGTAGTTCTCCTTTGGCCTCCTTAGCCGATAGAATGGAATGTAAGGCAGCAAACCTAGGAGCCGAGCTAACCCAACATTTGACCAAAGACATGATTCAGAGCTGATGCATATAAGGCCAAACTCGTGACGCCGAACACTCCCGAAGGTATTCGGACTTTGTAACATATATTGGGCTGAATAATGCCCTTGACCCTATGGTTCCAGTTACGCACACTTATCTATCATGGCAAAAAGCCTAAAATGCCAGTGTCCCTTACAGGTGTATGAAATACCCAAGGGACATTGAGCAACAAGAGACAGTAAAGAAGGTTTACGCAGGGGCTTAATCTAAAGAGAAACCTGTGGGCGGGGCCCTGCTGCACGTCTGCGCCTATGTCTCCGTTGTGCCGTATCCTGGAAGGGTGTCGCACTGGTAGTGTTTTTGGGAATGAAAGAAAAAGAAAACATGCGAAAAGTTAGTTATGCTCAAGAAATGTTAGAGATCTGGCCTGTTAACGAGGCAAGCCGAACTGTGGGATTGTGCTACATGCTTGCAGCCCCTCGTGTTATTAGTGGGGACACATGTGCACCCCCTGGCTCATGTTTATCCGGGCCATTGTGAAGAATGGTGTATTGGACTCGTCTAACCGTGTCCGTGGTCTTGACGACCGATCATGTGTTCCGGTGGGAGAGGCCGCCTAGAGTCCGGCAGCGGGAACTGCCGCATACTGTTCTGTGTTTCCGCTAACCGTGATGATACCGCGTGGACCGGGCATTTTGAATTTAAGGCAGGCGTAGTTTGGTATTGCGTTAAAGCAAGCGAAGGCCGGTCTTCCAAGAAATTCATGATAGTGGCTGCTGAAGGGAGCGTTGTTGAAGAGTAAGTTCTCACGTCTGAAATTGTCGAGAGAACCGAATGTTACTTCTAACACGAGGGAGCCCCAGCAATGGCCCACGACGCCTAGAATTACTCCATTGAAGGTGGCGTTATTTAGAATTATTCTGGATGGGTCTATCCCCATCCTGCGGATGGTGTCTTGATATATCAAATTAAGACTACTGCCACCATCCATTAGGACATGAGTAAGATGGTATCCATCAATTATTGGGTCGAGCACCAAGGTAGCTGATTCTCCGTGCCGGATACTAGCCGGGTAGTCCATGTGATCAAAAGTGATCGAGCATGTTGCCCGGGGATTAAATTGGGGGGCTACAAACTCTGCGTGAGTTGCGTGTACCATGTTTACTGTCTTGACTTCCGGTGGGAATTGTTTCTGGTCCCTAGTGTTCGGCTGGCGAGGCTCATCCTCGTCTTCGCTTGGTGTCTCCCTTCCCTTATGTTCGACATTTAACTTGCCGGCCTGCTTGAAAACCCAACATTCTCTGTGGGTATGATTTGTAGGTTTGTCGGAAGTGCCATGGATTTGGCACAATCTGTCCAGGACTTTGTTCAGGACGGATGGTTCCTCTTTACTGCCGTTAAATGGCTTTTTCCCTTGACCAGGTCGAGGGCCCCTGTATCCGGTGTTGATCGCTCTGCTGTCCGGACTGTCGTTATTTCGACGTTTGTTCTTAGTGTGCCGTGGCTTCCCGTTGCCGTCTCAGATTTCGGATGTGCTTGGGTCGCTGGTGCCTTTACGGGCCAACCAACTGTCTTCACCCGCACAAAATCGGGTCATGAGGATTGTTAAGGTGCCATCATTCTTGGCTTTTCTTGGCCGAGGTGTCTGGCAAGCCACTCGTCTCGGATACTGTGTTTGAAGGCCGCTAAGGCTTCGGCGTCCGGACAATCGACAATTTGATTCTTCTTAGTGAGGAATCTGTTCCAAACTTGCGGGCTAACTCTCTGGCTGCTATATTATGAGACTTAAATCATCAGCATATGGAGGTCGGACGTATGTCCCTTGGAAGTTGGCCCTGTAAGCATCCTCAACTTCCTCCCAACTTCCAATTGAATTTTCGGGGAGGATTTTCAGCCAATGACGAGCTGGTCCTTTTAACTTGAGGGGGAGGTATTTGATGGCGTGGAGGTCGTCCCCATGAGCCATGTGTATGTGAAGGATGAAATCTTCAATCCAGACCCCGGGGTCCGTCGTTCCGTCGTATGGCTCTATATTCACGGGTTTGAATCCCTGTGGAAATTCATGCTCCAGTACCTCGTCCGTGAAGCACAGGGGTGCGCAGCCCCTCTGTATCTGGCCGTGTTGCGGGCTGCTACCGGCTGTTGTTGCTCCCGGAGTTGATTCCGGACTAGTATTCGATCAGCATGATCGTTGTGGTGACCATAATCCCGCGTCGGAGCCTGTCCTCTGGACCCATAGATGGACCTGGCCGCACTGGCCTTTTTGTCCAGGAGCTCTTGTAAATCGTGTGCGGTATCAGTGGCTGCTCTATCGCGGCCATGAGTTGGCTGGTCCGGCTGAGTAGCCGTATTGTTTTTGGGTCGAACGGGTGTTGCAGCTTCGTTGTCGAATTCGGGTAGCAGTTTGCGCTTTAGGTAGCTCTTTGTGTGGCGATTATCGCCATGTTTTCCTTCGGTGTCCAGCACCTTATTCCATCGGCAGTTCGGCGTATCCTGCGGGGCCTTGAGCCTTTGCTTCTGCTTCTTCAGGCTCCGTGCTGTGGCCAGGAGTTTTCTGCGGAGTTTGTCTTGTTTTGACCGTTCTTCCGGGATGATGAACGCATCGTCAACCGGACTATTACCTTCTTTGGAGGTAGCATGATGAGTTCGGCCCTCTGAATTGTGATCAGGCGTCTGCTCCGGGTTGTGTTCGACATGACCTGGTTTATCCCGCTCCATCGCTGGGTCCCTATGGTTGTTGTGGCCTTCGAACTCAACCAGAGTGTCATCCTATTTCGGGTTGTTATCGCTATTTTTACTATGACTGGACCTAAGGTGGCTCCTATGCTGTCGTTTTTGCTTCTGCCCGAGGGGTTTATCCTCCGCTGTGTCCCTTTTGTCAACATTGTCTTCTTTGGGGGTGTCCACCATATGTGCGTAGTATGATGAAGTGGCAGTCCAGCGCCGCATGGGTGCTGGTTCCGGATCTTCCCCTGCACCAACGTCCATACCGTCGATGTTATTGGGGTCGATATCAAGCATGTCTGTTAGGTCATCGACAGTGGCTATCAAGTGGGTGGTGGGTGGGTCGCGATTGCCTTCGTCCTCCGTATCCCACATGGGCCGGACACAGTTCGGCCAGGAGTCTTCTGACAGAGAGAGATTTTAATGAATCCAGCATGTCTCTGAAGGGTGAGTGCTGAAAGATATCCGCGGCGGCGAACTCCATGACTGGAGCCCAGTCAGATTCGATGTGCATGAGTGCGCGCGGTCTGGAACACACCACCGGAGATGAGTCCGGGGGTCCGGAGACACAGATCCCTTTAGGAAAGGAGTCTGTGCGGCCTCCGAGGCGGGGTCCATCCACCCGTCCTTGGAAGGCACGACCCGCTCTGGAGCGAAGTCCGGAGTGGTAGTAGGTGCGATGTTCCGAATACTGTCCGACTGCCGATCTAGGTCGTGCACGTCGTGATTGTTCGGCGCTCCTGACATAGGCCCGAATCCGTCGAAGATCAAGTCTCCGCGGATGTCAGTGGTGTAGTTTAGGTTTCCAAACCTGACCAGATGGCCGGGGGCGTCGCTATCGATCTGCTCCAGATGGCCATGCGAATTGGCCCGCAATGCGAAGCCGACGAACATGAAGATCTGTCTAGGGAGAAAAGTCTTACCCAGGACAGCCTGGTTTGAAGGATGGAGGAGCCATCTAGCCTTGTAGCGACAACACAGAGGAACTCTCAATGAAAGCACCAATGTCGGTGTCAAAACCGGCGGATCTCGGGTAGGGGGTCCCAAACTGTGCGTCTAAGGCTAATGGTAACAGGAGGCTGGGGACACGATGTTTACCCAGGTTCGGGCCCTCTCGATGGAGGTAATACCCTACTTCCTGCTTGATTGATCTTGATGATATGAGTATTACAAGAGTTGATCTACCACGAGATCGGAGAGGCTAAACCCTAGAAGCTAGCCTATGGTATGATTATTGATGATAGAAATGATGAGTCCTACGGACTAAACCCTCCGGTTTATATAGAAATTGGAGGGGGCTAGGGTTACACAGAGTCAGTTTACAGAGAAGGAGATCTACATCCGAATCACCAAGCTTGCCTTCAACGCCAAGGAAAGTCCCATCCGGACACGGGACGAAGTCTTCTATCTTGTACCTTCATAGTCCAACAGTCCGGCCAAAGTACATAGTCCGGCAGTCCGGATACCCCCTTATCCAGGACTCCCTCACCCGCTGCCTGGTGGGAGATCACTGTAGCCACACCGCACCCCATCTGGTTAATGGTGCACGGGCCTCGAGGGAGGGACCGGCCGCCTGCTGGAAGCCGGCCTCCCGTAGATCCGATTGGTCTTGCTTCCACCGTCTTTCGAGCTCTTACTGCCTGGTAGACCCGCCACCTTCAGGCCATACCGACAGGCCATCGTGGGAATAGGGCTCGGCCTGTCAGGAATGATGTTAAGGGGGAAGTGGCAACAGTGTCGCACCGTTCGAAGATCTCCGCCTATGCAGGGCACTGTATCCAAGTCAAGCCCATGATCCGGGGGTGAGGGGCTACACTGTAGCCTCACCCTGTCTTGTCCTCTTGATGAGGGGCGCAGACTCTGAGGGCATAGGGTGGCCGCCTGCTAGAAGCTGGCCTCTGCGGAGGCCGTCTGCTAGGAGTCGGCCTGTCTTGGTGCCGTCTGCTGGTGCTCGGCCGCCTTCAGGCAGCCGACCGTTTGAACCAGCCGGCCACCAGAAGGCGGTGCTTCATTTTGGAGTCTCGTGGGGTGAAGCCGGCCCAAAGTCTTGAAAGGCTCAGGGACTCGGGTTAGGCTACCCGTGGCCCATTACTCCAAAATGTATTGCAACAAGTTCTATAACTGCAAGATGGAAGAGAACAGTTCTGTCAGTGAACACATACTCAAAATATCTGGGTATTATAATCACTTGGCTCTGCTGGGAGTTGATCTTCCAATTGATTGTGTCATTGACAGAGTTCTTCAATCTCTGCCACCAAGCTACAAAGGCTTCATGATGAACTATAATATGCAAGGGATGAACAAAACAATTCCTGAGCTCTTCGTAATGCTTAAAGCCGTGGAGGTAGAAATCAAGAAGGAGCATGAAGTGTTGATGGTTAACAAGACCAGTAGTTTCAAGAAAAAGGGCAAAGGAAAGAAAGGGGACTTCAAGAAGAATGGCAAGCAAGTTGTCGCTCCCGCGAAGAAACCCAAAGCTGGACCTAAGCCTGAAACTGAGTGCTTCTACGGCAAAGAGACTGGTCACTGGAAGTGGAACTTCCCCAAGTATATGGCGGATAAGAAGGATGGCAAAGTGAACAAAGGTATATTTGATATACATGTTATTGATGTGTACCTTGCTAATGCTCGTAGAAGCACCTAGGTATTTGATACTCGTTTGGTTGCTCATATTTGTAACTCGAAACAAGAGTTGCGGAATAAATGAAGATTGGCTAAGGACAAGGTGACGATGCGCGTCGAAAATGGTTCCAAGGTCGATGTGATCACCGTCGGCACGCACCTCTATATCTACCTTCGGGATGAGTTTTAGACCTGAATTATTGTTATTTGGTGCCCGCGTTGAGCATGAACATTATATATGGATCTTGTTTACTGGGAGATGGTTATTCATCTAAGTTAGAGAATAATGGTTGTTCTATTTATATGAATAATATCTTCTATGGTCATGCACCCTTGAGGAATGGTCTGTTCTTGTTGAATCTCGATTGTAGTGATACACATATTCGTAATATTGATGCCAAAAGATGCAAAGTTGATAAAGATAGTGCAACATATTTGTGGCACTATCGTTTAGGTCATATTGGTGTAAAGCGCATGAAGAAACTCCATGCAGAAGGACTTTTGGAATCACTTGATTATGAATCATTTGATACTTGTGAACCATGCCTCATGGGCAAGATGACTAAAACTTCATTCTCCGGAACAATGGAGCGAGCTAATGACTATTGTAAATAATACATACCGATGTATGCGGTCTGATGAGTGTTGAGCCACGCGGCGGGTATTGTTATTTTCTGACCTTCATAGATGATTTAAGCAAATATGGATATATCTACTTAAAGATACGCAAGTCTGAAACATTTGAAAAGTTCAAAGAGTTTCAGAGTGAAGTGGATAATCATCATAACAAGAAAATAAAGTTTCTACGATCTCATTGTGGAGGCGAATATTTGAGTTGCGAGTTTGGCCTTCATTTAAAACAATATGGAATTGTTTCACAACTCACGACACCTGGAACACCACAGCGTAATGGTGTGTCCGAACATTGTCGTAACCATAATTTATTGGATATGGCGCATTCTATGATGTCTCTTACCGATGTACCACTATCTTTTTGGGGTTATGCATTAGATACAACCACATTCTCTTTAAATAGGGAACCATCTAAATCTATTGAGATAACACCGTATGAACTGTGGTTTGACAAGAAACCTAAGTTGTCGTTTCTTAAAGTTTGGGGAAGGGACGCTTATGTCAAAAGTCTTCAGCCTGATAAGCTCGAACCTAAATCAGAGAAGTGTGTCTTCATAGGATACCCTAAAGAAACAATTGGGTACACCTTCTACCACAGATCCGAAGGCAAGATTTTTGTTTCTAAAAACGGGTCCTGTCTAGAGAAGGAGTTTCTCTCAAAAGAAGTGAGTGGTACGAAAGTAGAACTTGATGAGGTAATTGTACGTTCTCTCAAACTGGAGAGGAAGAAAATGATAATGATCATGAAACTTCAGATCAAGTCACTACTAAACCTCGTAGGTCGACCAGAGCACGATCAGCACCAGAGTGGTATGGTAATCCTATCCTGGAAGTCATGTTACTAGACCGTGACGACCCTACGAACTATGAAGAAGCTATAATGAGGCCAGATTCCGACAAATGGCTCGAAGCCATGAAATCAGAGATAGGATCCATGTATGAGGACAAAGTATGGACTTTGGTGGACTTGCCCGATGATCGGCAAGCCATAGAGTATAAATGGATCTTCAAGAAGAAGACTAATGCTGATGGTAATGTTACTGTCTACAAAGCTCAACTTGTCGGAAAAGGTTTTCGACAAGTTCAAGGGGTTGACTACGATGAGACTTTCAAGGGGTCCATTCGAATCATGTTAGAAATTTCCACATTTTATGATTATGAAATCTAGCAAATGGACGTCAAAACTGCATTCCTTAATGGATTTCTTAAAGAAGAGTTGTATATGATGCAACCAGAAGGTTTTGTCGATCCTAAAGGTGCTAACAAAGTGTGCAAACTCTAGTGATCCATCTATGGCCTAGTGCAAGCATCTCGGAGATGGAATATACGCTTTGATGAGGTGATCAAAGCATATGGTTTTACACAGACTTTCGATGTAGCCTATATTTACAAGAAAGTGAGTGGGAGCTCTGTAGCATTTCTGATATTATATGTAGATGACATATTGTTGATTGGAAATGATATATAATTTCTGGATAACATAAAAGGATATTTGAATAAGAGTTTTTCAATGAAAGACATCGGCGAAGTTGCTTATATATTGGGCATCAAGATCTATAGAGATAGATCAAGACGCTTAATAGGAATTTCACAAAGCACATATCTTGACAAAGTTTTGAAGAAGTTCAAAATGGATTAGTCAAAGAAAGGGTTCTTGCTTGTGTTACAAGGTGCGAAGTTGAGCCAGACTCCAAGCCCGACCACTTCAGAAGGTAGAGAGAAAACAAAAGTCATTCCCTGTGCCTCAGCCATAGGTTCTATTGTGTATGCTATGTTGTGTACCAGACCTGATGTGTGCCTTGCCATAAGTCTGGCAGGGAGGAACCAAAGTAATCCAGGAGTGGATCACTGGAGAGCGGTCAAGAACATCCTAAAGTACCTGAAAAGGACCAAGGATATGTTTCTCGTTTATGGAGATGACAAAGTGCTCGTCGTAAATGGTTGCGTCGATGCTAGCTATGACACTAATCCGGATGACTCTAAGTCACAATCTGGATACGTATTTATATTGAATGGTGGACCTGTCAGTTGGTGCAGTCCCAAGCAGAGCATCGTGGCGGGATCTACGTGTGAAGCGGAGTACATAGCTGCTTCGGAAGCAGCAAATGAAGGAGTCTGGATGAAGGAGTTCATATCAGATCTAGGTGTAATACCTAGTGCATCGGGTCCAATGAAAATCTTTTGTGACAACACTGGATAAATTGCCTTGGCGAAGGAATCCAGGTTTCACAAGAGAACCAAACACATCAAGAGACGCTTCAACTCCATTCATGAACAAGTCAAGGATGGAGACATAGAAATTTGCAAGATACATTCGGATCTGAATACAGCAGACCGGTGACTAAGCCTCTTCCACAAGCAAAATATGATCAGCACCAAGACTCCATGGGTGTTATATTCATTACAAAGTAATCTAGATTATTGACTCTAGTGCAAGTGGGAGACTGAAGGAAATGTGCCCTACACGCAATAATAAAGTTGTTATTTTATATTTCCTTATTTATGATAAAGGTTTATTATTCATCCTAGAATTGTATTGATTGGAAACTTAAATATATGTGTGAATACATAAACAAATACAATGTCCCTACTAAGCCTCCACTAGACTAGCTCATTGATCAAAGATGGTCAAGGTTTCCTAACCATAGACATGTGTTGTCATTTGATAATGAGATCACAACATTAGGAGAATGATGTGATCGACAAGACCCACTCGTTAGCTTAGCATAATGATCGTTTAGTTTATTGCTATTGCTTTCTTCATGTCAAATACATATTCCTTCAACTATGAGATTATGCAACTCCCGGATACTGGAGGAATACCTTGTGTGCTATCAAACATCACAACGTAAATGGGTGATCATAAGATGCTCTACAGGTATCTCTGAAGGTATTTGTTGAGTTGGCATAGATCGAGATTATGATTTTTCACTACGAGTATCGGAGAGGTATCTTTGGGCCCTCTCAGTAATACACATCATAAGCTTGCAAGCAAACGACTAAGGAGTTAGTCACGAGGTGATGAATTACGGAATGAGTAAAGAGACTTGCCAGTAACGAGATTGAACTAGGTATAGAGATGCCGACGATCGAATCTTGGGGAAGTAACATACGATAAAGGGAATTATGTATGTTGTCATAAGGTTCGACCGATAAAGATCTTCGTAGAATATGTAGGAGCCAATATGGGCATCCAGGTTCCGCTATTGGTTATTGACCGGAGATGTGTCTCGGTCATGTCTACATAGTTCTCGAACCCGTAGGGTCCGCACACTTGACGTTCGCTGACAATATAGTACTATATGAGTTATGTATGTTGGTGACCGAATGTTGTCCGGAGTCCCGTATGAGATCACAGACATGATGAGGAGCTCCGGAATGGTCCAGAGGTAAATATTGATATATAGGATGATATGGTTAGGCCAAGGGGTCAAGCCCACGGGGCTTTAGGTCGGTGCAAAAGGAGTTTTGCAGAGGCCAGGGGCCAAACACCGGAGACCCTGGCGTCTGGCCCTGGGCCAGACACCAAGGACTGTGGTGTCTGGTCCTGGAAATCCGAGAAGGACTCTTCCTTGCAAGAAAAACCGGCTTTGAGGAGGCTTTTACTCGAAGTTCCGACCCCAGGGCTCAACATATAAATAGAGGGGCAGGGCTAGCACCCAAGACACATCAAGAATCACCAAGCCGTGTGCCGGCAACCCCGTCCTCTCTAGTTTATCCTCCATCATAGTTTCCGTTGTGCTTGGCGAAGCCCTGAGGAGATTGTTCTTCACCAACACTGTCACCATGCCGTCGTGCTGCCGGAACTCATCTACTACTTCGCCCGTCTTGCTGGATCAAGAAGGTGAGGACGTTATCGAGTTGAACGTGTGCTGAACGCGGAGGTGCCGCACGTTCGGTACTTGATCGCGACGAATCACGAAGGTGTACGACTACATCAACCGCATTGATAAATGCTTCTGCTTTGCAATCTTCAAGGGTATGAAGATGTTCTCCCCTCTTGTAGCTATGCATCTCCATGGATAGATCTTGGATGTGCATAGAATTTTTTGTTTTCCATGCAAAGTTTCCCAATAGAAGTTACTTGTTTTTTAGATCAATAGTCAGAGCTCCCCAGATCCATTAAGTAGAAGCCCGATAAACATGACTAGGAGAAGTGAATTCAAAAGGAGTAATATAAAAACAAACTGCAAGGTGAGAACAGCCACTTCGTACATCAAGCTAAAAAGGAAAGCATTAGGACGATTAAGACTATACATATTACATATCAAACAGAGCCAGCTTATAGAAACTACGACATATACATCGAAGAACAAAAGGCTAAGAGAAATAGAAAAACCAACAAAGGGTGCACCAAGCCAAGGTTGCTGCAGCAAAACAATCCGCAACCAGATGATCTCTAGGGCGTTTGTAGGCATGTTTGACTGACTAGCTTCAACACTAAATTACAAAAGATTTATCCTACGGCATGGTGGGTCCCCTTAGTAAATTGAGATCGTACAAATAATTGAGAGCCTAATCAAGTCTACAGGAAATTGTTTGTCTCTCCTATTATTGTTTAATAATCTGCCACACTAGTGGATTGCATGGCAAGAACCCTAGCCAAGCAGACAACATGGTTTGATGCTACTTTCGGCTTGGGCTTGCCCAGGGCCTGGTCTGGTCCTGTGTTCACTACTGCTGCCAGACACATACCATGTCAAAGTAAAAAAATGGTCAAAAGAGGGGGCTCCCTATGATTTCATTAACGAAACCATCAAGGACACACAAAACATCCACCATTGCTAGTCAAGTTCTCAATGTCATAGTAATTGAAAGGTTATTACTTACAAAACCTTGTTTTACAGGTTTGATGCAGCTCCTCTTTAACTCGCGACACTCCTTGAAGATGTTCCCAACATCCCATATTTTGCCTTCATTGCTCCTCTGCATGTTCGCATTCGTAGTTCTAAAATATCAACATGGCAAGACAAATATAGTAATACTCACGCATCTTGTGGGAAACAATAAAGCACTCATCTGCCATGTTAGCACGAGTGATTTTTAATATCCTACTTGTGGCTCTTCAACTTTGCTAGAACTACGTTGTGGTTTCATTTTGAATGAATAGAACAAGGGGCCACCTCCCTGCTATTCTAAAAAACTTTCCATCATTTGCGACACTACTGGTTACAGATGAAGAACCTACCCAAGCACATCGCAATACAGGAGTGACGCACAACTACAAGATGATATTCTATTGGACAACAAAAGCTATAACCAATTACTTTTACCGGAACAATAGCAGCCAGGAAATTAGAAGGGTAAGTATGAACATAATCGGAACTGGACATGTACTTCTTAGAGAATCAATATACACATTACCAATCGAGGAGGAGTACGAAGGTCACAGTGCCGTCTGTGTCGACAACAGGAGTCAGTTCATTGTCGATGACGGAGGTGCTGCTGCGCTTGGTGTCGGCTTCGAGGAAGCAGATCCGAGACTGTGGAAGACGGCGCCGGGGAAGTGGCTCCATGTACGAGGGCGACGGCGGGCCGACTCCAGTGCAGCGTACGATGTCGTTGATGAGGCAGCTACACTATGGTGGACGAGTGCGCCGATGAAGAAGGTGAGGGGCATGAAGGGAAGGTGTTGCGATGTTGTGGAGAACTCTATTTTGTGGTGGGAATAGAAAATGGGGAGTAATGAGGAGTACTCTGGGTGCCGACATGGGGTTGAATGGTTGGGGTGAATGTGAAGTTACCAATCTAACCACCGACCACCAGCATCCGTCAGCCTGTTCGACCAAGGGTATGATGGTAACTTTGCATTGGTCAAATATGAGTCAAGGGAGATTTTTCCACCAACCTGAAAATCTGTAACATTGTACTAGTACTCCTTGCTCCCCATATGGCATGTCGGGTGATTAGGCTGAGCAGCTAGGAGTACTACTAGTACTCGCTCTAATTTTATTTACTCTGCATATTAGGTTCCACTGAAGTCATACTTCCTAAAGTTTGCGAAGTTTATAGAAAAAATATAAACATTTACCATAACAAATCTGTATGATGTGAAAGTACATTCAATAATGAATCTAATGGTGTTGATTTGTTATTGTATATATGTTAATATTTTTGCTTATAAACATTGTCAGAGTTTACAAAACTTGACTTTGACCAATGCTAATATGCGGTCTTAAATAAAAAACGGAGGGAGTGCACATATGTTTTCTTAGTTTGTTGTGCCATTAATTATTTGTTGTAATTGTGAAATAAATATATTAAGTTATTGTTGAATGTAATGGTTTGTACAATTCAATATCTAGAATCGTTGTTGAATACCAAGATGAATACCAGGTCTACAGTAATTCACAATATGCTCAAACTAACATAATCCAACTCAAATGAAAATCTAAATACATTTCATAGTTATTAATTTGTTGGATGCAACAAAACAAACAATAACTCTACATGACCCTGTCTAAAGCAATTTTTAGAACACATCCCAATGTGTGAATGAAACTTAGAGAGTTTGTGGAGATGGAACTGTTGGGGATCGTTGCAGAAAATAAACTTTTTCTACGCAACACCAAGATCAATCTGTGGAGAGACTTGCAACGAGAGAGAGGGGAGTGCATCTTCATAAACTTGAAGATCGCGATGCGGAAGCGTTACAAGAACGCGGATGAGGGAGTCGTACTCGCGGCGATTCAAATCACGGAAGATCCGATCTAACGCCGAACGGACGGCGCCTCCGCGTTCAACACACGTACATCCCGGGGACGTCTCCTCCTTCTTGATCCAGAAAGGGGAGAGGAGAAGTTGAGGGAGAGCTCCGGCAGCATGACGGCATGGTGGTGGAGCTTGCAGTTCTCCGGCAGGGCTTCGCCAAGCACTACTGAGGAGGAGGTGGAGGTGGAGCGGGGGAGGGCTGCGCCAGGGGCAAGGGGTGAAGATCCCATGCACCTCCCCACTATATATAGGGGTGGAGGGGGCTGGTTTCTTGCCCTCCAAGTCCATTGGGGCGTTGGCAAAGGTGGGAGGAAAGAAATCCCATCATTTCCATCCCCACCGATTGTTATCCCCCCTTTTTAGGGATCTTGACCTTATCCTTTCGGGCTATGATCTTATTCCTTCTAAGGGGGGATATTGGTGCGCCTTGACCAGGGGTGTGGGGCCTTGCCCCCACTACCCACGTTCATGTGAGTCCCCCCATGCAGGTGGGCCCCACTCCGGAACCTTCTAGAACCTTCTCGGTACAATACCGAAAAATCCCGAACATTTTCCGGTGACCAAAATAGGACTTCCCATATATAAATCTTTACCTCCGGAACTCCTCGTGACATCCGGGATCTCATCCGGGACTCCGAACAACATTCGGTAACTGCACACTAATTCCCATAACAACTCTAGCGTCACCGAACCTTAAGTGTGTAGACCCTACGGGTTCGGGAATCATGCAGACATGACCGACACAGATCTCTGGCCAATAACCAACAGCGGGATCTGGATACCCATGTTGGCTCCCACATGCTCCATGATGATCTGATCGGATGAACCACGATGTCAAGGATTCAAGCAATCCCGTATACAATTCCCTTTGTCAATCGGTACGTTACTTGCCCGAGATTTGATCGTCGGTATCCGAATACCTCGTTCAATCTCGTTACCGGCAAGTCACTTTACTCGTTCCATAATGCACAATCCTGTGACTAGCTACTTAGTCACATTGAGCTCATTATGATGATGCATTACCGAGTGGGCCCAGGGATACCTCTCCGCCACACGGAGTGACAAATCCCAGTCTCGATTCATGCCAACCCAATAGACACTTTCAGAGATACCCGTAGTGAACCTTTATAGCCACCCATTTACGTTGTGACGTTTGGCACACCCAAATCATTCCTACGGTATCCGAGAGTTGCACAATCTCATGGTCTAAGGAAATGATACTTGACATTAGAAAAGCTTTTAGCAAACAAACTACACGATCTTGTGCTATGCTTAGGATTGGGTCTTGTCCATCACATCATTCTCCTAATGATGTGATCCTGTTATCAATGACATCCAATGTCCATGGTCAGGAAACCATAACCATCTATTGATCAATGAGCTAGTCAAGTAGAGGCTCACTAGGGACATGTTGTGGTCTATGTATTTACACATGTATTATGGTTTCAAGTTAATACAATTATAGCATGAACAATAGACAATTATCACGAACAAGGAAATATAATAATAACCATTTTATTATTTCCTCTAGGGCATATTTCCAACAGTCTCCCACTTGCACTAGAGTCAATAATCTAGTTCACATCACTATGTGATTGTAATGAATCCAACACCCTTGGGTTTGATCATATCTCGCTTGTGAGAGAGGTTATTAGTCAACGGGTCTGAATCTTTCAGGTCCGTGTGTGATTTACAAATCTTTATGTCATCTCCTAGATGCAGCTACCACGCGCTATTTGGAACTATTTCAAATAACTGCTCTACTATACGAATCCAGTCTACTACTCAGAGTCATCCAGATTAATGTCAAAGTTTGCATCGGCGTAACCCTTTATGATGAACTCTTTTACCACCTCCATAATCGAGAAAATTCCTTAGTCCACTAGTTACTAAGGATAACCTTGACCATTGTCCTGTGATCCATTCCTGGATCACAAGTGTACCCCTTGACTGACTCATGGCAAGGCCAACTTTAGGTGCAGTACACAGCATAACATACTGTGGAGCCTACGTCTAAAGCATAGGGGACAACCTTTGTCCTTTCTCTTTGTTCTGCCTTGGTCAGGTCTTGAGTCTTACTCAATACTCACACCTTATAACACAGCCAGGAACTCCTTCTTTACCGATCTATTTTGAACTCCTTCAAAATCTTGTCACGATGCGTACTCATTTGAAAGTACTATCAAGCGATTTTGATCTATCCTTATAGATCTTGATGATCAATGTTCAAGTAGCTTAATCCAGGTTTTCCATTGAAAAAGACTTTTCAAATAAACCTATATGCTTTCCAGAAATTCTACATCATTTCAGATCAACAATATGTCAACAACATATACTCATCAGAAATGCTATAGTGCTCCCACTCACTTCTTTGGAAATACAAGTTTCTCATAAACTTTGTATAAACCCAAAATCTTTGATCATCTCATCAAAGCATATATTCCAACTCCGAGATGCTTACTCCAGTCCTTAAAGGATTGCTGGAGCTTTGCATACTTTCTAGCATCTTTTAGGATTGATTAAAACTTTCTGGTTGTATCACATACAACCTTTCGTCAAGAAAATCATTGAGGAAACAATGTTTTGACATCCTATCTGCAAGATTTCATAAATAATGTAGGAACTGCTAATATAATTTCAACAGACTCTTAGCATCGCTACGAGTGAGAAAGTCTCATCGTAGTCAACTCCTTGAACTTGTCAGAAAACATCTTAGCAAGAAGTCGAGCTTCCTTAATGGTGACACCTACCATTGCTGTTCGTCTTCCCTTTTAAAATCCATCTGTACCCAACAGCCTTACGACCATCAAGTAGTTCTTCCAAAGTCTACACTTTGTTTTATAGATGGATCCTCTCTCGGATTTTATGGCCTCGAGCCATTTGTTGAAATCCGGGCCCACCATTGCTTCTCCACATCTCGTAGGTTCATTGTTGTCTAGCAACATGACCCCAAAGACAGGATTACTGTACCACTCCGAAGCAGTACGCGTCCTTGTCGACCTACGAGGTTTGGTAGTGACTTGATCCGAAGTTTCATGATCACTATCATCAACTTCCACTTCAATTGGTGTAGGCGCCATAGGAACAACTTCCTGTGCCCTGCTACAGATTCGTTGAAGTGATGGTTCAGCAACCTCATCAAGTCTCCACCATCCTCCCACTCAATTCTTTCAAGATAAACTTTTTCTCGAGAAAGGACCCGTTCCTAGAAACAATCACTTTTGCTTCCCGATCTGAAATAGGAGGTATACCCAACTGTTTTGGGTGTCCTATGAAGATGCATTTATCCGCTTTGGGTTTGAGCTTATCAGACTAAAACTTTTCCACATAAGCTTTGCAGCCCCAAACTTTTAAGAAATGACAGCTTAGGTTTCTCTAAACAATAGTTCATACGCTGTCATCTCAATGGAGTTACGTGGTTCTCTATTTGAAGTGAATGCGGTTGTCTCTAATTCCTAACCCATAAACGATAGTGGTAATTCGATAAGAGACATCATGGTATGCACCATATCCAATAGGGTGCATCTATGATGTTCGGACACACCATCACACTATAGTGTTCCACGCGGTATTAGTTGTGAAACAATTTCCACAATGTCTTAATTGTATACCAAACTCATAACTCAGATACTCATCTCTATGATCATATCATAGAGACTTTATCCGCTTGTCACGATGATCTTCAACTTCACTCTGAAATTACTTGAACCTTTCAATAATTCAGACTTGTGTTTCATCAAGTAAATATACTCAGCATCTACTCAAATCATCTGTGAAGTAAGAACATAACGATATCCACTGCGTGCCTCAGCACTCATTGGACTGCACACATCAAAATGTATCACTTCCGACAAGTTGCTTTCTTGTTCCATCTTACCGGATACGAGGCTTTTCAGTCATCTTTCCTATGTCGTATGATTTGCATGTCTCAAGTGATTCAAAATCAAGTGAGTCCAAATGATCCATCCGCATGGAGTTTCTTCATATGTACATACTAATAGACATGGTTCACATGTCTCAAACTTTTCAAAAAAACAAGTGAGTCCAAAAGATCCATCAACATGGAGCTTCTTCATGTATTTTATACCAATATGACTCAAATGGCAGTGCCACAAGTAGGTGGTACTATCATTACTATCTTATATCTTTTGGCATGAACATGTGTATCACTACGATCGAGATTCAATAAACCATTCATTTTAGGTGCAAGACCATTGAAGGTATTATTCAAATAAACAGAGTAACCATTATTCTCCTTAAATGAACAACCGTATTGCGATAAACATAATCCAATCATGTCTATGCTCAACGCAAACACCAAATAACAATTATTTAGGTTTAACACCAATCCCGATGGTAGAGAGAGCGTGCGATGTTTGATAACATCAACCTTGGAAATACTTCCAACACATATCGTCACCTCGCCTTCAGCTAGTCTCTGTTTATTCCGTAGCCTTTTATTTTGAGTTACTAACACTTAGCAACCATACCGGTATCTATTACCCTGGTGCTACTAGGAGTGTCGGAGTAATGGGCCACGGGTAGGCTAACCGAACCCCAGAGCCTTTCAAGACATCGGGGCAGGCCGAGCCCCTCAAAGCCGAGTCTCAGATGGCGACTCCCAGATGAGCTGAGTCTCAGATGGCGACTCCCAGATGAGCCGAGACTCAGATGGCGACTCCCAGATGAGCTGAGTCTCAGATGGCGACTCCCAAATGAGCTGAGTCTCAGATGGCGACTCCCAGATGAGTTGAGTCTCAGATGGCGACTCCCAAATGAGCCGAGTCTCAGACGGCGACTCCCAGATGAGCTGAGTCTCAGATGGCAACTCCCAGATGAGACGACTCATGGCCGACGACTTCCGGAGGAGCCGGCTATGGAGAGTCGGCCCACGACTCTACACTCGTCGTGATAGGCGAGGCGGGTACGACCACGGCGTGGCCGTCACCTCCTGCTTGCGAGGGGCCAGCATGGCTGCAGTGTGCCGTACCGCTGGAGATCTCCGGCGTGGCCCGGCACTGTTGCCATGCCAGCCCTGACCTCGGCCATAGTGTGCGGCGCACTGTGGCCACGATGACCTACCTGTACGGCTCGGAGACGGCGGACCCGCCAGTCAGTGAGAGCATAGAAGACGGCGGATACGCCCCGAAGGCGGCCCCGTGGGAGTCGGCTCCCTAGAGTCGGCCGGCCTCTCCCACGGGTCCCAATGTTACCACGACCCAATGACCAAGCCTGCATCATCAGAATCACGGCTACAGTGCCGGACTCGCCGGTGGGGCCCGCAAGTCGGCGGGCCCCAGCAGTCGGCGGAGAAGACGGCGGCCTGTGAGACAGAAGGCTGGGACCCGCGCCCGGCCAGATTACCATTGAACCCCCGGGGGGTAGGCCTATATAAACCCCCCGGGGCACCCATGCAAAGGGTTCGCATCCATTAGCCTTAGACCAGATCATATAGGAGGAAGAGAGCTAGCCTTGCCTCCTTCGACCTCCTAAATACAGCTCTAGGAGCAACCTTGTAGTCACTACGCCTTAGTGATCATGCGGAGACCCCGCAGAGCAGCAGTAGGGGTGTTATCTCCCCGGAGAGCCCCGAAGCTGGGTAAGATTCGCCGGCGTGCATGCCTTCGCCTAATCCCGTTTCCTGGCACCGGCGACGTTCTACTCGCTCCTACCATGATAAGCCATCCTTTGGCATATGTCGCACCCAACCCCCGACATTTGGCGCCCACCATGGGGCGAGGTGCACCGTCGTCTGGAGACCTGCTTTGGACGGGAACCCTTTTCCTCCCCCGCGAGTGTAGCCAGCCTGGCACGCCCGATGGCGCTTGCCCTGACGCGCTGCAAAGCATCGACGACGCCTGCACGGCGAGCTGCCTCCCTGACCTTCTCGGCGAGGTTAGCATCTCCGACGAGCCTGCATTCGATGCAGGCACGGGCGGCCCAGAAAGCCCCCTCGCGGGCCTCCTCGACCATCTCCACGTCGCCGGCGAGTCTGCCGTGGACTTGGAGTTCGTAGGCTCCACCGACCTGATGCTGGTTGACTCTGACAGCGTGTCGCTCGACACGTTCCCCTCTAATGTGGTGATCTACGACGAGCCGCTACCTCGTGAAGAGAGCGGCGGAAGCGCCGTCACAAAGGTGCTCATTATTAGTCATGGCGAGCACTCCGGTGAAGGAGCCCATGACCCGCTCGACGCGGCTCTGGGAGACCTGACGGCACCCATTCTGGAGGACGCTGACGCCTAGACGCTGGAGGCACGCCGCCTTCAGCTCGTCGAACGCGCGAAGAAGCTGGCAAGCATGAGACGCTTGTCGGAGGCCTACCAACGTGATATGGATCGCGCCGTGGGCGGCTCGCCAGCGCCGACTGGGCCTAGCCGCCTAGGCGCGGTCCGACAACGCGGCGTGGCCATCGCCAACCTGTTCGGGGCCGATCGCCCCGTATATGCCACGCCTGCGGAGAACATCCGCGTCGCCCAGGCGGCAGCAGACGAACTAGACAACTTCGAAGGCGAAGAGCGCCGCTTGATGCCCGAGCGAGTCCAGCGACTCCTCAAAGTGGCTGCCGCACAGAACGAAGCCGGCTGCCGCACGGAGGTGCCGCAACGACAAAATGATGACCTACCTCCCCACCGAGATCAAGGTGCGACGTCTCGGACGCCGACTGGCGGAGCCCACGGAAGAAGAGAGAAGGATCCGGCTGTCAGCCACAGTCGGACTCGCATTACCATCGAGCGCGACCAAGACGGCCGCCCAAGAGCAATGGAACGGCAGGGCGACAACCTGCCTCCCCCACCACGAAGAGAAAGACGAGTCTCCCCGCCGCCCGTTGAGAATCCGACTCTCGGCGACCACCTCGGCCGTCGAGAGGGAGTCGGAGAGAACGACGCCCGCCTCCGGATCGACCGAATCCACCGATCCCTGGCGCTGGAAGAAGAAGATGAGCTGGGCCTGCCCTGCTTCGGGCCCCGCATTTGAGACGAGCCCTTTCCCAAAGGGTTCACGCTCCCCCGAGACACGCCCAAGTACACCGGCTCCGTAAAGCCCGGAGATTGGCTAGTTGACTACTCGACGGCCGTCAACATAGCGAATGGCAATAAGCGCGTTGCCGTGATGTACGTTCCGCTCATGCTCCAGGGCACGGACCGGACATGGTTGAACAGTTTGAAGACCCGCAGCATCAACAGTTGGGTCGACTTCACCGAGGCTTTCATCCGCAACTTCACAAGCACGTACAAGCGACCCCCAAGCCGCGCCAGCTTTCTTTGTGCGTGCAAGGCCAAGACGAGTCGACTCGCGACTACCTCACGTGATGGGGCGAGCTTCGGAACTCCTGCAAGGGCATGCATGAGGTGCAGGCTATCGAGTACTTCACCGCCGGGTGCAGAGAAGGCACCCTCCTCAAGCACAGGCTCCTCTGCGACGAGCCAGAGACCCTCGATGAGTTGCTCGTCATAGCAGACAAGTATGCTACGGCCGACTCCTCCATGAAGACAGAGATTCAAGTTAGTGCGACTGGCAAAGTGGCCCCTCAAGCTCCCAGAACTCCGGCTGGAGACACCAGTCGGCGACAGCAGCAGAACGGTCACAAGCGCAAGGCCCCACAGCCGACTTCCAGCAGTAGGCAGGTTGCGACAGTCGAAGACCAACAGCCTGAGGGGTAGCCTCCGGCGAAGCGACAGAAAGGCGGCAAGTCCAACTGGTTGCCGGCCTTCTCTTATGAGCAGACTTTGGATGGTCCCTGCAAGTTCCACAGCGGCGCGAAGCCGTCAAACCATACCACCCGGAAATGCCACTGGCTCACCAGAATCGCCAAGGGAGACAGCCTCCTTCCTCCTCCGCCTGCTGGGCCGCCGCCTCCACAGCCGCCCCAGCAGCCGGCGGCCAGGCCAGTCGGCGCCGTACAAGATGAATACCCCGAAGAACACGAAGCTTATGTGGTGTTCACCAGTATGGCTGATGAACGGCGCAGCAGACGGTTGCAGTAGCAAGAAGTAAATGCAGTAGCATCAGATACTCCGGAGTTTATGCATTTGTCCGAGAAGCCTATCAGTTGGAGCAGAGCTGATCACCTAGAGGTGATGCCGAATCCGGGCTCCTACGCCTTGGTGCTGAGCGCTACCTTGGCCACTGATAGGCGGGCCGCTCGCTTCTCGCGAGTGCTGATAGACGGAGGCAGCAGCATCAACAACCTGTACAAGGATACCATGGAGTAATTAGGAATCAAGCAGAAACAGCTTCAAAGCAGCCGAACTGTTTTCCATGGCATTGTACCTGGCCTCTCTTGCTCCCCAATCGGCAAGATCCAGATAGATGTCCTCTTCGGAGACAAAGATCATTTTCACCGAGAGCTAGTTTGGTTTGAAGTGGTGGACCTTGAAAGCCCATACCAAGCATTGCTTGGCCGACCTGCTCTGGCCAAGTTCATGGCGGTCCCCCACTACGCTTACCTCAAGATGAAGATGCCAAGTTCAAAGGGTATTCTGACCATGGCCGGCGACTACAGGAAGTCGTCCGCCTGCGCGGCCGAGAGTAGTCGGCTGGCTGAGTCCCTGGTGATCGCAGCTAAGAGGCGGCTCCTTGATCGGGTTGTGGCAATGGCCGGCAAGCAGCCAGAGATGTCGCCCGACCCCAAGGAGTCGGAAGCTGAGGGTTCGTTCAAGCCGGCTAAAGAAACAAAGAGGATACCTTTGGACCCGGAGCACCCGGAGAGGCATGTTGTCGTAGGTGCAAACCTAAACAGCAAATAGGAAGGCGAGCTCGTCGATTTCCTCCGTGAGAATCGAGACATCTTCGCATGGTCCCCTAAGGACATGCCAGGTGTACCGACGGAATTCGCCGAGCACAAGTTACATGTTCGATCTGATGTGAAGCCCGTCCGGCAGCCCTTGCGCCGCCTGTCGGAAGAGAAAAGGAGAGTTGTTGGAGAAGAGATAGCCCGACTCCTAGCGACCGGCTTCATTATGGAGGTGTTCTTTCTAGAATGGCTGGCGAACTCGGTCCTAGTGTTGAAGAAGAACAAGCAGTGGCGGATGTGTATCGACTACACCAGCCTCAACAAAGCTTGTCCCAAAGATCCATTTGCTCTGCCAAGAATTGACCAGGTGATAGAATCCACAGCCGGATGCGAGCTATTGAGCTTCTTAGATGCATATTCAGGATATCACCAGATCAAGCTGAACCCGGCAGACAGACTGAAGACTGCCTTCATCACGCCGTTTGGAGCCTTCTGCTACCTGACTATGACGTTCGGCTTGAGGAATGCCGGCGCCACCTTTCAGCGTTGCATGCAGAAGTGCCTCCTCAAGCAACTCGGCAGAAATGCCCATGTCTACGTGGATAATGTGGTGGCGAAGACGGAAAAGCATGGGACACTGTTGGAAGATCTCCAAGAAACCTTTGAGAATCTGCGCCGATTCCAGTTCAAGCTCAATCCAAAGAAGTGCGTATTCGGAGTACCAGCCGGCCAGCTCCTTGGTTTCCTGATCTTTGAACGCGGCATAGAGTGCAACCCTGTAAAGATCAAAGCCATCGAGAGGATGGAAGTCCCCCGCCGACTGATAGATGTGCAGAAGTTCACCGGCTGCTTGGCGTCCATCAGCCGATTCATCAGTCGGCTGGGCAAGAAGGCTCTCCCTTTGTACCAACTGATGAAGAAGACCACCTTTTTTGAGTGGAACCACAAGGCGGATGAAGCATTTCTCGAGTTAAAGAAGATGTTGACTACTCCCCCTGTGCTGGCGGCTCCGACTCCCAAAGAGCCTATGCTCCTATACATTGCCGCCACCAGCCGGGTAGTCAGCACAGTTATCATAGTTGAATGCAAGGAGGAAGGCAAGGCGCTCCTTGTCCAGAGACCGGTATATTACCTGAGCGAGGTACTGTCGACCTCCAAGCAGAACTACCCCCACTACCAGAAGATGTGCTATGGCGTGCATTTCGCCGCCAAGAAGTTGAAGCCTTACTTTCAAGAGCATCCAATCACTGTGGTTTGCACCGCTCCACTGGCCAAGATCATCGGAAGCCGTGATGCTTCAGGCCGAGTAGCCAAGTGGGCCATAGATCTGGCTCCCTATACCATCTACTACCAGCCCCGCACCGCCATCAAGTCACAAGCACTGGACGGCTTCCTTGTCGACTGGGCCGAGACCCAGTACCTGCCGCCAGCACCCGACTCCACCCATTGGCGAACGCATTTCGATGGCTCCAAGATGCTCACCGGCCTGGGAGCCGGCGTCGTCCTCACCTCCCCCAAAGGCGACAAACTCAAGTACGCACTGCAGATCCACTTCGCCGCCTCCAACAACGTTGCCAAATACGAGGCACTCGTTCACGGGCTCCAGCTTGCCAAAGAACTCGGCATCCGCCGGATCCTGTGCTACGGCGATTCCGATTTGGTGGTCCAGCAGTCATCTGGCGACTGGGACGCCGAAGATGCAAACATGGCGAGCTACCGCTTCCTGGTGCAGCAACTCAGCGGATATTTCGAGGGGTGTGAATTCCTTCACATTCCAAGAAATGACAACGACCAAGCAGACGCCCTGGCATGAGTCGGCTCCACCCATCAAGCAATACCATCCGGCGTCGCCCTTCAGCGCCTCCTCAAGCCGTCTATCAAGCCTTCGCCAGAATCAGACTCCATTTTTGTGCCAGCTCCCCCCGAAGAAGTCGGATCCGACTCAAGCGCACCAACAGACGGCACAAAAATCCTTACAGATGGCTCCAAAAGTACCGCGGTCGCAGTTGGCCCGGGGACTTCAGAACTCGGCCCGGGGACTGCGATAGTCAACCCGAATACTTCAGAACTCGGTCCGGGGACTGCTCCAATCGGCCTAGGGACTTCACCAACCCAGCAAGCGGCCGCGGATCCCAGCCCGCCGCCTCCCAGCCCAGCCACCCTTGTCCAAGTCACAATAGTGGCAATCGAAGAAATAGCAGCACCTTCATGGGCCCAGCCCATCCTCAAGTTCCTAGTAAACACAGAGCTGCCAGCTGATGAAATCCTGGCTCGGCAAGTGCAATGCCGAGCGGCAGCCTATACCATAGTCAACAAAGAGCTGGTCAGGCGCAGTGTCACTGGTGTCCACCAACGCTGTGTCGAGGCAGAACAAGGCCAAGCAATCCTGAGAGACATTCATGAAGGCGAGGGTGGCCATCATGCGGCTTCAAGGGCACTCATCGCCAAAGCCTTCCGACACGGCTTCTTCTGGCCGACTGCCCTGGAGGAGGCCAAGGTATCAGTCCAAAACTGCAAAGGGTGCCAGATGTTCCGTTCCAAGCCGCTCCAGCCGGCTTCGGCGCTCAAGACCATTCCCATTGCCTGGACCTTTGCGGTTTGGGGCCTGGATATGGTGGGACCATTCAAGACGGCACGAGGCGGCCTATCTCACCTACTTGTCGCGGTGGACAAGTTCACCAAGTGGATAGAAGAAAAACCCATCAAGAAGCTAAATTGTCCGACTGCAGTAACCTTCATCACCGACATTACGACTTGGTACGGCATACCACATAGAATCATCACCAACAATGGCACAAATTTTGCCAAAGGAGGCTTGGCCCGTTTCTGCACGACGCAGGGCATCCGACTGGACTTAGCGTCCGTCGCGCATCCTCAGTCAAAGGCCAGGTAGAGCGAGCCAACGGCCTCATCCTATCTGGCATCAAGCCCCGCCTGGTTGAACCACTGGAGCGTTCGGCCGGCTGTTGGCTTGAGGAGCTGCCAGCCGTCCTCTGGAGTCTGCGCACGAATCTAAACAAGTCAACGGGCTTCACGCCTTTCTTCCTCGTCTACGGTGCTGAAGCCGTCATCCCGACGGACATAGAATTTGACTCCCCGCGAGTCACCATGTACACCGAGGAGGAAGCAGAAGAAGCACGTCAAGACGGCGTCGATCTGCTGGAAGAGGGCTGGCTGTTGGCACTCAGTCGGTCCGGCATCTACCAGCAGAGCCTGCGCCGATACTACAACAGGAAGGTCAAGCCAAGATCTTTCCAAGAGGGCGACCTTGTGCTCCGACTGATGCAGCGGACAGCTGGCCAGCACAAGCTGTCGGCACCTTGGGAAGGCCCCTTTATTGTCAGCAAGGTGTTGGGCAATGACTCCTACTACCTGATCGACGTTCAGAAGCCCCGAGCACGCAAGAGAGACGACTCCGGCAAAGAGTCGGAACGACCATGGAATGCAAACCTCCTTCGAAGATTTTACAGTTGATTCAGTATGTATCACGCTTCCCCTTTGTATTAAAATACCGAGACTTCGGGACCCCCGAGACGACCTCGGGGACTGCCCCTTTTGATTATCTGTATGATAAGAATTATGCCTTCAAGTATGCTACTTCTTGCTACGCCGCTTGGCGCCGGGCTCGACTAGTCGGCCCGGGGACTCGCCGTCTGGCGCTATGAAATGTTTCCAGAAGGCGGACAAGTAGTGTGCGGCGCCTAAGCCGTCTCCTGCCAGAAGCCGCAGCTCGCAGAGCGACTGATTGATAGGCAGGAGTAAGGATGAATTGTCGTCCACACGAAAAATGGCTAAGGACCTAAAACATCAACATAGCCTAAGTCGGCTTCCATCCCCCCTTTTACAAGCCGACTCGCGAATATTCGGCTTGCTGCTTTCTATTCAACTTGTTAAATAAACTCCAAAGAAAGGCAAGTACTTGCTTTCCCCAAAGTAGCTAGGCATTTGGCCCAGCGGTAGTCCGCAGAGTGGTTAGCCGGCTGGCAAAGCGGCAACTAGGGGAAGGCGGCAAAGGAAAAAGCCAAAGGAGCAATGAGCAAGGAAAGATAGAACTCGGATTAATATTTACATAAGCATAGGTCCATTGGCCGAATCTTTAGACAGAAGTTCAAAATACACCCCGAGGGTGGAATTATGCAAATTAACAAGCTCATCAAAGACTTTCTAGAACAGATAAATAAAGCCATAAGGCAGCCTAGGGAGCAACAGACGGGTTCGAAGGGTCGGAGGAGACAGCGGTGTTAGGCGCCGGGGGAGTCGGCTGGGCAGTCTCGGCTTGATCGCCGCCAGCGGCAGTCGGCCCGGTCAGACGCGGCTCGTCGCTAGAGGCGCGGTCGAGCTGAGGCTGGTCGCCCACTCCGCCTTCTGGCACCTCCGTCTCGCCTTCGTCCTCCGCCTCGCCTTCTTCCTCGGTGCTGGAGTCAATCACCTCCACCGAGTCCTCGCCATATTCCGGGTTCATCCCGAACCACTCTGGCGGCACCTCCTCGCAGCCTTCAGCCTGCTCGGGGACGAAGACACTGGTGTCCGTGTAGTCGGCGATGGCCGCCGCACGCTCGACAAGGGCGCCCTCCACAGCCTCTAGCTCGGCCTGGGCCTCTGACCGGAACGCGGCCAGACGGTCCAGGTCCAGCCCCGGATACCACGCCTTGACGAATTCCAAGGCCTGGCGCGCTCCGGCCCGGGCCGAGGAACCCTTCCAGGCCTCAAGACGGCCGGCTGCGACCTCCAGCCAGTAGGCAGTCCGGCTGGCGGTGCGCAGAGCTGGCATGTCTGGCCACAGGGCAGCAACTGCCTGGGCGCCGGCACGCTGAAGCCGGTGCATCAGCCGATGGGCTGGACGAAGACGGGCCTCAATGCTCAGAAGCTGCTCATTGATAGTCAGGGGAGCGTTGGCGGCAATCGCCTCGCCGCTTGCCCTCCGCGCCTCACGATCAGCCTCGTTGGCCAGAGGGACTGCCTACGAGTGGCCAGGGAAGAAGTCTGCCAAGACAAAAAAGAAGCAAGTCAAAAAATCAGAAGTCAGCCTGACACATAGTCGAAAACTCAAAGAAAGAAAGCTCACCTTTGATGATATCCTCGATCTCATGGAAGCCGGAGGTCAGCATCGCCTCCTTGTCGGTCCAGGAGGAGCGCTCGCTCTCGAACTCATCCAGAAGAGCAGCCTCTTTCTTCTCGGCCTCGTCCTGCGTCTTCTTGAGTAGCTCCTTCTGCTCGGCCAGCTGCGCAGTAAGCAGATCGCGCTCCGCAGCGAGCTTGCTGCACTCCTCCCCCTTGACGCGCAAGGCGCTGTTAACTTCACCCAGCTGCTCCTGAAGAGTAGCGTTGGCCCCTGAAGAGCGAAGGAAAGAGACAAATAAGTCGTCAACAAAGAAGATCGCCCGGAAGATCCGGCCCGACTACTCAGCAGTCGGCTCGAATCTCGAGGACTACAGCCCGCGGGTGCGCTAGCGCGCCCCCACGAATAAATAAGAACAAGAAAGGAGACATTGAAGTCGTCAAGAAGGAAGATCGCCGGGAAGATCCAGCCCGACTGCTCAGCAGTCGCCCTGAATCTCGGGGACTACAGCCCGCGGGTGCGCCAGCGCGCCCCCGCGAAGAAGAGGGAAAGAACTTACTCCGGCTTTCCATCAAGTCGGCAGTCCACTTACTCAACTCCTCAACATTGCGGTTGAAGGCAGTGGCGCGGAGGTTGTGATACTCCTGCAAACAAAGATTTCAGACAAAATAAGTACTTGGAAATCACCAGAGGGAGTTCCGAGCCGCCTGCTCAGCAGCCGGCCCGAAACTCGGGGACTACACCCAGTGGGTGCGCTGGCGCGCACCCACAGAGAAGAGCAACAAAAACAAGAATCAAAGAGGAAAACATACCCGGACGGCCACTCGCGATGCTAGATGCGCCTTGGTGCAGATCTGGAGGGCGTCGCCTTCGGCTCGAAGCTTCGTTTGGACATCCAGAAGCGCCTGGTTCAGCGGGCCCGTGCCGCCTCCGCGCACCCACCCAACGGGCGCGGCACTCGTTACCTCGGCGTCTGGGATGGCCGAGCTGGCGGCTCCGACATCCAGGGCCGCAGTGCCGAAGTCGCCTTCTCAAGGCGGCGGCGCACTGGTGAGGCAACCTGAAGAAGCATCCTCGCCTCATCCTCAGTCGGCGGCACCGGCGGGCCTGCCGGCTGTTTGCCATGGGCTCTCCCAGACGGCGGTGGAGGCGGAGGCGGCAGCACTAGCATGTCCGACATGGAGGCCTCGCCGCT
The DNA here is from genome assembly GCF_018294505.1 of Triticum aestivum. Lineage (NCBI taxonomy): Eukaryota > Viridiplantae > Streptophyta > Magnoliopsida > Poales > Poaceae > Triticum > Triticum aestivum. The sequence continues at coordinate 163,815,263 of NC_057813.1, forward strand.
CTCCTTCTCCACGACGGGGTTCTCGGCGTCGGCTTCTCCGGTCTGCCCCGTGAATTCTGGAGGCGGCGGTGCGGAGGACAGTGGGGGGACGAACAACGCCGATTGGCGACGTGAGTCCTCCTCAGCTCGCTGTCTCGCCGCAAGGGCGGCTTCAGCGTCCTCTAGCTTCTTTTGGGCGGAGGCAGCCGCCTTCTCGGACTCCGCCTTCTCCAGGTGGTCGGCCTCCTCCTCGTCGCGCTTCTCCCGCGCGTTTCGCTCCGTCGCCTCCCGGAGTTCGGCGGCGGGGTCGACCCGCCGAGTATTGGCAGACGTCTCTACCGACCCCATGACGGAGGGGACGGCGACTCTCTCAAGGGAAAGGGGGGGCCTGAAGAAGAACGGGAGGAGTATAAAAGAAGACTCGGACAAGATTCACCGGAGAAAAATAAAGACAAAAGCGTAAAAGCTTACGCAGAGACTAGCGGCGGACTTCTCACTTCCCTACGGAAGCGGTTGGCCTTCGCGTCCACCTCCTCCCGCTTGGTCGCGGCGGCCGCCCCCTTGAACTTCTTCAGCTTGCCACCGGGCGCACTCGGCCCGGCGAGACGCCTCTTCGCGCCGCCTTGGCCGGCCAGGCCGGCGGAGGAGTCTGCGCCCGAGGGGCCGACTCTTAGCTGATGGCGCGGGGCGACTTCCCTTCGGCGTCATCCGCAGGCCAGTCGGCGAAGGTGGCCGAGAGCCTGAGGCCGCTTCTCGCTCCTCCTCCTCCGCCTTCGGCGTAGGCTTCCATCGCCGCCGCCCCCAAGTTAGGGTCGTCGATGTCGCTCTCCGCACGGTCGGGGACGAACTCGCGGGGCAGTCTCGTGATACCGGCTGCAGGCAGCATGAGGGGGTTCTAGCTCAGAAGAAACCAATGAAAATCAGAAACCAGATTCGGCTATAAAGAAGACAAAGCAATAAGGAGATACGACTTACCACTGGAGGGGGGTTGGCGCGCGAGTACGGCTCCTTGCCAAAATGCCAGTCCTCCCCGAACTCGCAGTTCGTGATATGGTTCACCATGTTTGCCACCTCCGCGTGGGGCATCTCCTTGGTGCTCATCCGACTCGGGTCTCGGTAGCCACTCATCTGACAGATTAGGTGAGGCCGGCCCTGGAGCGGGAGGACTCGGCGCACCATGAAGGCAGCCAGCAAATCAGCCCCGACGAGGCCCTCCGACTGCGTCAAGACTCGGAGTCGCGCTACGGCGGCGGCTCCGGCAGGAGTCAGCGTCTTGACTCGATGAGACCAGCTGGGGAGCCTCCCAGCTAGGGCGCCGGCTTCATAAGGCGGCAGATTAACCCAGTCGCCGTCGGAGGCGAGGTTCTTCACGTAGAAGTACGAGCGCTGCCACATCTTCACCGACTTGATTAGCGAGATGGAAGGGAAGGGGTTGTCAGCCGTCGAGCGCCGCATCTCGATGAAGGCACCGCACTGAGCCGGCACGCCGGCGACGTGCGTGCCGAGCTTAGATGAGAAGAATTCTCCCCACAACTCGATGGTGGGGAGAACGCCGAGGAAACCTTCGCACAGAGTGGCGAAGGCGGACAGCAGCACCACCATATTCGGGGTGAGGTGGTGCGGCTGGAGGCCGTGAAACTCCAAGAAGGAGCGGAAGAAGCCGCTCGCCGGCAGCCCCAGGCCGCGCATGAGGTGCGAGCGGAAGATGACCCGCTCGCCCTCCTCTGGCGCCAGCAATATCTCCCTCACTGGCGCGGTGCAGGCTCGCACGAGGTGTGCGCCGGGGAGGCGGCGCGTCTTGCGGAGGAATTCAATGAGGTCGTCGTCGACCACCGAGCCGTCCCACGCGCTGGAACGCACGGCCTAAGCCATGGCGGCAGAGGAAGAGCTCATCACTGACTGGTGCGGTGTGGTTCTGCTCGCCGGCGGCAAGAAGAAGGAGAGAGGAGGCGAGAGGAAGCGGGGATCGGGGGAGATGGGCGCGCGTGCTATGCCGCTCCACTCCCCCCTACTTATAGCCTTGGAGGCTGAGAAGCCGAGGGGGAGGGCGTGGGATTAACTGCGCTCAGAGCCCCACGCCGCCCCATGATTTACCCCACAAAGTTACTGCGTGCAGTAACGACGTGGGTAGCCCAACCGTTTGCACGGCCGCAGCAGATCCGTTCGCGTGCCGAGGCACGGTAGTGGCGGGCCCCGCCTGACGGCCCGTCCCATTGCGCGCGTGGGCCAGCAGACTCTCCCCGCCACGTGGCGTCGCGCGATAGGGTCGCGGCGGGCGGCAGCAGGGAAGCGTATCAGGAACGCCGCCTGGTCTCCCGCCATGACTTTCGAGCTCTCCACAAAGCAGGACGGCCCTCTACGAATCCGACTTCGAATAGTCGGCCCAGAGGAAGACGACAAGCGAAGCCCAGATTCCAACACCGGAAGAATGAAACTGTTGAGGCCCCTCAGCGAGTCACTCTCAGAGCCTCACCAGCTTCGGGGACTACTGTAGGAGTAATGGGCCACGCGTAGGCTAACCCGAACCCCAGAGCCTTTCAAGACATCGGGGCAGGCCGCGCCCCTCAAAGTCGAGTCTCAGATGGCGACTCCCAGATGAGCTGAGTCTCAGATGGCGACTGCCAGATGAGCCGAGTCTCAGATGGCGACTCCCAGATGAGCTGAGTCTCAGATGGCGACTCCCAAATGAGCTGAGTCTCAGATGGCGACTCCGACATGAGATGAGTCTCAGATGGCGACTCCCAGATGAGCCGAGTCTCAGACGGTGACTCCCAGATGAGCTGAGTCTCAGATGGCGACTCCCAGATGAGCCGACTCATGGCCGGCGACTTCTGGAGGAGCCGGCGATGGAGAGTCGGCCCACGACTCTACACTCGTCGTGATAGGCGAGGCGGGTACGACCACGGCGTGGCCGTCACCTCCTGCTTGCGAGGGGCCAGCATGGCTGCAGTGTGCCGTACCGCTGGAGATCTCCGGCGTGGCCCGACACTGTTGCCATGCCAGCCCTGACCTCGACCACAGTGTGCGGCGCACTGTGGCCACGATGACATACCTGTACGGCTCGGAGACGGCGGACCCGCTAGTCAGTGAGAGCATAGAAGACGGTGGATACGCCCTGAAGGCGGCCCCGTGTGAGTCGGCTCCCCAGAGTCGGTCGGCCTCTCCCACGGGTCCCACGCGCCATCAACCAGAGAAGACGGGAAGTAACGCCAGTGATCGCCCGATAGACGGTGGCACTGTTACCATGACCCAATGACCAAGCCTGCGTCATCAGAATCACGGCTACAGTGCCGGACTCACCGGCGGGGCCGCAAGTCGGCGGGCCCCAGCAGTCAGCGGAGAAGACGGCGGCCTGTGAGACAAACGGCTAGGACCCGTGCCTGGCCAGATTACCATTGTACCCCCGGGGAGTAGGCCTATATAAACCCCCCGGGGCACCCATGCAAAGGGTTCGCGTCCATTAGCCTTAGACCAGATCATATAGGAGGAAGAGAGCTAGCCTTGCCTCCTTCGACCTCCTGAATACAGCTCTAGGAGCCACCTTGTAGTCACTACGCCTTAGTGATCATGCGGAGACCCCCGCAGAGCAGCAGTAGGGGTGTTATCTCCCCGGAGATCCCCGAAGCAGGGTAAGATTCGCCAGCGTGCATGCCTTCGCCTAATCCCGTTTCTTGGCACCGGCGACGTTCTACTCGCTCCCACCATGATAAGCCATCCTTTGGCATATGTCACACCCAACCCCCGACAAGGAGTGCTAGTAAAGTACACATTAATATAATGTATATCCAATATACTTATGTCGACCTTGCCAGCCTTCTCATCTACCAAGTATCTAGGGTAGTTTTGCTTTAGTGACCGTTCCCCTCATTACAAAAGCACTTAGTCTCGGGTTTGGGTTCAAACTTTGGGTTTATTCACTAGAGCAGCAACTGATTTGCCGTTTCATGAAGTATCCCTTCTTGCCCTTGCCCTTCTTGAAACTAGTGGTTTCACTAACCATCAACAATTCATGCTCCTTCTTGATTTCTACTTTCGCGGTGTCAAACATCGTGAATAGCTCAAGGATCATATTATCTATCCCTGATACGTTATAGTTCATCACGAAGCTCTAGTAGCTTGGTGGCAATGACTTTGGAGAACATCACTATCTCTTAAGGAAGATTAACTCCCACTCAACTCAAGTGATTGTAGTACTCAAACAATCTGAGCACATGCTCAATGATTGACCTTTTCTCCCTTAGTTTGCAGGCTTAAGAAACCAATCAGAGGTCTCATACCTCTTGACATGGGCACGAGCCTGAAATTCAGCCCTTTGAACATCTCATATGTTCCGCGATGTTTCAAAATCGTCTTGGGCGCCTCAATTCTAAACCGTTTAACAGTACTGAACTATCACATAGTCATCAAAACATGTATGTCAGATGTTCGCAACATCCACAGACGATGTTCGAGGTTCAGCACACCGAGCGGTGCATTAAGGACATAAGCTTTCTACGTAGCAATGAGGACAATCCTCAGTTTACGGACCTAGTCCGCAAAATTGCTACTGTCAACTTTAAACTAAAGTGCAAGTTACGACATAATTTGCAAAGACCTTTTGACTATGTTCATGATAATTAACTTCATCTAATTTAATGAACTCCCACTCAGATGGACATCCCTCTAGTCATTTAAGTGATACATGATCCGAGTCAACTAGGCCGTGTACGATCATCACATGAGACGGACTAGTCAAAATCAGTGAACATCTTCATGTTGATCATATCTGCTATGCGACTCATGTTCGACCTTTTGGTCTCTTGTGCTCCGAGGCCATGTCTGTACATGCTAGGCTCGTCAAGTCAACCAAAGTGTTTTGTTTGTGTAAATCTGGCTTACACCCGTTATATTCGAACGTTAGAATCTATCACACCCGATCATCACGTGGTGCTTCGAAACAACGAACCTTCACAACGGTGCACAGTAACACTTTCTTGAAATTTTATAAGGGATCATCTTATTCATGCTACCATCGTTCTAAGCAAATAAGATGCAAAAACATGATAAACATCTCATGCAATCAAATAGTGACATGATATGGCCAATATCATTTTGCTCCTTTTGATCTCCATCTTTGGGGCGCCATGATCATCATCGTCACCGGCATGACACCATGATCTCCATCATCATGATCTCCATCATCGTGTCTTCATGAAGTTGTCTCGCCAACTATTACTTCTACTACTATGGCTAATGGTTTAGCAATCAAGTAAAGTAATTACATGGCATTATTCAATAACACGCAGGTCATACAATAAATTAAGACAACTCCTATGGCTCCTGCCGGTTGTCATACTCATCGACATGCAAGTCGTGATTCCTATTACAAGAACATGATGAATATCATACATCACATATATTTCATTCATCACATCCTTTGGCCATATCACATCACACGACATATGCTGCAAAAACAAGTTAGACATCCTCTAATTGTTGTTGCAAGTTTTTACGTGGCTGCTATAGGTTTCTAGCAAGAATGTTTCTTACCTACACCAAAACCACAATGTGATATGCCAATTGCTATTTACCCTTCATAAGGACCCTTTTCATCGAATCCGATCCAACTAAAGTGGGAGAGAAAGACACCCGCTAGCCATCTTATGCAACTAGTGCATGTCAGTCGGTGGAACCTGTCTCACGTAAGCGTACGTGTAAGGTCGGTCCGGGTCGCTTCATTCCATGATGCCGCCAAATCAAGATAAGACTAGTAGTGGCAAGTAAATTGACAAAATCAATGGCCACAACAACTTGTGTTCTACTCGTGCATAGAAACTACGCATAGACCTAGCTCACGATGCCACTGTTGGGGATCGTTGCAGAAATTAAAATTTTTTCTACGCATCACCAAGATCAATCTATGGAGAGACTAGCAACGAGAGAGAGGGGAGTGCATCTTCATAACCTTGAAGATCGTGATGCGGAAGCGTTACAAGAACGCGGATGAGGGAGTCGTACTCACGGCAATTCAAATCATGGAAGATCCGATCTAACGCCGAATGGACAGCGCCTCCGCGTTCAACACACGTATAGCCCGGGGACGTCTCCTGCTTCTTGATCCAGAAAGGGGAGAGGAGAAGTTGAGGGAGATCTCTGGCAGCACGACGGCGTGGTGGTGGAGCTTGCAGTTCTTTGGCAGGGCTTCACCAAGCACTACCGAGGAGGAGGTGGAGTTGGAGAGGGGGAGGGCTGCACCAGGGGCAAGGGGTGAAGCTCCCATGCGCCTCCCCACTATATATAGGGGTGGAGGGGGCTGGTTTCTTTCCCTCCAAGTCCATTGGGGCGTTGGCAAAGGTGGGAGGAAAGAAATCCCATCATTTCCTTCCCCACCAATTGTTATCCCCCCTTTTTAGGGATCTTGACCTTATCCTTTCGGGATATGATCTTATTCCTTCTAAGGGGGGATCTTGGTGCACCTTGAATAGGGGTGTGGCACCTTACACCCACTACCCACGTTCATGTGGGTCCCCCCATGCAGGTGGGCCCCACTCCGGAACCTTCTAGAACCTTCCCGGTACAATACCGAAAAATCCCGAACATTTTCCGGTGGACAAAATAGGACTTCCCGTATATAAATCTTTACCTCCGTACCATTCCGAATCTCCTCGTGACATCCGGGACTCCAAACAACATTTGGTAACTACACACTAATTCCCATAACAACTCTAGCATCACCGAACCTTAAGTGTGTAGACCCTCCGGGTTTGGGAATCATGCAGACATGACCGAGACAGCTCTCTGGCCAATAACCAACAGCAGGATCTGGATACCTATGTTGGCTCCCACATGTTCCATGATGATCTCATCAGATGAACCACGATGTCAAGGATTCAAGCAATCCCGTATACAATTCCCTTTGTCAATCGGTACGTTACTTGCTCGAGATTCAATCATCGGTATCCCAATACCTCGTTCAATCTCGTTACCGGCAAGTCACTTTAGTCGTTACATAATGCATGATCCCATGACTAGCTACTTAGTCACATTGAGCTCATTATGATGATGCATTACCGAGTGGGCCTAGAGATACCTCTCCATCACACGGAGTGACAAATCCTAGTCTCGATTCATCCCAACCCAACAGACACTTTCGGAGATACCCGTAGTGCACCTTTATAGCCACCCAGTTACGTTGTGATGTTTGGCACACCCAAAGCATTCCTACGGTATTCAGGAGTTGCACAATCTCATGGTCCAAGGAAATGAAACTTGACATTAGAAAAGCTTTTAGCAAACAAACTACACAATCTTGTGCTATGCTTAGGATTGGGTCTTGTCCATCACATCATTCTCCTAATGATGTGGTCCTGTTATCAATGACATCCAATGTCCATGGTCAGGAAACCATAACCATCTATCGATCAACGAGCTACTCAACAAGAGGCTCACTAGGGACATGTTGTGGTCTATGTATTCACACATGTATTACGGTTTGCAGTTAATACAATTATAGCATGAACAATAGAAAATTATCATGAACAAGGAAATATAATAATAACCATTTTATTATTGCCTCTATGGCATATTTCCAACAGGAACAATGGCGGGAGAGAGATGCGTGCGCTTAACACACAGGATATACACCTAGTGGAAGAAAGAGATAGAGGATGGCAAAGATTGTATATGGGCGAGAGAGTAGGGGATAGGGAGAGAGAGAGGAAGTGTGTGAGAGAGGGATGTATACAGAGGAAGAAGTTAGGTCTGTGAGTAAGATAGAGACATGTAATATATAGGGAGTGAGATGCCTGTGCATCGAGATTTTGTACATGTGGAAGGAGAAGAGACAAAAGGTTTGATGAGAGAGCTCAAATGAACATGGAATACCGGGAAATCATGTGGGTCGAGGGATTGATAATTTTGTTCAGGAGGGGTCAACAAGGAGAAAGAGAGGAGGAGTTACCCAGTCATCGCCATGTCATCATGCTTCCAAATGGCCCCACGGTCTCTAGTGTGGCATGGTCATCATCTTCGTTCTTCCCGATGCCCTCCTTGAAGATTAAGGTGGTGTGCATGTGGGGGTGTAGGTAAGCACAAGTGACAAGGGTCCCTATATAACCTTGGATGGGGATGGATAGTGTGGTGTGTGTGGGGGGGTGTCAAATATTGAGAGAAATCAAACCTATGGAGAGAATGTGTGTGCATATTTGCATGCGAGAGAGGCTAATGGTGCAAGACAGATACATCGTGTGCGTCAATGTTTAAGCAATATAGAGACATCATGTGCGAGATACAAAGATAGGACTATGGGGAGTGTGCTTTCTAGGCAAAGAGAGATAGAGAGAGATCAATATGTGTGTGCATGGTTCATGGTGTGTACGTGATAGAGAGGTACATGCATGCCAAGTAGGGTTTTCATGAAGAGATTGTATGTGCGAGATAGAGAGCGGTGTAGGGGCTGGGTGAGGGTGTCAAAACGTGTGTGTTGATGCATGTGTTACATGCGATTGTGTGAGGGACGGTCGAATCGAGAGAGATGGTTATTGTGCTACGGATGCTCCTCTCTCTCTCACTTATGCACAAAAAACACATATAGAAGACCGTTCTCTCATGTATACACAACATCTACGTATATCTCTATGTCCGTGTACAAAAGTAGAGGCCTGGCTTTTGACCCCTTTACTTGTGCACGGGCAGTCAGAGCCACCTGCGGCGACCACACAAGAGCAAGGCAAGAGAGGGAAGCCAGAGAAAAGCCGAAGCCGCAGGGACAAGCAAAGCACACGACAAAGGACCAAGACCACAAAGATCGCACGGGCAATACAGGTTGCCCCGGCAAGGACCCTTGCCGAGGGCAGCCTCAGTAGCCCCAGCAAGATCCTTGCCGGGGGCAGCCCATCCACGCCAGCTGGGCAAGCCACCGTCGAGCCCACTAACAGTGAGCAGCCACGTTGGGGCAGGGTTCGGGAGGCACCCCAATGGTGGCATTTAGATCTTTCTGTAGACAAAGAGCAATCAAGATCAAAATAGGATAGGAAACCAACAATCCTTACCAAAGAAACCCACGGGCCCCCCCGGCAAGGTCCTTGCCAGGGAAGCCAGCGCGCCGCGGCAAGACCCTTGTCGGGCCACCCGGCAAGACCATCGCAAAGTGCCCCGGCAAGGCCACTGCCAGGCCCGCACCAGCCAAGTTCCTACCGCCGTTCGTACGCGGCCACCGACCCAACCAGCTGGGCAGGCGCCTGCGTGGCAGCATGCAAACCTTCGTGGAGGCTCCACCACCGCACCACCTCAGCTGCCTGCCTGCCTACATGGCGCTGCATGCATTGCTAGCCAGGGTGCGTGTCAAAGCCAGGAGGGGCGGCGATGGACGGGACAGGCCTCACCCCCGTCCCCCAATAAAGTGAAGGACACCTAAGCCTCACATTTAATGCGTCTTGTCCTGTAATACTAGCGATAACCGCGCAATACTGTAGCACTTTACACCTCCTGTGTGCCACTGTGGCAGCCCCTTTCGCCTATAAAAGGAGGCCCATGGCATACTGAGAGGGGATTCGGCTCCTTGAACCCCGCAGCACCCACAGCTAGTTCAGGAGCTCAAGAACACTAATACAACCACCAAAGCAGGATCATAGGGTTTTACGCATTTTTTGCGGCCCGAACCTGGGTAAATCCCTTTTGTGCTTTCCCCTAGTCCCGCTCTTCTCACGATTCCGCGCCCTGCAACCGCAGGAGGGATTCCAGTGATCCCATAGGTGTCATTTCCCACCGACATCTTTGGCGCGCCAGGTAGGGGCGCAAATTGTGAGAATCTGGTCTGGGGATAGGCCTAGCAGTTCCTCATCGCCACAGCTCCTGCGGAGAGAGCGGCCAAGAGGGCGGCACGACTCGTTGGCGCGAAGGACGCCGAGGTGGCGACGAGTGAGCTAAGTCATGCTAAACTTTAAATTTTTATCCTCAAATATAAAGTTGTTATCCTCGATGGTTCTGCCTATGTATGGGACACATGTACGCGCAGGGGCCCTCCTATGATTGGCAACGCCCTTGTTCTGTTTCAAGCCCGCTCAACAGTTCGAGCGGCCGCGTCAAGAGCGGCAGGGTAGCCTTCCGCCGCCAGCTACGCTCTCGTTTCTGACTCGAGTTAAGCTCGACAGATCGAGCGGTCGCGCTGGCGGCGGTAAGGTGCTTCGCCAGCAGCAAGCACACCCGGCAGGCTAGTGAGGATCCATCCTCAAGACGCCGCCCTGGGTTTACGTGCCGGCAAGCTTACCCAGTCGACGTGGGGCATACATACAGAGGAAAATCCAATAGGAAAATAACATGCATAGTTTTAGGGGTACTGCAGAGTTATATTACATAAATTGTTGCCGCAGTTCTAACTAAAGATAGCACTGTCTTGGTCCTGAACCTGCAGCGGCGATAAGAAACAGGGTGCTCAGTCCCGGTGCGGGCCCTCCAACCTCTTGATTTTGTCGATGCGGCTGAGGATGGGTTGAATACGCTCGTTGAGGGCTGTGATGTCAGCATCCTCCGGCAAGCTCTTCAGCACCGCTTTGAAGTCGAGGTCAGGATGCCAATGCACTATCTTGACGAGCACCCTGGTGATGACCCCCTGGCAGAGAATTTGGGACTCTTCGGCAAGGGAGACCTCCCGGTTGGAGTGGAACCGCTTCAAGGCGCCAACGATCCTCTCAAAGTAATGGTCAGGCTGGCGTTGGCGCTCAGGTTTACTTCTGGGGCGTACTCCATGCCCGGCACCCCCATGATGGCTAGCTGATCGGCGGTCGAGTTTGCGACGACAGCAAGGTGCTCAAGCCAGCGTTTCTCGTCCGCCTTGTGATCCCTGAGGTTGGCGGTCTCATTCCTCAGCAGCTGCTTTTCCGTCTCCAGCTCCCTTGTCAGGAGTCCCTCCCACATCAAGGCCCCCGACAGCGTCTCCTCGAGCTCTCCCAGCTTCAGCTTGAGATCTTTGATGGAGGCGTTGGCCTCAGAGAGCTCTCCAGACTTGCCGATGATCTCTCCCTGTGCCTCTGTCAGGGCGCCATTGAGCGTGTCCTTCTCCTGGGGCAACATCAGAGTCTGATCCTCCAGCTCTTTCACCTTGCCGGCATGGGCCTGAGCCAGGGCGTTGAGTGCCTCATGATGCCTCCGCTCCAGCTCCTGGGTCCGCTGTTGGACAAGCTTGTCCACTTCTTCATCCTTGTCACGGAGCGTGGCGGCAAGCTTCTCCTCGCGCGCGGCAAGGTCCTCCTCCTGGGTCTTCAGGGCGGCCTCGTGCTGGGACCGGACGGCTGCGGCCTCGTCGGCCAGCCTCTTTGCCGTTTCCTGGGCCTTCTCGATGTCGGCCAACCTCATGGTGAGCTCCAGGTCGCGCCTGGCCAGCTCACCCTAAGCGGCCTTCAGCTCATCCTGAGCCTGGCGCCACCAGTCTTGTGCCTCGGCGACACGCCCCTCAAAATCTGCCTCCAATTTCTCCACCACCGCCGTCTTGGACTTGGCCTTGTCCAGGCGAGCACGGTGGAGGGCCTGGAGTTTCCAGAAGTTGGCACCCATGACCCGGAGCAGCCGCTCCTCCTGGGAGACATCACCGTCGATGCTCGACTCGTCGACAACATCAAGACCGGCGGTGGCGAGCACCTCGTTGTCGAGCAGCTCCCCCTAGACGGGGGCTCTGGAGCTTGACATGCCTCGAAGGTGGACGAAGAGATCATCGCTCACCTTCAGATACTTGCCGGAGCTAGAGGCGGTGGAGGAAGATGGTTGGTCGTCGACCACCGCCTCCTCGGCAGTGGCCTTGCCGGTCCCCTCGGCGGGTCCCTTGCCGGGCTCCTCGGCACGCTCCTTGTCGGGGCCTTCAGTGGGCCCCTTGGCAGCGTCTTTGGCGGCGCCCCTGGCGCTCTCCTCAGCAGCAATCTTCTCCGCCTCCGCCGCGGCCTCCGTGGCAACGTCCTCGATGGTGGTGTCGACGTCCTCCGAAGAAGGGCCTGAACATCGAGAAAGAGATGGGGTGGAGTCAAGATCAAAAGCTGGTGAGAAAAAGAGAAACAGAAGAATGAGAACGAAGAAAAGGACGGGTGGCCTACCTGTACAAGGCCGAGAGGCGGAGGCCCTTTCTCTGCCAAGATCCGGCGCCGAAGAAAAACCACCGGCGCCCGCGTTCTCCTCTTCCTCCTCCGTGTGCATGGCCTCGGGGCTTGGTGCAATTGCCGGGTACACCCCCCGGGGTGGTGTGGTTGACGGAGAAGGCACGATAGGAGAAGCCCTTTGTGGTTCCCCTTGGTGCCGCTCCTCTCCTGCATCCGCGACATGGTTAGCACTGAAGCTTCACGCATAACACATGCTGATGGGGGAGGGTGATGGACTCACGCTAGGGGCTGGGCCGGGGCTGCTGTCCGGGCTGCTCGACACCACCAGTGGCGTGCCGGAGGTGCCTGCCGGGGGCTGGCCACTTGACGAAGTCCGGGCCGTCTTCATCCTCTGGGCCAGCGTCTCCGCATCCCTGCAGAATGAAAGCAAGTGAGTAATGCCGACAGGAGAAGTGCGAGGAATGAGGGAGGAAAGCGGGGGCTCACTCGTCATTTCCTTCCTCCTCCTCCTCCTCCTCCTTTGGTGCCTTCCTCTTCGTCGCCGAGCTAGGTGACCTGGAGTACCTGTCCGGGCTGAGGGGCCCGAAGTCGAAGGCAATCCCCGCACCAACATTTGCTGGCGGCGGGGAGGGCGGTGGCATCTAGGCATGCCTGGACGACGAGGAAACAGGTGTCCTCCTCCTCATTGCCTCGGCCTCCGCCGCCTTCTTTGTCACCACGGCCCTCGTCTGGCGTGTCGCCGCTCCCTGAGCCAGCCGCAGCTACGTGGCCCGGCCAGGGTGGACCGACTCATCGGAGGCAGCGCGCTACAGAACTCGCCCCCTCCCAGTGGCCGGAGGGATGAAGGCCGCGATCTCCTCCTCTTCGTCCTCCTCCGAGGCCCCGTCGACAACGTCCTTGACAAGTGGATCCCTGGCGGCGGTGCCACTGGCCTCCCCAGCGGCCGCCGCCAACCGGAAAAGGTCCTCCTCCTCCGCCTCCGCCTGGTGCTGTCCACCACACCACCGTCGCTGCCGGCCTTGCCTCCCGTAACCTGCGGGCGATGTAGTCCAACTCCTCCGGAGAGGTGTCCTGGACAAGCCGCGGCTCATCGGCGACATATGCCTCATGCAAGGTATCAAAAAACTCCTGCACCCTAAGCTCGTCAGGCTCGACCTAGCTCGGGTCGAGGCCATGCGCATTAAGGAGCGGTATCATGGCAATGATATCCGACCGACGAGAGTTGTTGCTAAGTGGGACCACTCCCACCGAAAACTTGAAGACGGGCTCCTTGTCCACCTTGCCGGCCATCGCGGCATCCCTTCCGCCTTGCCGGACCGCTCCACTTCGGCCTCTTCATTAACCTCGAGCTGGAAGATTCGCTAGCAGAGGTGAGCATGCCTCAGCACTATCAAATTATGGTCGAGGCCAGGGCGGAGCTTCATAATGTCGGCAGCATTTATAAAAAGCCAGGTCGGCATCCCCTTGTCATGTAGAGGGGCAATCCGGCGGCGGATGAAGTCCGCGCCGATCATCTCGAGGGTGAGCCCGGCACGGGTGAGCCTGAGGATCCTGGTGGTGGCGATCATGAGCTTCGCATTGTCGACATCGACGTTGCCCCAGTCCTTTCCGTGGACCGGCGCCACCTGACGGACCTCACAGAACGCCGGCCGGTTCTCCTCCTCGATAAAGCACCACCGACCCCGCCACTCTTCCCATCTCTCCTTCATGGCGTTGTCTGGGTATGCTCCCTTGGCCCTTGGGATCCAAGTGACCCTGCCGGTGATGGAGGCCCCCCTTTTGGATTCTAGGGGAGAAGTAATGGTGGAAGAGCGCCGTGCTGGGATGCACTCCGACGAAGCCCTCGCAGAGGTGTGCAAAAACGGCCATGCACGCCACGGCATTTGGGGTGAAATCCAGGAGGCGGAAGTAGAAGGTGTACATGATGTCCTTGAAGAAATCAGAGAAAGGGGGACAGTTCCCACAAGAGAAGTAGTCAACGAAGAAGGGGTATCGATTTGGGGCAGCCCCGGCGCAAGCAGGGACGACGGTGTGGCCGTATGCCCCGTCTCCCCCCCCCCCGTCTTCACGCCCCACAGGGACTTGAAGTACTCCCGGAGCATGGGCACGTTGACCGTCAAAGGAAAGAGGGCGAAATGCGCTCGTCGCGCCACGAGCTCGCTCTCCGATGGCTCCGTCGCGCCGGCATCCTTGGCTGCCCCCTTTTCTTTGGAGGATTTGGGCGCCATTGCGGTCGCAGAAGGCAGGGAATGGCAAGAGCATGTCGGCGATGAACAGAAGTATGGGGCTCGAGGAAGGAGAAAGAGGGCGGCGATTTCAAGATGGAGGGAGGCGCAGGAAAGGGGAAAACTGAGCAGTGCGCCCGCGGTTATCCTTTTTTATGGGGAAGACGCGGGCCGCCTTCTTTTCCATTTACTACGACGCGACGGATGCGTCCGGTCGCCATCCCATGCATGCCCCCCACGTCACGCACACGCACGACCCCCACGTCGCATGTTCAACGCGGGTCGGGGAAGCACAGTGGACGGAACAGTGGCCGCGGTAATATCCGCCTCAACTGCCCGCGCACCATTCTGGGCCTGGCCCAACAACGTGCTGCGCTTATGTGTGGCCCAGGGCCGGGGGCTCCTGTCGGTGTACAAAAGTAGGGGCCTAGCTTTTGACCCCTTTACTTGTGCACGGGCAGTCAGAGCCACCTGTCGCGACCACACAAGAGCAAGGCATGAGAGGGAAGCCGGAGAAAAGCCGAAGCCGCAGGGACAAGCAAAGCACATGACAAAGGACCAAGACCACAAAGGTCGCACGGGCAATACAGGTTGCCCCGGCAAGGACCCTTGCCGAGGGCAGCCTCAGCAGCCCCAGCAAGATCCTTGCCGGGGGCAGACTGTTCACGCCAGCTGGGCAAGCCACCGTCGAGCCCACCAACGCTGAGCAGCCACATTGGGGCAGGGTTCGGGAGGCACCCTAGTGGTGGCATGCAGATCTTTGTGAAGACAAAGAGCAATCAATATCAAAAGAGGATAGGAAACCAACCATCCTTACCAAAGAAACCCACGGGGCCCCCCGGCAAGGTCCTTGCCGGGGAAGCCAGTGCGCCGCGGCAAGACCCTTGTCGGGCCACCCGGCAAGACCATCGCCAAGCGCCCCGGCAAGGCCACTGCCAGGCCCGCACCAGCCAAGTTCCTACCGCCGTTAATACGCGGCCACCGACCCAACCAGCTGGGCTAGTGCCTGCATGGCAGCATGCAAACCTTCGTGGAGGCTCCACCATCGCGCCACCTCAGCTGCCTGCCTGCCTACATGGCGTTGCATGTGTTGCTGGCCAGGGCGCATGTCGAAGCCAGGAGGGGCAGCGACGGACGGGACAAGCCTCACCCCCGTCCCCCAATAAAGTGAAGGACACCCAAGCCTCGCATTTAATGCGTCTTGTCCTGTAATACTAGCGATAACCTCGCAATACTGTAGCACTTTACACCTCCTGTGTGCCACTTTGGCAGCCCCTTTCGCCTATAAAAGGAGGCCCATGGCATACTGAGAGGGGATTCGGCTCCTTGAACCCCGCAGCACCAAGAGCTAGTTCAGGAGCTCAAGAACACTAATGCAACCACCAAAGCAGGATCGTAGGGTTTTACGCATCTTTTGCGGCCCGAACCTAGGTAAATCCCTTTTGTGCTTTCCCCTAGTCCCGCTCTTCTCACGATTCCGCGCCCCGCAACCGCAGGAGGGATTCTAGTGATTCCATCGGTGTCGTTTCCCACTGACACTCTATGTCTCACTCATACATGATCATTTGCATGTTCACCCCTCTCTATGGCTATCCCCCACACACACACCATCTCCACATTGCCCTTCCCCGACAACACACATGTAGACACATACATGCGTTCTCTCTCTGTTACACACACAAAATATCTACTAAATTTTTTTGTGCGGGGCACCTAAAATGCCCAAATCCAAATAACCATGAACTGAAGCTAAATATAAATATATGCAAATATTGTATCTTGAGGAACTTTTCCAGCAAAAAAATTAGAGTAATATTCGGGGATTGTTTTCACCCATACAAAAAGGTTCCGTCGATGTCCTTCCAGCGCAACACTATGATGCACCTTTCAATCGACCGCGCAGCCACGTTGCATGCACTTGCATAGGATTCCGTATCGATGTTGTGCTAACTGATGTGGTGTATAGGCACGGTCACGGTGCACATGCTTGCACTAGATTATGTGTACTAGTATGGTGTTCTTTTAAATTTGGCCACCCTATAACCAAGCTCCCATAAGCGCACTCATCAATAATATGCCGCCGCCGTTGCGCATGTGTACAATCACTGAGTACTATATGGTGTAGTACTATCGCTGCCACATGGGACCCGGCCCCACCTGTCATCTGCACTATAGCACCATATGGTACTGCAGATGATCTGAACCCCTCATGTCGTCTCCAGTCCCTCCTCGCGATGACGCCACACTGCCAAGCATGCGAGCGGGCCGAGTCGTGTCTATGCCAGCAACTTATGAAGGGGAAGGGGACGAGCGCATGCGCCAGCACGCCGGCGAGGATGAGCTAGCGTGTCATTGGCATCTCCGCCCGCGCGGAGGAGGCTCGCACGGTGGCTATCACGGCGGAAGCCGGTCGCGCTCGCGCCGAGACTGCAAACCGGGTGCGGACGTGGAATCTACACTCAAAACCTTCAATGCCACATGGATCATGCAATCTGAAGGAACAATTTGGGTCAGTCGACTTTTGTGAGCCATTGGATGCAGCATGGATGGCCATAAGGGCTTCTTCATTCTCCGAAAATGATGCAATGTTCATCTTCTCTCTCAACCATTGAGCCGCCAGCCCGCCACACGCCTAACCGTTTGCCACCACCGCCCCGCCCTCCCCTGACCCACCTACCACCGCCATGCTCACCCCCACCCCCGCCATCCGTTTAACCCCGGGCACGATCCATTTTTTCCAGCAAACTGCATTCCACACCCAACACTCATAAGATAGATCATGGGCACCCTACCACCCTAATATAGATACTAGGGTGGCTTCTCTGTCGCCTTCTTGCTTTGCTCCGTCGAACTTCTTCCACAAATCGACTGACCCGAATTATACAACTAGTATGTATTAAGTATAGTAGGAACGCGAAGATACGAGTAGTAGTACCAATTACAAGAAGAACAATGGTAAGACATACTAGTACTACTGTACGTACTAAAGAGTTCAAATAACGAGAAACAACATAACATAGTTCTGCTGGGGGCTCAACACAACACACCCCTGAAATAAAACTAAGCAACAAGTCCGCTTGACACTGCAGTAGAACCAGCATGAGAAACGACATTGCCACCTTACTTCTTCGAGCTCGTCCCTCTTCCTCTTCTTCGTCGCTGACACTTCTTTGCTTGAATCGGATACTGGGCACTACTTCTTCATCCAACCCTTTTAGATATTTAAACAAAGGTAGGCACTCGTTGTTGCATACATGATGTGATCTTCATCTATTGTCTTCGACTCCCATGCATGATGAAACTTGGGTGAGGTTTCTTCAGTACAGCATACGAAGGATCAACCATGGCTGCTGCCAGGGTCAGCATTGAAGGCTGAGAGGAGGACACCAGGCTTTCCTTCTAGAGATTGAAGGGCTGGCCTACAACAAGGCCTATCCGATCCAGGACTCTCATGTCGTTCATAAAGTCTACAGTAATGAATTTCACTCTTTTGTCCTTGAGGAAGAACTCAAAATCCTGGCACCTAACATTGGCTTGGCATATGTAGTAGACCAAGCACACGTTATGTACACAAACTTGGATCATAGTGGGCTTCTTCATCTCTACCACCTTTAGAAGCTTCTCCTTTTCTAGGACTGTGGTGTACTCAACATCTAGCTGAGCGACCCACTCATCCTTTGAACTTTCGAACATGTGTAGGAAGCGACCAAGGCATGCTTCCACCATCGCGGATCTACAAGTTTAGATGATGATGCACTCATCTGGTGATGGTTCTAACCTTGTACTCACCGCCGATCATGCAGATTTGGGAGGCCATGGATTTTGGAGGCAGGTTAGGAAAAGTGGAACTGGTGTAATATGAATGGACGGGACGACTGGGAGCGAACTGTTGTAAGGTAGAAGACGGGGACAAGTAGGGTGTGCGAACCGCATGGGGTGGTGGCTTTCCCATTGGATAAACGGCTACATGCCCCCAAAGAGTTCTCGGGTACTATACGGGACCCACTAGATGTCATGTCTACTAGACCCACATCCTAGGCCTGACGGTATAGCTTCTGCGTGTTCTCACGCCATGTCGGTGCGTGCATGTAACTTTCACTTAATTTCATCAACCGTCGTGCCTCCCACATGCATGATACTCCATCTGGTCCTTTTTACTCCGCGTAATATTTGTGTCAAGTCAAAGTTTGCAAAGTTTGACCAAATTTATACTAAAAATATCAATACCTATAATACCAAATATATATTTTATGAAACTACGTTTCATACTGAATATAAAAGTATAGATTTGACATTGTGAATGTTGATACATTTTTCTATTAGTTTGGTCAAAATAGAGGTACTTTGACTTCAGACAAAACTTATACTATGCGGACTAGTTCCTCCGTCTAGGCGCGTTATGATATTTCCATGTCATATATAGTCATCACAACAAGGTTAGAGTACCACTATATGTCACGCCCAATATGCGACCCTATCCAAAAGGAACTCGAAGGTCCCACCAAGGATAGACCCGCATATTGAAACGCTTTTGCAAGGTGGATATCATTACATCAACATTACATAATATATGGGGATACATACATAAGGCATACAATGCCACATGAATACAACATCACAATACATCAGAGCATCATCCGACTACGGGTGAAACACAAACAGAAACTCAAACGACATCCACCCTGCTAGCCCAGGCTGCCGATCTGGAACCTATCCCCTGATCGAAGAAGCAGAAGAAGAACTCAACGCAAGCAAGCATCGCTCTCGCGTCATGATCATCGCATAACCTGCACCTGCAACTGTTGTTGTAGTAATCTGTGAGCCACGAGGACTCATCAATCCCATTACCATGGGTATCAAGACTAGCAAAGCTTAAAGGGAAAGGAAGGGGTAAAGTGGTGAGGTTGCAGCAGCGACTAAGCATATATGGTGCCTAACATACGCAAAGAAGAGCGAGAAGGGAACAAGCAGAACGGTCGTCAACTAGTAATGATCAAGAAGTGATCCTGAACTCCTACTTACGTCAAACATAACACAGAAACCGTGTTCACTTCCCGGACTCCGCCGAGAAGAGACCATCCCGGCTACACACACGGTTGATGCGTTTTAATTCGGATCTGGTGTCAAGTTATCTACAACCGGACATTAACAAATTCCGATCTGCCTATAACCGCAGGCACGGCTTTCGAAAGATTATACACTGCAGGGGTGTCCCACCTTAGCCCATGACAAGCTCTCGCGATCAACGAAGGAATAGACCTTCTCCCAGGAAGACCCGATCAGACTCGGAATCCTGGTTTATAAGACATTTCGACAATGGTAAAACAAGACCAGAAAAGCCTCTCACTGTGCCGACAAATCCCGATAGGAGCTGCACATATCTCGCTCTCAGGGCACACCGGATGAGCCAGACGTCGGGTTGGCATAGACCCTGGTTGCCCAGGGGCACCGGACATCGCTCGGTTCGGACCAACACTTAGACAAGCACTAGCCCGGGGGGGCTAAAAATAAAGATGACCCTCGGGTTGGCCGACCCAAGGGAAAGGGTAGGTGGTGGTGAGGCAAATGGTAAAACCAAGGTTGGGCCTTGCTGGAGGAGTTTTATTCAAAGCGAACTATCAAGGGGGTCCCATAAATCACCCGACCGCGTAAGGAACGCAAAATCCGGGAACATAATACCGGTATGACGGAAACTAGGGCGGCAAGAGTGGAACAAAACACCAGGCAAAAGGCCGAGCCTTCCACCCTTTACCAAATATATAGATGCATTAATAATATAAGAGATATTGTGATATCCCAAACATAATCCTGTCCACCATGGAGAAATCTTCAACTTCACCCGCAACTAGCAATGCTATAAGAGGGGCTGAGCAAAAGCGGTAACATAGCCAAACAACGGTTTGCATAGGTAAGGTGTCAAAGGTTAGAGGTTCATGGCAATATGGGATGGCTTGAAAAACAGGTAATAGGTAGCGCATCATAGCGATAGAACGAAGCAACTAGCATAGCAATGATAGAAGTGAGATCCAGGGTAGCGGTCATCTTGCCTGAAATCCCGCAAGGAAGAAGAACGAGTCCATGAAGAAGACGAACGGATGAAGCCACGAAGACGAACCAAGCGTAGACGAACGAATCCTCACGATCGCAACGGAAACAGGAACTATCGAAAAGAAGCACACAACATAGTAAACACACCACACATGAACACGACATGATGCACAACAAGCATGATGCATGACAAAGCTACATGAAGCTACTCATGGCAAGAGATGACGCAAACAAGAGCAACACATCAAGGCAAGTTTAAATGAGGACGGGAACAACATATAACAATTCCGGTAAGTCCTCATATGCAAATTTCCAAATTGGTCCAGATCTGAACAAACCTTATGTTCGAGTTGTTAAACAGAAAGTTAAGATGCACAAAGATGATCTACACGAGATTCTAGTCAAGTTACATATAAAGTTCATTTAGTTTGGAGCTACAGCCTAGAAGATGTGAGCAAAACAAGTTAAACATGGCATTGATGCAAAATGCATACAAACATCAAGCAAACACCTCAAAACAAGGATGCAACATGATAATATGAAACTACATGCAATTCTAAGTAAGTTTCATATAGAGCACACTCAAAACGGAGCAACGGTTCAAACACATACACATGAAACAAGTTATAGCAACAATCTATCCAAAACAGCAACTAGGCATATTGCAAGCATCAAAACAACAAGCTACAATACCACAACATAATAACAAAAGGCATGGTCATGATGTACAGGTAAAACATAACAAAACATGAACACTGAACTATCTCCAGAAATCACTAGAACATACTCAAACACACATGGTAAGATTGCAAGTTATAACAATTAGACTTTGCAGAAAATAACATCACGATGTAATGTTTAGGGCTATCAAACAACATGTTATAGGAACTTATAATAGCAAACAAAGACATGGCATGATTCTACTCAAAGCATAGATCAAAAGTCCCTTACTGACCATAAGCCAAAAAGGATCAGAAGATATAATGGCACCCACGTAAACATGGCAAGTTATAATACAGATTCAAACATGGCAGGAACATAATTATGAAGGCATGTAGATGAGCTTGTACCACTCACTACAGAGCATAACATGGCATGGCAAGGCACGCAACAGTAAGAAGACATGTTTAAGAAGCTAGGCATGGCAAGAGCAAGTCCATAGGGTGCATGGATCACTAGGAAAATACATGGTAACAAGTGAACTTAATGTTAACAGGCTGACAACAACATTATGATGCAACTTTAGAGCAAGATATGAACAATCTACAACAAGCTATAAATGCAACCAGGGGCATGGATGGTTAGAGGATGACATATAGATCAAAACATGTTTATAGAACATCTCCAGATTATGCATAGAATGATTAGTAGCAGCATGTTTATATAGCATCACGAAATAACAGATTCAGCCTAGCAAAACAGCAACATCATGAACCCTACTTAACAAGCTCGATTCACTCACCACAAGTCATTGGATGACAATATAAGCATAGCATCATCAAGAAGACATGTTTGTGAAACAAACCAAGTCAAGAACAAGTCCATAGCACGCAAGGATCAACTATAGCAAGCTTGGCCAAATTGAATAACATGTAAACAATCTGCCAGGAAACATTTTGAAGCAAAAGTAGAGCACTCAAATGACATGATAGACTACTCCATAATTGCCAACAATGCCATGAATGGATAAACAATAACCACATGTTCAAAACACCCTTACTGAAGTATCTCAAAATATGCATGGATCACTCTGTAGCATCAAGTTTACATGGCATCAAAATAACAGCAGAACAGGGACTAAAATCAGCAACATCACGATGCCTAGTTTGCATGCTTGTGCTAGTCACCACATTGATCACAAAAATGCATGGAAAGCACCTCTGTAAAGAAGACATAGCATAGTTCAAAACACCTGAAGACATCAACCTCAAAGGATGCACACATTAATCATGGCAAAAATGACAAAAGAGCTCATTCTGTTAACAGACAGCAGAAAACATCACGAAGCACACTTACAATGATGATTCAGGCATCTAGATGGCCTCAAATGAATATGATTCAATGGAATGAAATGATTTACTCGTTGAGGCGAACAATTTGAGATATTACACGCACGAAACAGAGCTACGGATGCAGAGATACGGTATGATGAACATGGCATGAAAATTACAGAATTTAGGGACTTAGACGAAAAATCAACCTCCAAAACTGGACGGGACGAAGCGGGACGAGGAGATCCGGGCGGGGACGGGGCCGTTTGGTTCCGGGACGGGTGGATCTCATCGCACCCGTCCGAATTGGACGACGGGGCGGCCGGCGCCGAGGGAGCGCACCGGCGCGGTGTCGGCGCAGCTCGCCGGTGGGGGCTCGGGCGGAGGAGGCCGCGGAGGGGCGCGGGTCCAAGGCCGGCGGCGGCGACAGGATCGGCGGCGGGGACGGGCGCACGGGCCGGGAGGCGCGGCCGGGGTTGGGAAAGATGGGAGGCGGCGGTGCGCGGTCCGGCTACCGGCGGCGAGGCAGCAGAAGGCGGCGGCGGCGAGGCGCCCGACGAGCGGCGGGGCTGCCGCGGGAGGCGGGCGCGGGCGGCGGTGCGGAGATGGGCCCGCGAGGGCCGGTCTCGGGCCCGAGCGGGCCGGCGTGGTGGAGGGTGGCGCGGGCGACGTGGCGGCAGGCGATTCGCCGAGGGGCGGCGGCGGACGTATCCAGCCAGGGACGGACATGTCCGGCGCGGCGCGGAGGGGAAAACTAGGGTTTGGACTGCGGGAATTTCGGGGGAGGCCACATATTTATAGGTAGAAGGAGCTAGGAGAGTCCAAATGAGGAGCGGTTTTCGGCCATGCGATCGTGATCGAACGACCGAGAGCATGGAGGGGAGTTTGCTGGGTTTTGGGCCACTTTGGAAGGGGTGTTGGGCTGCAAGACAAAGAGGGCTTTCGGGCTACGCGGTTAACCGTTGGAGTATCAAACGACCTCCAAATGGCACGAAACTTGACAGGCGGTCTATCGGTGCTATACCAAGGCCACTTGGCAAGCCTCGGTCCATTCCAAGAAAGTTTAATACCCACTCACAACGAGAGACGAAAGGGGAACGCCGGAGGGCATAGGAGCGCCGGATTGCAAAACGGACAACGGGGAAAATGCTCGGATGCATGAGACGAACACACATGCAAAATGAGATGCACATGATGACATGATAAAATGCAACACGCAAGCAAATGACATGGCAACCATGGCGAATAACTGGAAGACACCTGGCGCATCGAATCCGGGGCGTTACAACACTCCTCCACTAACAAGAGATCTCGTCCCGAGATCTTAGGACCGAGACGGAAGGGAAAAGGAAGAGGTGAAACAAGAACTCAAAAGAAGAAGCAAAGAATTGAGAGCACTCAAGAAAAAGAGAGGAAATACGAGAATGACGAGAATCGAAAGCTCATGGAATCAGATAGACTATGAAACAACTCCGATTAGACGAGATAAGAAATGAATAAGACTGAAAGGATTTAGGCAGCACTCCGGTTGAACAAGGAAAGAATAGAACACGAACTTCACAAGATGGATTGATACTTGATGGAGACATGATACAAAACCTCCGGAAAGAATTGAAAGAATGGAATGAAAAGAACTTAGAAGGAAGGATTGAATGGAGTTGTTGAGAAAATCAACAACGAAGGAATAAACTTGATGTGGACTAATGGATAACATCTCAAAAATTATGAGGTGATAACCAGCCGCAAACGGAAATGATTGAATAGCTGAGAAGAATGAAAGAATGCAAAACTCCACTTCAAAAGAATACGGAGAATTAATTGCACTTCGAGATGCGAGAAGAAAAGATACTTGAGATCCTTCAACGAGAATCTTGATGAACACTTGAAGAAAAGATTAAATCATAAAGAACCACCATGAAGAACTCCGGTAACAAAAGGATGATGAGATAAAATTGAAGGATGAAAGAATAAGATGAGCCTTGCGATGATTTAGATGGAGGTTCCGACGAGATGACCGAGGAAATTTGAACTCCGGAAAAGAATAGATGAAAACACTTGAAACTAGAATTTATTCATCAAGAACAAACTCCAAAGGAAAGGGATTACTCACTTGGATGAAATAAGAATAAGATTTATTGTATGCTTATCCTTCACCAAATTAAATTGATGACCAACAATGGATTTTTCATACTACTTATTCTTGTTGAAAAGGATTGAGAAGTGACATATCACAACCTTAAGAAGGTCTTCATGAACCACCGGTAGGATTGAAAAGAACGAAAGGATTAAAATGATACTCAAGGAAAAGAATCTTGAATGAACCACCGTAAGAATTCGAAAATGACTGGCGAAAGGGACTGGATCACCGGGAAGAATTAGAAGAACAAATATGCTCGAGGGGATTCAGATGCAAAAGAACAAGGAGATCATGAGCTGACTAAAGAATACTTGGACGAAGCACCGGGATAATTGGATAACGATAGCTGAAATATGAGGGCGAAGAATTCTTCTAGAACGATGGCCTCCGGTGAAACGAAAAAGAATTCAACTCCTGAATACTCCGGATGGGTAAGAAAGAATATCTGACAAATGGAATAATCGAGAGGATGACATGAAGCTAGAACCACGAATCTCCGCAAGAACGGGCAATATTTAGAATGAACTCTTCTTCGGTCTTCAAATGACGACGGGAAAACACCATAATTACCGAGATACTCCGGGAGAATGAAAAACGAAGAGGTTGAGCCAACAATGAAAAGAATTTGATTGATTTTGAAGAAGGCGTGTGACTGATGGAATCCATTCTTACGTCACACTTGAAAAGAATTGAGAATCACTCCGGGGGAATCAGAAGAGTCAGGTAAGATCCTGGGAAAAGACCTGTGGGTTAGGGCCCACTGAAGAAAGCACCGTTGGAAAGGATTGTTGAAGAGATAGATGATGCACCAGAACAATTGAAATATTTAAAGGAGGTGACAACCTCGAATTAATTGGAACACAGACGAATCTCCTGAGATGTCTTCCGAACTCCGAAATGATTAAACAGGCGAGAGGCGAACGAGCAGGGAAAACACTTCGAGGAAAGGAAAAGAATATGATCAACCCAAAAAACTTGAATTGAGTCCACCGGAAAAAGAAAGGGATGAAGAATGTCAAACGAGATGAGAATCACCGATTGAAATGATTGAGGGAAGACTAAAGAACCTCCGTACGAATGAAAATTGATGCTCGAAAGAGACTGAGGCTCCGGGAAGAAGAGGGTGGGAGGGCGGGAAAACTAAGGCAACTGGAAGGGAAAACGACGATTATCTTGAAGAGGAAACACCGGTTGAAATCATTGAGGAAAGAAAGCAAAGACTTCGCACGATTAGGATGGATACTCGAATACGGACTCCGAATTAAAGAAGAAAAGGCAGGGCCGGTGGGAAAGAAAACAACTGAGGATTGAACTCAAGGATGAAGAGGCTCGAGTCGACTTGACGAGAAATGCACCGGATGAAAAGAGCTTAGGAACAACTACCGGAAAAACCAACTGCGTGATCCTAAAGAAAAATTTGAAGGGGAAGAGGAGTAATTCAAAACACCTACGTCAGGATTCCTTACCAGAGTGACGAAGGGGCTGAGGAGTAAAAAGAATTCCTACTCTACGATATAACTAGACTTCGAAAATAGTTTATTCTAGACTCAACATCGGCCAAACTATGCGATCAATCAAGGGGGCTCCTAGGGTCGGTCAAGGCTCTGATACCAACTTGTCATGCCCAATATGCGACCCTATCCAAAAGGAACTCGAAGGTCCCACCAAGGATAGACCCGCATATTGAAACGCTTTTGCAAGGTGGATATCATTACATCAACATTACATAATAGATGGGGATACATACATAAGGCATACAATGCCACATGAATACAACATCACAATACATCAGAGCATCATCCAACTACGGATGAAACACAAACAGAAACTCAAACGACATCCACCCTGCTAGCCCAAGCTGCCGATCTGGAACCTATCTCATGATCGAAGAAGCAGAAGAAGAACTCAACGCAAGCAAGCATCGCTCTCGCGTCGTGATCATCGCATAACCTGCACCTGCAACTGTTGTTGTAGTAATCTGTGAGCCACGAGGACTCAGCAATCCCATTACCATGGGTATCAAGACTAGCAAAGCTTCAAGGGAAAGGAAGGGGTAAAGTGGTGAGGTTGCAGCAGCGACTAAGCATATATGGTGGCTAACATACGCAAAGAAGAGCGAGAAGAGAACAAGCGGAACGGTCGTCAACTAGTAATGATCAAGAAGTGATCCTGAACTCCTACTTACGTCAAACATAACACAGAAACCGTGTTCACTTCCTGGACTCCGCCGAGAAGAGACCATCCCGGCTACTCACATGGTTGATGCGTTTTAATTCGGATCTAGTGTCAAGTTATCTACAACCGGACATTAACAAATTCCCATCTGCCTATAACCGCAGGCACGGCTTTCGAAAGATTATACCCTGCAGGGGTGTCCCAACTTAGCCCATGACAAGCTCTCGCGATCAATGAAGGAATAGACCTTCTCCTAGGAAGACCCGATCAGACTCGGAATCCTGGTTTACAAGACATTTCGACAATGGTAAAACAAGACCAGCAAAGCCTCTCGCTGTGCCGACAAATCCCGATAGGAGCTGCACATATCTCGTTCTCAGGGCACACCGGATGAGCCAGACGTCGGGTTGGCATAGACCCTGGTTGCCCAGGGGGCGCCGGACATCGCTCGGTTCGGACCAACACTTAGACAAGCACTGGCCCGGGGTGGGGCTAAAAATAAAGATGGCCCTCGGGTTGGCCGACCCAAGGGAAAGGGTAGGTGGTGGTGAGGCAAATGGTAAAACCAAGGTTGGGCCTTGCTGGAGGAGTTTTATTCAAAGCGAATTGTCGAGGGGGTCCCATAAATCACCCGACCGCGTAAGGAACGCAAAATCCGGGAACATAACACCGGTATGACGGAAACTAGGGCGACAAGAGTGGAACAAAACACCAGGCAAAAGGCCGAGCCTTCCACCCTTTACCAAATATATAGATGCATTAATAATATAAGAGATATTGTGATATACCAAACATAATCCTGTCCACCAGGGAGAAATCTTCAACTTCACCCGCAACTAGCAACGCTATTAGAGGGGCTGAGCAAAAGCGGTAACATAGCCAAACAACGGTTTGCATAGGTAAGGTGTCAAAGGTTAGAGGTTCATGGCAATATGGGATGGCTTGAAAAACAGGTAATAGGTAGGGCATCATAGTGATAGAATGAAGCAAGTAGCATAGCAATGATAGAAGTGAGATCCAGGGTAGCGGTCATCTTGCCTGAAATCCCGCAAGGAAGAAGAACGAGTCCATGAAGAAGACGAACGGATGAAGCCACGAAGACGAACCAAGCATAGATGAATGAATCCTCACGATCGCAACGGAAACAGGAACTATCGAAAAGAAGCACACAACATAGTAAACACACCACACATGAACAAGACATGATGCACAATAAGCATGATGCATGACAAAGCTACATGAAGCTACTCATGGCAAGAGATGACGCAAACAAGAGCAACACATCAAGGCAAGTTTAAATGAGGACGGGAATAACATATAACAATTCTGGTAAGTCCTCATATGCAAATTACGAAATTGGTCCAGATCTGAACAAACCTTATGTTCGAGTTGTTAAAAAACAAGTTAAGATGCACAAAGATGATCCACACGAGATTCTAGTCAAGTTACATATAAAGTTCATTTAGTTCGGAGCTACGGCCTAGAAGATATGAGCAAAACAAGTTAAATATGGCATTGATGCAAAATGCATACAAACATCAAGCAAACACCTCAAAATAAGGATGCAACATGATAATATGAAACTACATGCAATTCTAAGCAAGTTTCATATAGAGCACACTCAAAACGGAGCAACGGTTCAAACACATACACATGAAACAAGTTATAGCAACAATCTGTCCAAAACAGCAACTAGGCATATTGCAAGCATCAAAACAACAAGCTACAGTACCAAAACATAATAACAAAAGGCATGGTCATGATGTACAGGTAAAACATAACAAAACATGAACACTGAACTATCTCCAGAAATCACTAGAACATACTCAAACACACATGGTAAGATTGCAAGTTATAACAATTAGACTTTGCAGAAAATAACATCACGATGTAATGTTTAGGGCTATGAAACAACATGTTACAGGAACTTATAATAGCAAACAAAGACATGGCATGATTCTACTCGAAGCATAGATAAAAAGTCCCTTAGTGACCATAAGCCAAAAATGATCAGAAGATATAATGGCACCCACGTAAACATGGCAAGTTATAATACAGACTCAAACATGGCAGGAACATAATTATGAAGGCATGTAGATGAGCTTGTACCACTCACTACAGAGCATAACATGGCATGGCAAGGCACCCAACAGTAAGAAGACATGTTTAAGAAGCTAGGCATGGCAAGAGCAAGTCCATAGGGTGCATGGATCACTAGGAAAACACATGGTAACAAGTGAACTTAATGTTAACAGGCTGACAACAACATTATGATGCAACTTTAGAGCAAGATATGAACAATCTACAGCAAGCTATAAATGCAACCAGGGGCATGGATGGTTAGAGGATGACATGTAGATCAAAACATGTTTATAGAACATCTCCAGATTATGCATAGAATGATTAGTAGCAACATGTTTATATAGCATCACGAAATAACAGATTCAGCC
The DNA here is from genome assembly GCF_018294505.1 of Triticum aestivum. Taxonomy (NCBI): domain Eukaryota; kingdom Viridiplantae; phylum Streptophyta; class Magnoliopsida; order Poales; family Poaceae; genus Triticum; species Triticum aestivum. The sequence goes on from NC_057813.1 coordinate 163,844,330, forward strand.
TAGCAAAACAGCAACATCATGAACCCTACTTAACAAGCTCGATTCACTCACCACAAGTCATTGCATGAAAATATAAGCATAGAATCATCAAGAAGACATGTTTGTGAAACAAACCAAGTCAAGAACAAGTCCATAGCATGCAAGGATCAACTATAGCAAGCTTGGCCAAATTGAATAACATGTAAACAATCTGCCAGGAAACATTTTGAAGCAAAAGTAGAGCACTCAAATGACATGCTAGACTACTCCATAATTGCCAACAATGCCATGAATGGATAGACAATAACCACATGTTCAAAACACCCTTACTGAAGTATCTCAAAATATGCATGGATCACTCTATAGCATCAAATTTACATGGCATCAAAATAACAGCAGAACAGGGACTAAAATCAGCAACATCACGATGCCTAGTTTGCATGCTTGTGCTAGTCACCACATTGATCAAAAAATGCATGGCAAGCACCTCTGTAAAGAAGACATAGCATATTTCAAAACACCTGAAGACATCAACCTCAAAGGATGCACACATCAATCATGGCAAAAATGACAAAAGAGCTCGTTCTGTTAACAGACAGCAGAAAACATCACGAAGCACTCTTACAACAATGATTCAGGCATCTAGATGACCTCGAATGAATATGATTCAATGGAATGAAATGATGTAATCGTCGATACGAACAATTTGACATATTACACGCACAAAACGGAGCTACGGATGCAGAGATACGGCATGACGAACATGGCATGAAAATTACAGAATTTAGGGCAGACGAAAAATCAACCTCCGAAACTGGACGGGACGAAGCGGGACGAGGAGATCCGGGCGTGGACGGGGCCGTTTGGTTCCGGGACGGGTGGATCTCATCCCACCCGTCCGGATCGGACGACGGGGCGGCCGGCATCGAGGGAGCGCACCGACGCGGCGTCGGCGCAGCTCGCCGGCGGGGGCTCGGGCGGAGGAGGCCGCGGAGGGGCGCGGATCCAAGGCCGGCGGCGGCGGCAGGATCGGCGGCGGGGATGGGCGCGCGGGCCGGGAGGCGCGGCCGGGGTTGGGGAAGACGGGAGGCGGCGGCGCGCGGTCCGGCTACCGGCGGCGAGGCGACGGAGGGCGGCGGCGGCGAGGCGCCCGACGGGCGGCGGGGCTGCCGCGGGAGGCGGGCGCGGGCGGCAGTGCGGAGATGGGCCCGCGAGGGCCAGTCTCGGGCCCGAGCGGGCCGGCGCGGTGGAGGGCGGCGCGGGCGACGTGGCGGCAGGCGATTCGCCGAGGGGCGGCGGCGGACGTGTCCGGCCAGGGACGGACATGTCCGGCGCGGCGCGGAGGGGAAAACTAGGGTTTGGACTGCGGGAATTTCGGGGGAGGCCACATATTTATAGGTAGAGGGAGCTAGGAGAGTCCAAATGAGGAGCGTTTTTCGGCCACGCGATCGTGATCAAACGACCGAGAGCATGGAGGGGAGTTTGCTGGGTTTTCGGCCACTTTGGAAGGGGTGTTGGGCTGCAAGACAAAGAGGGCTTTCGGGCTACGCGTTTAACCGTTGGAGTATCAAACGACCTCCAAATGGCACAAAACTTGACAGGCGGTCTACCGGTGCTATACCAAGGCCACTTGGCAAGCCTCGGTCCATTCCGAGAAAGTTTAATACCCACTCACAACGAGAGACGAAAGGGGAACGCCGGAGGGCATAGGAGCGCCGGATTGCAAAACGGACAACGGGGAAAATGCTCGGATGCATGAGACAAACACGCATGCAAAATGAGATGCACATGATGACATGATAAAATGCAACACGCAAGCAAATGACATGGCAACGACGGTGAATAACTGGAAGACACCTAGCGCATCGAATCCAGGGCGTTACACTATACCCACCTTCTTGTTTAAAGGGCTCGATTAAAAAATCTCACGTACTCCCTCCGTCCTTAAAAGAGTGTGCTTCCAACTTTGTTGGAGAGTCAAACTATCTCAAAGTTTGACCGATTTTTTGCAAAAGTATATCAATGTTTGTAAAACCAAATAGGTATATGATGAAAATATATTTTATCATGAATCTAATGCTACTAATTTGATGACATAAATGTTGGTGTATTATTGTATAAATATGGTCAAACATTAAAAAAGTTTGACTTTCCAACAAAATTGGAAGTACACTCTTTTAAGGATGGAGGGAGTACTCTTTTACGAAGATAGAGGCGGTGGAATAGTTTTTGTAGTCTACAAAAGTACTCAATTAATGCTCTCGTTCTTCACAAATATCCAAATCTTTTCCTCTCCATCATGTGTGAAAACAATCTGCATGCTTGACTCTTCGTCTCCCTCCGCCATCCCACCACTCCTCCATGTATGAAAACAATCTGCATGCATGACTCTCCTCCGCCCGCACTCATCTAATCCGTTGTGACCAATAATATTTCCACCCCTCCCCTCCCCTGTAATTTACTCCGACAAAAATATGCCCACCTAGCTATTACGTTAATCATGCAACATATCTTACGTAGGTGTGGCATTGCTCGATATAATTAATGCACCTCCCACAACATTTGGAAGAATGCTCACGTTCATCGCCTTTATCTCCTCCTCCTCCCTCTCAATTAAGGACCCATCGACCACCATGGCATCGCCCCTCCCAAGCGTTAGGCGCCCCTCGCTGCCCTGCGTGGAGGGTCATGCGTCGTTGTTCCGTTCCTCACTGCCACTAGTCGAGGAGGACATGTCGGAATTCTGTTCCTCACTGCCACCAGTGGAGGATGAGGCGTTGATGTTCCGCTCCTCGCCGTGACGTGTCGGCATTCCCACTCTCTCCACCACATGCACTGGAGGACGCGTCAGCTTCCCACTATGAGGAGAACGTCACGCCGCTCGCCGGCCCCCAGCATGGAGGAGCTTTGGAAAGAAATTGAGGTTGCCTTGTGGGAGGCTTTGCCTCTAGAAGAGCACTCCAAAAGAGAGGTGGAGAAGAAGGTCGAGGAAGATAAGCGTGCCACGAGGCATGCTTCCTAGCTGGCCTATGTCGCATACAAGAGAGTCAGGCAATTGACTCTTTGGCACAAGGCTCGTGTCAGGGCCGTGTTGGTGGCGGAGGACGCCCATGCCAAAGCCCTGAGTGCAGTCGGGCCCAAGTGCCTCATCTACGCTTGGCAGTACGTGGACTAGGTGCATGCTTCTAGCAAGGAGGAGTACCTATTGGCACTGGATCACCAGACCAGTGAGACCGCGCTCGCCCGCTGGCAAGCCGCCAATCAGCACCTTGTGAGTTGCGAGGCCGAGGAAGAGGTGTTGTGTCGTCGGGCTGGGAAACGGCCGCGCACACTCATGGCACGCCGCAAGCACTCCACCCAACGTTGTGGCTTTTATTTGGAATAATTTAGTGTCCTAAGGAGATCTCATTAGTTTTGGGACAGAAATGATAAATCTTGAACGTTTGGGAATTATTAGCATCGTTAATTAAGTATGTGAAAGGAAAAGTTTGGAAACCTTGTGTACCCGTAAGCATTTGTAAGTGCATGCATATAGCACAAACTTAACTATATATCACAGTACATGTCTCTCTCTATATATGCTTGTAGACTATAATACTACTACTATTATGTATACACACACGTGCAAATGCACATTTTAACATTACGATGTGGTTTTTTGTAAAAGTAGAAGAACAACACTAGTCAAGATTGTGAAATGATTCAATGAAAAAGAAATGCAAAAATGCTGGTTTGATTGTTTACTTTAGCTTCCTTCTCTCTGTGGTTATTTCTCTATCGTACTTTATACGGAGTATCTCACTGGTCGGGAAGGCATGCAAATTCCCAAACCGCTTCGTACACCCTGTATCGAATTTTTTTGCCTAACAAGTTGTGTCGTGCAATTGGAATTCCAACTTGAGTATTACTACTAGGAGTACTAGGAGTAGTAGCTACATATACTAGGAGTAGTAGCTAGGGATACTAGGAGTAGTAGATAGGTATCGAGTGTGGTAGATGAACTGGACAAAGTAAATGCAGAGAGATGAAATGCAAAAAAGACAGAGGAATGTGATGGTTGCTTTTCCTTTTATTTTACCAGGCCACTTATTACTAGGAGTGGTAGGGTTTTATGATATGATGGCTTTACTGCCGCGCCACGAGCGGGGTGAGACTCCCGTGCAGCACCGCCCTCTACACTAGTACTACCTCTGTCGTGGTTTATTAGTCCCCCATGTAATTTGGCAGAAGATTTAATTTATAAAATATTAGTGCATGTCAACAAAAACTATATCGTTGGACTCGTATTTGAACATAGTTTTCAATGATATAATATTTGGTGACATGCATGAGCATTTATCATACTATATATAATGTTAGTTAAATTTATGGTCGTAATATCTATATAGTAAGGTGCCCGTGCGTTGCATGGAATAGTGAAATGCATTGATCGGGGAGTTGTTTATTTTGACAAAGTATATGGGGGTCATCTCATGTGTAACGAGTATCGATAGGTTTCTTCGGATTTCTCTAGAGCTCACAAACATCCGGGTTAATAGTAAATGCAGGCTAAATAGATAGAAGAAGGTATCTTTTGCAAACAAAAGCGTTCAACTATTCAACCTGCATCCAAAGCTTTTGAAGAAATAACACTTATTGTGCTTTGCAAGAAATGATCTTTAAGAATTATTTTTGGAGTATCGATTTTGTTTACTTTTTCTTGACCACCATGAATATAAATTAGGATGACTTGGAAGGGGAAAAGGAGATGTAAGAAATGGTTCATCATAAGTCTTTCACCATTATTGTAGTAAAAATTCACAATTAATCTCATAAATGGCAAGCGGGAACTCTAATGGAGCAAAATCATAAATGGAAGATTCTAGATTGAACCATAAACTGATACACTTTCATTCAAGCATGATACTCTAATAGAGCAACATCATGCATGGAAAGTTCTATACTATATAAATAAGAAGTGCCCACATGCTTAGACAGCAGCTTACATTGAGCAAAGATTAATGATGAACAATTAACTTGGTAATGCATATACCCAGGTGAACCTCCTTGGAGTCCCCGTGCATCATCTTCGGGTGAAAATGATATCAGGCCTCTTCCATGTCTACATTGCTAGGAACGGAGCAGCTCGGTACAGTCCCATTCAGCATGAGGGAGCCGCCGAGGTCGCCCTCGTACACCGAAGGGGCAGTAACAGTGAGCACACACCAGTATAGCAGACCCATGTCAGCGTCAGCGCCGTTGCCCCTGAAACACACTACAAAGATGGGGCGGCGGCCTGCGCAGGCCTTGCCTGTGCCCATGACAAGAGGAAGATGATGTCGTCCTCCTCCGCGACTAGCAGGCGGCGGTGATCCTCTAGTGACTCTGGCATGGCAAACGGGTAGCACATCTCGTACTTGATGTTCACCGTGGGCCATTAGTGATTGTCAGACGGTGTCGTGAGGTGATGCACGAGGCTCGTTGGCGAGCCCTCAAACAGCGCGTGCACTCATAGTAGCAGCAGGGCGCGTTGATGTCACTTGAAGCTACGTTGGTATTTCCCCAAAGAGGAAGGGAAGATGTAGCACATCGGCGGTAGGTATTTCCCTCAGATATGGAACCAAGGTTATCAAACCAGTAGGAGAACCAAGAAACACAACGTAAACAGCCCCTGCACACAAATAACAACACCTTGCAACCCGACGTTTTAAAGGGGTTCTCAATCTCTTTCGGGGTACGGCGCCTCAAGATAGGTAAAAGACGTGAGGTAAATTTGTAGTAGATTGATAGATCGAACGCCAAATAAAATAAGTAAGAATAAATTGCAGCAAGGTATTTTTGTATTTTTGGTTTAATAGATCTGAAAATAAATGCAAAGAGAAAGTATATCACAAGGCAAATATATGAGAAAGAAGACCCGGGGGCCATAGGTTTCACTAGTGGCTTCTCTCGAAAAAGATAGCAAACGGTGGGTAAACAAATTGTTGTTAGGTAAATGATAGAACTTCAAATAATTATGACGATATCCAGGCAATGATCATTACATAGGCATCACGTCCAAGATTAGTAGACCGACTCCTGCCTGCATCTACTACTATTACTCCACACATCGACCGCTATCTAGCATGCATCTAGTGTATTAAGTTCATGGGAAAATGGAGTAATGCAATAAGAATGATGACATGATGTAGACAAGATCTGTTTATCTATTGCATAGATATAGATCCATTCTTTTTATCCTTAGTAGCAATGATACATATGTGTTGGTTCCCTTTCTGTCACTAGGATCAAGCACCATAAGATCGAACCCACCATCGGGCACCTCTCCCCATTGCAAGATAAATAGATCAAGTTGGCCAAATAAAACCAAATATCGGAGAAGAAATACGAGGCTATAAGAGATCAAAGAAACTCAAATAACTTTCATGGATATAAAATGATATAACTGATCATAAACTTGAAGTTCATCAGATCCCAACAAACACATCGCAAAAAGAGTTACATCATATGGATCTCCAAGAGACCATTGTATTGAGAATTCAGCGAGAGAGAGAAAGCCATCTAGCTACTAATTACAGATCTGAAGGTCTACAAAGAACTACTCACGCATCATCGGAGAGGCACCAATGGAAGTGGTGAACCCCTCCATGATGGTGTCTAGATTGGATCTAGTGGTTCTGGACTCTGCGGCAGCTAGATGAATATTTCATCGAATCCCCTAGGGTATCTGGAATATTGGGGTATTTATAGAGCAAAGAGGCGGTCCGGGGGGCACCCGAGGTGGGCACAACCCACCAGGGCGCGCTTGGGCCTCATGGCACACCTTGGTGGGTTGTCCCCTCCTCGAGACTCCCCAGGTGCAACCAAGGCCCAACTTCTTCCTTTTGGTCCATAAAAATCATCGCAAATTTTGTTGCATTTGGACTTCATCTGATATTGATTTCCTGCGATGTAAAAAACATGCAGAAAACAGCAACTGGCGTTTGGCACTATGTCAATACGTTAATACCCAAAAATTGATATAAAATGACTATAAAATGGTTATAAAACATCCAAGATTGATAATAAAACATCATGGAATAATCAAAAATTATAGATACGTTGGTGACGCATCAGCATCCCCAAGCTTAACTCCTGCCCATCCTCGAGTAGGTAAGTGATAAAAACGGTTTTTTGATGTGGAGTGTTGTTTATCATGTCATATCATATTATTTTCTTTATAGCATGGACATTTGGACTTTTATGTGATTCAAAGCAATAGTCTAGTTTTGACATAATAATTTAGATACTCAAGCATATTAACAAGTAACCATGTCTTTCAAAATATCAATGCTAAAACAAGTTATCCCTAGCCCACCATGCTCAAACATTGATCCATTCATGAAACACACTCGAATATAAGCTACACCCAATACTTAAGTACGATCATATTGCCTCCTAGTTGGTGATTTTATAAGAGAGGATGGAGACTCAATTTCAAAAATAAAAATTGCATAAAGTAAAAGAAAGGCCCTTCGCAGAGGGAAGTAGGGATTTGTAGAGGTGCCAGAGCTCAAAGCAAAAAATTAGAGATAAAAACATTTTGGGAGGTGTATCCATCCCACCAACAAAAACGACTCAGAGTTCCCAAAACTTTCCATGCTAGGTATATCATAGGCGGTTCCCAAACAGAAAATAAAGTTTATTCCTTTTTCCACCATACTTTCACTTTCCATGGCTAGCCGTATCCACGGATGCCCTCCGTACCAACACTTTCCAAGGAATTTATTATTTGACAACATAAAGTAAATTCATTTTTGCATTTGGGGACTCGGCATCCTGAAAACCTTTTCCTTACTCTCGTGCAATGACAAGTGAATAAACACTCGTCGTGAGAATAACACATCTAGCATGGAAAATTTTAGCCACCTGTTACCGTTCCGCGAGCAAAACAAACACATAAAAGTGAAGTTTATTTTGAAAATTAGAAATGGCACATGAAAACTTGCTTAGAACAACAAAATAATACCACATATAGGTAGATATAGTGGACTCATGTGGCAAAACTGGTTTAAAGGATTTTGGATGCACAAGTAGATGTCATACTTGGTCCAAAATGAAGGCTAGCAAAGAGATTGAGAAGCGACCAACCAGGAAACGAATAATCTCATAAGCAAGCATTAAGCATAATTAACACCAAATAATGCACCACAAGTAGGATATAATTTTAATTGCATGATTGTTGACTTTTGTGCATGCATAGGGAATCACAAACCTTAACACCAATATTCTTACTAGAGCACAATTACTCATCAACATAACTCACATATCACATCATCATATCTCAAAACTATTACTAAGAATCAAGTTTATTTTGTCCAATGACCTTCATGACATATTTTCTTTCTTTCTTTATCTTTCTTGGATATCTATCACTTTGGGACTAATTTTCATGTGTTGCTTTTCATAAGCTCAAACAAATATAAGTGAAGATCATGAGCATAACATATTTTCTTTCTCTCAAAAAAATTTAAGTGAAGCAAGAGAGAATTTCTTTGAAATTTTACTAACTCTCAAATAAATCTAAGTGAAGCAATACAGCATTTCTTCAAAAATACTAAGCACACCGTGCTCAAAAAGATATAAGTGAAGCACTAGAGCAAGTCCATTGCTCATAAAAATTTAAGTGAAGCATAGAGAGCAATTCTAACAAGTCATGACATAATTTTGGATCTCTCAAATTGGTGTGTCCAGAAAGAATTGATGACTTAAAACACACACAAAAATCAAGCAAAGACACATATCATACAAGACGCTCCAAGAAAAACACATATCATGTGATGAATAAAAATATAGCCTCGAGTAAAATACCGATGGTCGTTAGAAGAAAGAGGGGATGCCACTCAAGGGCATCCCCAAGCTTAGTTGGTTGCTCATTCTTGGATAATAGCTTGGAACACCGGGGCATCCCCAAGCTTAGGCTCTTCTATCCTTCTTTCATCCATCGTAAGATAACCCAAAACTTGAAAACTTCAATCACACAAAACTCAACAAAACCCTTGTGAGATCCGTTAGTAAAAGAAAGCAAACCACTACTATAAGTGATGTGTCAAACCAATTATTATTTTGTTTTTGTAATATATGTATTGTATTCTCACTTTTCTATGGCAAAAACTCATCAAATAAAACCATAGAGCCATCAAAATAAGCACACAACACAAAGAAAACAGAATCTGTCAAAACAGAATCTGTCAAAACAGAACATCTGTAGTAATCTAGAACTTTCGAATACTTATGGAACTCCAAAAATTATACCAAATTAGTACGACCAGAGTAATTTGTATGTTAATATTCTTAAAAACTAATCAAGGGAATATCTATTTTTTGTGATTTATGGAAATTATTTTCGTGCGTGCAAAGTTTCTGTCTTTTCAGCAAGATAAAAAACTATCACCCCAGAAGATCCTAAAGGCTTTACTTGGCAGAAACACTAATTAAAACACAAAAAACACAATCATACCAGTAGCATAATTGTGCTAATACTCAAGAACAGAAGCAAAAAGCAAAAATAAATTTTATTCATTGGGTTGCCTCCCAACAAGTGATATCGTTTTACGCCCCTAGCTAGGCATTGAGATTTCAATGATGCTCACATAAAAGAGAAGAATTGAAGCACAAAGAGAGCATCATAAAGCACGTGACAAACACATCTAAGTCTAACATACTTCCTATGCATAGGCATTTAATAGGAAAACAAATTATGAAGGCAATCAAAATCTCTCATATGCAAGGAAGAATCAAGAAACAATAGAAATCTCAACATGAAGAGAGGTAATTTAGAAACATGAAAATTCCTACAACCATATTTTCCTCTCTCATAATAATTACATGTCGGATCGTAAGCAAATTAAACAAAATAGCTATCACATAACATATTATCAACACGATCCATATGCACGTGAAGTTGACACTCTTCCAAATAAGCAGGATTAACATTAACTAAAGTCATGACCTCTCCAAACTCACTTTTATCAAAAAATTCATAAGATTGAACATTCTCCAAAGTAGTGGGTTCTAAAGTTGACACTCTTGCAAACCCACTTTCAATATTATTCCAAACACTATTGTCAATCTCATCTTCATCACGGGGCTTAAATAAATTTTCAAGATCATAAGAAGAAGCACCCCAATCATGATCATTGCAATAAGTAGTGGACATAGCAAAATTAGCATCCCCAAGCTTGGGGTTTTGCATATTATTAGCACAATTGACATTAATAGAATTTATATTAAAATCATTGCAATCATGCTTTTCATTCAAACAACCATCATGAATCACTTCATAAATTTCTTCACCACAAATTTCAGATTCATGAATCTCAAGCAAAACTTCATAAAGATAATATAGTGTACTCAAATCAGTAGCAATTTGTTCATGATAATTGGATCTCTTAAAAATATTAGCAAGTGGATGAGGATCCATATCAAGAGATATTTAGCAAGCAAAGATGCAAGCAAATAGAAGACACATGGCACACAAGCAAAGAAGAGATCTGACGAGAAAACGGCAAACAAAAAAGAGGGCGAATAAACGCCAATTTTTTGTAAAGTGGGGGAGAGGAAAACGAGAGGCAAATGGAAAATAATGTAAATTAGGAACCTGGTTCATGTTGAAGATCCTGCCCGGAAACGGCGCTAGAAACTCATTTTGATGTCGCTAGAAGCTATGTCGGTATTTCCCCAAAGAGGAAGGGATGATGCAGCACAGCGGTGGTAGGTATTTCCCTCAGATATGAAACCAAGGTTATCGAACCAGTAGGAGAACCAAGCAACACAACGTAAACAGCCCCTGCACACAAATAACAACACCTTGCAACCCGACGTGTTTAAGGGGTTGTCAATCTCTTTCGGGGATCCTCCTCCAGCCATGCACTAAATTACTCACTTTCGCTAACGTGTGGGACAGCCAGCATCGGGGTCCACCAGCCATGCACTAAATTACTCTGTAGTAGAGTGAAGGTAGACTACCATGATCGAAGCACCGCAGTAATGCCCAATGAGCCGTCAAATCACAAAACCCCTCCATTCCAGCAGTAAGTTGGACGGACGAAGCAACCATCATTTCACTCTTCTCTCTCAGCTTCCTCTCTTGAATAAAACCCCCACTCGCTTCGCTTCTCCCTCATCTCGTTCCTCATTTCACTCTTCTCTCTCAGCTTCCTCTCTTGGATGGACGCTGGAGCACCGGCCAACATGATGTCTATGGCTCTGGCCAAAACCGTCGAGGCTCATGGTACGAAGAAGCGCAAGCACCCTGCCAAGACTACCACAGACAAGCTCAAAGCCATCGCCCTATCCAAGCCCCCCTCTCTGGGATCCCTCATTAAGCAAGTCCAGGTAATATCTCTTCTTGACGATCTTTTACTCGATCTTGATTGTGTTTTTTCATTTAACATGCAGTACTAGTACTAGTAGTACAACTTTCTGGGTGATGTTGCATGCGATTTTTGTGTGCCAAATGATGGTTCTAAATTCCTCTTTTGATCAAAACATGCGAGAGGTGACACTGATTTCTTATAGATTACTTTCAACTACTCCCTCTGTCCAAAATTTCTTGTCTTAGATTTGTCAAGATACGGGTGTATCTAATACTAAAAGGTGACTTGATACATCCGTATCTAGAAAAATGTAAGACAAGAATTTTGGGATGGAGGGAGTACTTTATGAACATAAATGCTGCCTTTGAAGAGGGTATATTTGCCTCAGTAACTTGTGTTATGGATATTGCAAGTAATCCCTCTGCTCTCATGCCTTTGAATACATGTTCTAGTGTCTTTGTTCACTCATTTCTGTGTGTATATGTAGTCATATATGGAGTATAATATCGAAAATCATCTTATATTTCTGAACGGAGGTAGTAATAAAATATGGTTTCTGTTTGAATTAGAACCAGGTCCGTGGTGGAGATGAAGTTCTCAAAGTCACGTCGTGTGAACTGGAAGACCTGAGGATGAGTTCTACTGCAAAACTATCCAGCTGATGTATCCTTGTCGCCACATGTCCTGAAATAGTGTTTTCTTGTAGCATTGTTGTCAGGCATGTTCATGAGGCTGTACTTGACCACAACAATTTCCTGGTTGTGCCTTCGATTACGAATGGTGTGGTTCTTGTAAAGCTTCCCAACAAATCTAATGCGGCATGTCTTCATCATCATGTTTATGAGTGGAAAGACCACTCTGTTAGGTTCTCCAAGGTTGACGAGATGGTGATGGTATATGTAGACATCTCTCACGAAGTCCATGGCCTAGTCAGTTATGCGTGGTTCATCCCGTAGGTCGGTGGCAAGAAATAGTTTGCAGAGTTTAATTAGTGCAACTTTGCTTGTCTGTAGTAAGTACTATTGTCCAATACTTGATTTGTGTTTGTGAACCCTGTATTGTTTGTTAGTACTGCCGCTTTTGGTGTGTGGCCAGTCCTGAGAATGGTCTATGTTAATGTCTGTCCACTCAATTCAGTCTGTATAATTTGAAGTATCCAGATCATCTTTTTGTGAGGACGGTTTATCCATTATGGTTACACTCCAATATATGTATGCATTGCAGGGTTTATCGCACCCACCAAGATTTCCAGTCCCATGGATGTTCGGTCCATACGATTTGTCACGACCTTTGGACTGTCCTGCTTGTGGGAGTAGGCGGGCCCCCTGCATGCCACCCGTAGTTGGACGATCAATCTTCTGTTTAGTACTTCAACATAGTGATTTCCTAATAAGGATTCACTCGTGTCACATCAAGTAAATGTTATTGATTTACTATCTAAATCTTATTGATTTAATGTCATGTTTTCTTTCTTTTCCTACAATTTTACGATGCAGGTTTTGCCATGTGACATTCATCACAGCATAAACCGTTTGGTTTGCTCTACGATGGCTATTTTTGCAGGTTTCACTTCTTATGTCGTTTCAGTAACGAGGGCACTGTCCATCACTTATATTACTAGAAAAAATTGGATCAGTCTGTTGTCTGAGTACAAGCTGAATCCCTATGATGAACTGCAGTTTGATTTAACAAAAACGCCACAACTAGTCCTTCTCGCATTTAAAAGAAATGAAGAAAAAAGTGGATCACGGTCACGGATCCTAGTCAAGTTAGAAAGCTGATCATAGCAGACCAGACACGATCGCCGCTGTCTCGCACATCGATACCACCTTCAGCAACGGGTCGAGCACCGGTAGTTTCTCTAGCACTAACAGTGGCAGCAGCTCAGTCTGATCCAGCTGAGGATTGGGCACCGACCGCGTTAGCGGATCAGGCTGATCTACCGGAGGATCGGGTATCGACACCGACACCTGCTCCGACACTGGGACGAGCTCTACAAGGAGCACCATCTCCGGCAGCAGCGGCGGCTTCGGCACCTGCACCAACACTTGCACTTGCATCTGCTCCGGCCCATGCAGCGGCAACCGAATGAGCAGTTACACCGGCGACAGACTGGGCTGCAGTTCGCACTTCATATACCAAAGTCCTTACAAAAACCAACATGTCCACCTTCTTGGTAAGCATTGGCCGCCCAAGTGCTTCGTTCTTTTTTCTTTCCATGTTGTTTCACATGATTCACTGTGTTGATCTAACTGTTTGGGTATGTCTTCTTGTTTGCAAACTGAGAATTCCTAGAGTAACGAGGGAGTCGTTCAACAATCCAGGCGACCGCGGCCAAGTTTCTCTTACCATGCGCAGCCTTGGTGTGAATGAACCTGCTCAATATACTGTACGTACAAAGGATGGTCGCATGATGATTGATGTTAAAGGATGGTCAAGGTTCAAATCTAAATCATATATTGTGGTAGAGCATGATATCAAAATTGAACTTTCTCGGCAAGGAGAGTTGTTCCAAATCATCTTCGAAATTCTTCAGTAGCAGCATGCAACTGCCGAACTGATCTATCCTCCGAGATATTTTGATGTAATAATCTGGCATGGTGAAACAAATGTCCTATGTGTATAAGTAGTAGGACAGTATTATTTATCACATGGTATATCGTTGATAGAATTGCAACTCTCATTGTTGGTTAGGAACTGTCGTTCGATTTCACTCCAACTCTGTCGTGCTTTATTCAATTTTGTGTATTCGCCTTGTGATAGCATCTAAAACCAGCGCCGTACCGATCGCTTGCAATATGAAAAGCGCTAAGGTATATCACGTGGGCCCCCAAACATGCAGGGTGGGCATGCGGCCCAAAGTCCAGAACCATGAGCATGTCCGAGTATTATATTCTCAGCTGAACCCCCATAATGTTCGTGCATTGCACGTAACATCAAGATGCATTTGTATGAGTTTTTATCCTGTGAGAGAAAAGGATGAATGAGGAAAGGTCTTATTTTCAAATGTGGAGAGGTGTGTGGGTACCTTTTTGCAAAATTGCCATAGTTTCCTTCCTATTCGTCAGATATAAATCGGACGGCCTATATTGCAGGATGGCAGGCACACCATCATCACCAACTCGTCTATATTGTGTTACAAACAACTCTGTTTTTTATAATTATATATGTTATATATATTCCCCTTGATTTTTCTTAAGTAGAAAGTTGTGATATACAGTAAAAGATTTGTATATTTCTTTACAGAGGGAGTATCTCTCTGTCAAAAATATATTTATGTGTAACTATTTACTCCTATCTTTCTACTTCCTTTCGCTGATACGTGGAGCATACGGCAACGGGGTCCACGTGCCATATGCACAAATTAGAGTGCACAACTGCATGGTAGACACCCCGGTCATAGTGCCGGTAATGCCCAATGAGCCGTCAAATCACAGCCCCCCCTTTCCAGCTTTAGCTGTAAGCTGGACGGACGAAGCGGCAATATTTCACTGGGCCTGAATGACTGAATCCCCTTCTCCCTCGTCTGCTTGTTCAGAGAAAAACCCCTCTCGGCGATTGCATAGGGTTTTGTCATGGAGAACCAGGTACGAATTCTTCATCCATCCCTGATAAATCCAAGTCCATTGGTCGCGGGTAATCCTAGGATGGTAGCCGCCACCGTTGATGCATTTTTCTTCCTACTGAATCTAGTGTGTTTCATTTGCAGTGCCCAAAGTGTGAGGACCCTATAGGTTTATACGCCCTCGGTGAGACGCCACACTTGTTCCTTCTCATCCTAACACAGGATTTTAAAATGTGCACAGTATGTTCCTAGAATCCTCTTTTCTATCTAGGAGGGTGGGGTTTTTTTGAACATGCTGGCGACTAATTTGGAAATTTGGATTGCTATATTTGGATAGAAGGTACTACTAGTACGATGATGAAAACTGACGTGAAGGAGGAAGTTATTTCTAGATTTGGATAGGGAATACATTGTGTTCTCATATTATTTTTCCTGCAATGCATTATTTGCTCTGCCAGAACACATGTACTCAAGATGCTCGGCGTTGCCATAACTGAATACACCAGTTTAATTATCATAGTGAAGACGAGCCATGGATATAAGTTCCGAGTTGGGTTCATGAACCAAGAAGATCGCTGCTTTTTTATGGCCCAACTTGGATAAACTTTCTCAAGTGTTACAGACTGAAAGTTGGCGCACGAATGTTGATGGAAATAGCAAAACCTGGTCTCATCTTCACTATGATCTTCCACCCCGATGTCATTCCAATTGTTCACCCACGTTAGTTTTGTATCTGGTTCTTGCTTGTTGCCTCGATTACTTCTTAACCCACCTATTCTGTCTAACTAATCACAATTTAACTTTAGAAGTAGCAACGAATATCTCATGAAGATGCTACTTATAACTAATATTTTCTTATAATTGGTGGCATGTGTAGGTTTTTTCAGAGTTAAGCAGGCTGCTCGTTTTTTATTCTGTAATAACCTGGATGTTACTGATGGCACTGAAGTTTACTGCGACAACATCCACAAGTTCCTACACTTTATTGATCATCTTGAGGTCCTTGTGGGGCGTTCCAATGGTGGAAGGCCACGTGGGATATGTGTGCCGCTGCTGCACTCGTTGAACAGGTCCAACTGTGTCGAGAAACTTATGGTACGAGCTGTTTTCTGTTGTATATGTTGTTCATAAACTATTGCTTATACACAGTTTTACAGTTGTGATCTTCTTGAAACAGAAACTGCCCAGTTCTATTGTTCCTATACAGATGCCTGACCATGGTCGGGTCAGACTTGCGCTTGGTCACAACATGATGTTTATGTCGACCTACTCCATTCCCCTTGGAGATGAAAAGATACTTATTCATGGGTGGTCTCAAATAATAAAGGCCCGTCCATCCTGGAGAATAGGACAGCAGATTATGTTCATGCTTTTCCATGGCTCTAAAGTGAATATCCTGTTTATTGACCACATTGCGAGATGAAGCCGTTTTCAAAAGATTGTGGATGCGTGGGGTGGCGCCTCGGCCTTGTCCTGGGGCTTGGCGGTCTCACCCTTGGTTAACTGTAGGCAAAGTAGCACTATTCAAGGCGTGCTTTGTACGGTTGAACCTGTATAAGTACTCATACTACTTTCAGCTATGGTTGTTAAGTGCCCCTATTGGTTTCAGTTAAGGTTGTTAAGTACCCCTGCTAGTTTTACAGTCTGTCGTGTTTCTTCAGTCCTGTCTTCCTCCAGCTGCCAAAACCAAACCAGCGCCGGTGGGGCCGCCTTCTTCCGCCTCCCACGGCTGGCTGCGCCTCAGCGCATGCACGCCGCCCCATCGTCTCCTAAATCATTAACACCGACGTCTGAGGCCTCGCCTCGTCCTCCGCGCGCTTTGGTGCGCTCGTCGCGGTGCTGCCCTCTCACGTTGTCAACATGGTCAACAAACAACAGGAATCGGCAGAAGTACGTGGAGAGGATGATAGTAGGGCCCACCATGTCAGCGCATGGAAAAATAAAATGCTTCCTCCTAGTGTTTTCCTAACATCCGGGACCCACGACATTGTGAGCGTATATAGTCAATAGACAAGAGAAGGCACAAGATCAGCTGACACCTGGGACGTAGCTGCTCGAGCAGTATTTTTTTGTTATTGTTGAGATGAAGCAGGGTTTGAACTGGGCTGTGGCCCGTCTAGCCTAGGCTTATATTTTATGTTCGCCATGTGACCAGCCCAGATATTTTTTCTTTGTGAAAATGAGCACAATTTTTTTCCTGAAGAATACCCAATCCAGGCCTACTTATTTTTCCACACCCTGATGGGCTACAACTCTTTCAAGACGCCTGCAAATCTTGAAAGTAATATGAAATGGGTTGTACATATAAAAACAGATGACAAATTGGCAATAACTTTATAATTTCTGAATATTTTCATATTTTCAGATTCCTATTTCACTGGGCATTAACCTAATTTAAATATATCTTCAAAGTACTTTAAATCTGGCTCGACATTTCGGTATTAAAAATAGTTTGGAACCCACAGAAATATGCGAAATTGGCCCTGGCCAACCAAAAAAAGAGGGAATGGTCTGACTTGTGGGCCTATTAAGTTGACGAGTATGCAAGATTTTTTAGTTATTATATATGTCAACAAACGATTCTAGCAGACGTAACCGTTGGATGTCAATCCAACGGCCGTCATGTTTCTTCAATCTATGATCTTCTTGCTCCAGCCGCCAAAGCAGCGTCGGCGGAACCGCCTGCTCCTGCCTCTCATGGCCGGCTATGCTGCCGCGCAGGCCTCACCGCCCCCTACTACTCCCACCGCTGGCCAGGGCATCCCTCTACTCACCCACACCCCCTATTATTCTGCAGCGATGGCAGCCTCACACCGCAGCTGAACCAGTGAACCCTCGTACTCCTATCCACGCGGGCTTCCAATGCCATGTCTTCCCCGGCTCCGCGTTGTCCCCTTCCTAGGCCTCGTTGTCGTCCACCGCCCTAGTGCTCTCGGCGCGGCGTGGTCAATGTGGTCAAGGACCGACTTCCATCGGAAGAGTACTGTACGTGGAGAGGCTGACAGCTGGGTCCATGGCAGCCGCAAGGAAGTGCCTCCTTATTACGCAGAAAATAATTATTACTCCACCTGGCAGCGGGGACTTACCAGACGGGCAACTGTATTTCATGAAAAAAAGTTTCCCCCCTGACTGCTGGGACCCACCGGACAGGCCACCATATTTCATGAAAAAATGTTCCCCCCGCTGTCAGCTCGGACCCACCTGAAGTGCCTCCTTATCACGCACAAAAAATGAATACTCCCCCTGCTAGCTGGGACCCACCTTGGTGGGAGGCTGACTTGTGGGCCTACTAAGTTTACTGGGACGGAGGCCGTTGTCAACTTAGTCAATATGAACGATTCTAGCTCTAGTGACCGTACGATATCCATCCAAAGGCCGTAGTACTTCTTCAACCTCTGGTCTTCTTGCTCCAGCCGCCCAAAGCAGCGCCGGTCGTGCTGCATGCTCCTGCATCCCATGGCCGGCTGTGATGCCGCGGAGGCCTCACTACCCCTACTACTCCCACAGCTGGCCAGGCCATCCCTCTACTCACCCACACCCCCTGTTATTCTGCGGCGACGGCAGCCTGACACCGCAGCCGAACCAGTGAATCCTCATACTCCTCTACACATGGGCATCCACTGCCGCGTCTTCCCAGGATCAGCGTCGTCCCCTTCCTAGGCCTCACCGTCGTCCACCGCCCTGGTGCTCTCGGCGCGGCATGGTCAACGTGGTCAAGGAACGACGTCCATCGGACGTGGACTGTACGTGGAGAGGCTAACAGCTGGGTCCACGGCTGAAGCAAAGAAGAGCCTCCTTATTACGCGTAAAATAATGATTGCTCCACTTGACAGTAGGGACCCAACGGACGGGCCACTTTTGTGAAAAAAAATGTTTCCCCCCTGACTGCTGGGACCCACCAGCTACATCTTCGCACGCAAGGAAGTGCGTCCATATTATGGGCAAAAAAATGATTCACCCCCTGAATGTTGGGACCCACCAGCTACATCTTTGCACGCAAGGAAGTGCGTCTGGGAAAAAAACAATTCGCCCCCCTGACTACTGGGACCCACCAGCTAAATCTTCGCATGCAAGGATGTGCCTGACAGCCGGGACCCACCTAGTCGAAGTGTACGTAGCGTTGGCATTCTGGTCGCGAATGTGTATGTACATACTAGTCGATGTAGAGGCACGCACGTGTCGTAGTAGAGGCGCGCATGTAGCATATACACGTACGTATAACGGCCAGGGTGAAAAAAGTAAATACGGACACGTACGTACATACGGGCGGGGTCTCGAACGCCTACTCGCACATACGTACGGCCAGGGCTCGTGTACATGGCTGGGTCAGAACGGAGAAACAAGGTCATCGTCGTGTTCATGGGAAGCCAACCAGCTGGGTAGGAACGAAATGCGTCGTTGTGTTCATCGGGAGGGCTTGGACGGAACAGCCGATGGAAATGAGGCCTAGCGTACCGCAGAACGGAGGAAACAGCCTGGTGTTCGACCGGACACGTTCGAAACGGGATCCTGTTCATTGGGAGGGGTCTGGCATACCGCAAAATGGAGGAAACGGACTTGTTTTCGACCTCCTACGGTCGAAACGGGGTCCTGTTGATCGGGAGGGGTGTGGCGTACCGCAAAACGGAGGAAACGGACTTGTGTTGGAGCGCTACAGTCGAAATAGGGGTCCTGTTCATCGGGAGGGGTGTGGCGTAGCGCAAAACGGGACTCCACAGGATACTGTTCATCTCCACCGTCGACCTCCTCCAGCCTCCACCGGCTATTGTTCATCCACCGTCTTCCTCCTCTAGCCTCCACCTGCGACTGTTCATCCACCGACTCTTGTACATCCAGCCTCCACCGCACGCTACTCCACGTGCTCCTGTTCAACCACCCCTCCACGGGCTACTGTTCATCCACCCCTCCGCCGTCTACTGTTCATCCAGCCCTCCACGGGGTCGTCTTGTTCATCCAGCCCCAACCGGCTCGATTGATTGGGGTCCTGTTCATCGAGAGACAATACCACGGGGTCCTGTTCATCCACCCCCACCGAGAACTGTTTATCCAAACCCCCCAACAATGCTCACTATTCATCCAGAGGCAGCATCAATCGGCTTCAGTTAGCAGCAGTAGCGAAGGAATCACTCGATCGGGTTCAGTTAGCAGTTCATTAACGCGTAGCCTACAGTGCAATCGCTCGGGTTCAGTAGGTGAACTCCTCGCTCAGGTTCAGTTAGAGCCGAACGCCTCGCACACACATGCGTACGTGTACGAGAGAAACGCGCATCGCTCGGCCCCCGACCACCCACCGTAACCGGGAACTCACTGAAATTTTCCCCGCCCTCGCTTCTACCACGGTTTTTTCCGTCATGGACGGCCCAAAGAATGTCATGTAGCTACGTCTCCGGCCCGCCCAGGAGGAAAAGCCCATTTTCTGTCATGATTTTTTGTCACCGAAGTAGGAGCCCACCACATCTATGATGATACAGGGTTTTGTCACAATTATCGTCATAGAAGTGTTATAAGTATGACAGGAAAAAAATTCGTTCGGCCCAAAATGTCACGGATGTGTCTTTTCTTTGTAGTGTGAGCTCTTCATGATGCTGAAATCGATGAAGGTAGAAATCCAGAAAGAGCATCAACTGTTGATGATTGACAAGACCACTAGTTTAAAGAAAAGGGCAAAGGCAAAGAAAGGGAACTTCAAGTAGAATGGCAAGCAAGTTGTCACTCCCGTGAAGAAGCCCAAAGCTGGACCTAAGCCTGAAACTAAGTGCTTCTACTGCAAAGGAAATGGTCAATGAAAGCGGAGTTACCCCAAATATTTGGTGGATAAGAAGGATGGCAAAGTGAACAAAGGTATATTTTATATATACATGTTATTGATCTGTACCTTACTAGTGCTCGTAGTAACCCCTGGGTATTTGATACTTGTTCAGTTGCTAAGATTAGTAACTCAAAACAGGAGTTGCAAAATAAATAGAGACTAGTTGAGGGTGAAGTGATGATGTATGTTCGAAGTGGTTC